>NC_137892.1:67275330-67829587 GCF_963455335.1 Martes martes | reverse complement strand
ACGCCTCTCTCAGAAATAGACAGATCATCGAAGCAGAAAATCCAATTAAAGAAATAAGAGCCATTGAATGATACTATAGGTTTCTATGTATTTGGCTGGTCCTGGGGCATAGATATTTACAATTGTTAGATCATCTTGGTGGATAGTCCCTTTAAGAATGATGTAGTGTAATTTGGGTCTTCTATTTCTTCAGTTAACATTTCTGTTTCCCCTTCCCCACCCCACCAATATTTCGTTTTCATTTCTTTTGAAGATCCTATAAAAATAATTTTCAGGGGTGTGTGGCCGGGTCAGTCACTGGAGCACACCACTCTTGATCTCAGGGTCATGAGTTTGAGCCCCACGTTGGACATAGAGATTACTAAGGCATGTATGTATATATATGTTTATAATTTTTGCACTATAATGGAAAATGCTGGTGACAGCTTTGTTTTGCTTTGTTCATTTTTTTTATTTTTTATTTTTAAAGATTTTATTTATTTATTTGACAGACAGAGATCACAAGTAGGCAGAGAAGCAGGCAGAGAAAGGAGGAAGCAGGCTCCCTGCTGAGCAGAGAGCCCGATGTGGGGCTTGATCCCAGGACCCTGGGATCATGACCCAAGCCGAAGGCAGAGGCTTTAACCCACTGAGCCACCCAGGCGCCCCTGTTCATTTTTTTTAAAGGGAAATATTGCTGGATTTGCTCTACCATTTATAAAATTAACTCCATTTTAAATTCTTAGTTCTTCCTTTTTTATGTTAAGAAAGAGCGAGCCTATATCTCACTTTTAAGGTCTTTAAGACTAGATGTTGAATTTTATCAAAAATCATTTGGAGGAGCACCTGGGTGGCTCAGTGGGTTAAAGCCTCTGCCTTCCACTCGGGTCATGATCCCAGAGTCCTGGGATCGAGGATCGAGCCCTGCGTCGGGCTCTCTGCTCAGTGGGGGGTCTGCTTCCCTTCCTCTCTCTCCGCCTGCCTCTCTGCCTACTTGTGATCTCTGTCTGTCAAATGGATAAATAAAATCTTAAATATAAATATATATATATATATATATATCTCATTTGGAGCTTTTATTGCTATGGCCTTATATGGTTTTATTATTGAAATTATTGATATGTGGCTTCTGTTTTAATTTTCCTTTGATTGAATCATTCATGAATTCAGAGAGAATTTCTTTAATTTCCCAGTGTTGAGTAGCCTTCTGTCTCTGTGTCACATTTCTCATTTTATTCTCTCCATGGCGGTTACTGCTATCTCGAATTCTCTTGTTTATTTGTTTATGTATTTATTGTCTGTCCCCTGTGCATCGGGCCCTTCCTGGGATTGTTGTTTCAAAGTTCTTACTGGTCAGCTCATCATTGCCATATTAAATTGTCATATACCCTGATCTAACATTACAGTGCTATCTTGGAGCTGATGAAATCCAAAGCTGTTCCTAAATCCTGGCTTTTCCTACAGATCTGTTTGCAAATCATGTCTGTGCAGAAGTGGCCTTTCACTCAGGAGAGAGCTCTGCATGGAACTGACAGTTTTCAATTTCTGAGCTAAAGTTCTAAGCTACTGTTAAGTCTTGTTGCCACTGGACACAAGAAGATCAGGGATTTACATATACTTTTATTCAGAGATTGTACAAATAAGACATCATCCTTAAGATTTTCTAGCAAAACAAAAACCACTCCTAAGCAAATAATAAGAACAAGATATCAGCACTAGATAAGAAAAAACATTTGGACTCCAGCCCAGATATTTTCATTTATTTACCATGTGACCTTGGTCAAGTTATTTATACTCTTAGATTTCTCCTCTGTAGAATGAGGGAACTGCATTATATTTATCAATGCCTTCCAGCCGCAATTGAAAATGAATAATTTATTAGAATTTATAAAATTAATATTAATAAACTACTCTTTTTATATCTAAGTACTTACAATAAAGCTTGGTAAACCTTCAGGTACTGTCATCTTACCAGAATATGATGGTAGCTTAGTGGGATTTTTTTTTTTCCTTGAACATCAAATCATCTCTTCAAATTAAATCACATGAATCAAGTGATTTAGAGATCAACTTCTGTAGTGGAAAACTCTGAGGTAATCTCCTGGGCCCCACTGCTTATTCTAGAAACTGCTCCTCCCTCACTTTTCCCCCTCCCACTGCAGTGCATCTACAGCAGGACAGTCCTATTGCAACATGACTCTTCCTTCTGGCCACAGTTAATCAGCGGTGGTCCAAGTTGGACACCACATTCCTTCAGGAACAGTAAGTCCCATCCTCAGGTATTTGGGTCTTAGGAGGAAAGAAAATAGAGAGTTTGGTCCCTAATATTTGAAGCTACAAAAAGTAAACCTTGGGTATACCAGGTAGCCGTGTTCCCCACGGGAAAGAGTATCTACAGAAATAGGAGGCAAGCAGACAATCTGACATTGTTGCTCCAAGGACAAACTATATTACAGTCCCTAGAGTAAACTGTTTAACTCTTCTTTGAGATATATTTCAGCACACTTTCAGTAAGCTATTTTTGCCTTAGTTGGTGAAAATCTGGTTTTGGTGCCTCGCCCTCCCCCCAAATCTAACATAACACAACTTCAATCCAAATAAGTCAGAATCTCTAGTCTTCAGTTAATCTCCCTGCCAAGGATGACTACTTCGTTTCTAGCCTTGTTTATCTCTGTGACTTCTATAATATTGTCTTGAGTTATCTGTTCGTGGTACTTCTTTGAAATTGAAAGATTTCTATTAGCCTAACTAGTAAAAGATGTACTTTCTAAAGTACCCCTAAAATGACCTGTATGGCTTAGAGATATTTTCACCTTGTTTCTTTCACTTCTGAGCCCTTCTCCTTCAGATTCTGTTAGAGCACTATAGTTTCCTGTAAAAGAAAACTCTATAGATCCAGATCAATAGACGATATCTATATACTTCTATACACTATCTACATACCTCTGTTGCACCATAAGAATGGCCTTAATTTCATTTGCTCAGATCTTTATGTGAAAGAAAAAAATAAAAGATGTGTAAGAAATAGTCATTTGAGGCAAAACAACTCAAGATATATTAGAATCATGGTAAATTAGAATCATGGTAAATCATCCAAATGGCAATGTGATGGCATCCTGCCTCTTCAGCAATCCAAATTCCAGTATTACATCCATTTTTAACAGAGTAATTATGTACTCCCTATATTGGAACGTAGTTCTGAGGAAGGAATACAAATTATTTGAGCATAATTATTACTAACAAGCATAGAAAAAAGGGTTAATGAGGAAATGGGAAAGGTGTAAAGGGATATAAATTAATGGCTTACTATTGAAATTTTCCTTTGTTTTGATTTTTCAGATGTCTTATCGGCTTGTGTGTTCTTCATAATTAAATTCCCTAATGGTTTTTCTTTCTAATTTCTGTGAATCTGCATCCCTCAGAAAAATCCAATTCCAAGTTAGAAAGCTTTCCTTCTGTTTAGTCCTAGAGACCCTGAGATATGTTTTCCCCCACAGGCAACACAAGTCCTGTGAGATGGAAGCACAGCTTTTATGCCTTAAAATTCATTTATCTGAATTACAATCATGACCAGTATAGACAAAGCAAATCCAAATTACCACTTCCACTCTAGGCCAAGTAGTGAAGAGATAGCCCTAATTTCAGAAATCTTTACATTTTCTCTGACAGGAGTACTAGGAAAAGCATAGCATACGGAATCACAAATTGGTCTTTTGACAAACTGCCAATCGAGTGACTCTTAAAGGAAGAACAACAGTGAATACGGACAAGACAAAAGTAGTAACTGAGAGATGCAGCTGAAAATTGAACTAAAAATGCAGAGAAGGGCCTGAGGGGAAAGAAGTCAGTCCAGCATATATGTACCTTCAGAGCCCCAAGGGAAAACTTCATAAGGAAATCTTTTATTGCTTTAAAATTTATGAATAAATATAGCAGAGAATCCCTGTGGTTTGGTGGAATCCTTTGATATTATAACCCCAGAATTTCTGGTACAGAAATTAAAAGTTAGAAAAAGAGTTTCCTATTTTCTGTCTCCAGGGATGATTTATTTGAAAAGATTTGCATATATATTTAATTTGCAAGTTTTGCTATGACAGTCTATGTTTAAAAACATAAATCTTTCTGGACAGAATATCTTCCTTATATGAGAGGTGAAGATTCACTTATAAATTAATTTTGTGAGGAATTTTCATGACATTCAAAACATGAAAAATTATAGGGCCATTTATTTGGATTGATTTAATGTTATCCTCCATGGGCTATAATAAAATCATAACAGGATTCCTAAAATACCAGTGGAATTACACCTAATTTTTTTAATACTCAATTCCCAGTTGCTAACTTCATCTACTGACTCAAATTATATACATTGAAATACTTCATCTCTTCCTCAAAATTTAAAATGAAACCATGTCCAGTATATTATCTACCATTTACTTTTTTTCATGTTTTTTAAATTATTATGTTCAGTTAGCCAACATATAGTACATCATTAGTTTTTGATGTAGTGTTCAACCGTTCATTAGTTGTGTGTAACACCCAGTGCTTATCACCACACGTGCCCTCAGTTTTTTTTTCCCCCTGAGTCCAGAGTCTCTCATGGTTTGTCTCCCTCTCTGATTTCTTCCCATTCAGTTTTCCCTCCCTTACCCCTATAGTCCTCCTCACTATTCCTCATGTTCCACATACCATTTACTTTTTAAAAGCAGAATCAAATTTTCCGGTTTAACCTGCTAGATGTATTTTTCTCTCCTCTCCTGTATTAAATCCCCCGAATATGTCAGTAAAGGAAATTTTCTAAAACCTGTAAGTCCACAAGCACAAGGAGAGCTGGAAAGACACTACAGCAGACAAGGAATGTTAACAAATTTGTGAAGATGGAAAGCAGACGAAGAAGTGGAAACTGGTTTAGAAGAACAGAGAAACCTAAAATCTGAGTGCCAAATACCAAACTGAGGCATGCTGATTCTCTCTGTAGAGCCGAGGAAGGGTTCAGGAATCAGATGTATTCAAACAGGCATAGATGCAGAATTTCACTGACAATATTGAAAATGCTGAAAAGAACTCTGGAACCCTACCTGTGAAGCCCGACCAGGACTCCTGGCTCACCTTAGAAAAATGGGAGGTTTATTCTCCCCAGTAACTGAACTAAAGAAGCCCTAGACTTGAGGATTCTAGACCCAGGAAAGGGCAGGGATGAGGCACCAAAATGAAAATAAATCAGAGTTAGCATGATGACCAGGGCAAGCTCCCACTTCCATTTCCGGAACCCCTTCCAGATCCCGGAATACCCCCGCAGGCATGCTCATTCCTCCCAGCCAACATATCAGAACATTTGTCAGCTTAAAAGTTGTCTCAGTGCCCACAATGAAGATGCCCACTTGTCCATAATTTCTCCATCACAAGAGAGCTTCCAGTTTGCTTTTGAGTGCCTTACTCTTAAATATGCCTGAATGGTGAGCAAAGTCTCACCAGACATTTAAGAAAAGCTCCAAAGTGAAAGATGAAAGGTGGAGGCAAAAATAAAACGAATTTGCAGCAAGGGGAAGAATGCAAGCAGTAGAAGAAAACATCATTTTTAAACTTTGATCAATATCCCCCAAGAGAGAAAACGAACCCTGAATGTTTCCTGCCATGCTCTCCATAAAAGGGCTGGATTTGAGATGCCTTTAGGTACCTCTCTCACTGAGTTCTACCACTATTTCCCACTATTTCTGCTTTGTCGGGGCTAGGTAACCTGCCCAACTCGTCTTTATCTTTAGTAGAGTATAACACAATTACTCAAAAACATTTATCAAAACAGAGACATTCTTACAGGAAAAAAAAGTTCTCATCCCTCTATTATACAGTTAATAATATTAGAGGAATGAGTATTGTTTTCAGTTCACATAGCAAAAATCATCTCCCATTCCAAGCAGTAATAATAATAATGAGAAGGCAGATAGCTGGTATGTACTGAGTGCCTCCTTTGTGCTGGGCACTGTGACAGACTATGGACAAGCACAGTCTCTCGTCACGCTCTCCACAGCCCTAGCTGGTGGCTACTGCTATTACTCTCATCATACAGATGCAGAAACCAAGGATTCTAAAGGTTGCTCAACATCTCCAAGATGGCAAAGAATTTGAATCTACCTGTGCCCGGCACTAAAGCTTTGTCTTCAACCTCCGTGTTCACTACTTCTCAATGAAGGAAAAGGAAATCAAAGTTGTATCGTAAGCATGCAAATGGAAGGGGATTAAATGGTAAACTGGTGACTTATGTCATTTGATAGATGTCTTCCTCAGAAGTCTCGTAAGCTGGGGCGTCTGGATGGCTCAGTTGGGTAAGTGTCTGGCATCAACTCAGGTCATAATCTCAGGGTTCTGGGATGGAGTCCTGTGTGGGGACTCCATACTCAGCAGTGAGTCTGCTTCTTTCTCTCCCTTTGTCCCTCCCTCCCTCCACTCATGTGCACTCATGCTCTTTCCCTCAAATAAATAAATAAAATATTTTTTTAAAAAAGTTTTGCAAGTTGAAGATAAAAATAAACCTAAAATGTTACAGAGGAAGCAGAGCTGTTCTCCTAGTCAGGGCCTCACACAGGGCCTTTACCTTGATAGGGTTACCATGGTCCAAAGTTGGAGGTCCCAACTGCTATTCTAAAAAAAGGTCCCCAGTAAGATCAGGGGTCACCCAGCAAAACTCTAAGCACAAAGGTAGATCTGCTTCTCAGGAGCAAACTCTCATTAGCCAAATGCAGGGAGACATATGCATGAAGAACCAAAATGTCAGTATCTAAACATGCCTGGAACAGTTTTTTCTCCATTAATCAAATTTGGGTGGAAAGCTAAGTTATAATCAGAAAGTTGCTTAGCTAGCATGGAAATAAAGCCATTTACTTATGGATTCTCTTAATAGCTAGCTAGCTTCACCAAGTGTTAGAAGGTGGAGGGGGGACAGTGAAGATTCCTCCAGACTGAGAAGGCACTTTGAGGCAAAAAATGAAGCGAACCACCCATACCATTGATGGAGAGTTTTACTCAAGGTCACTTGCTTGCGGAGAGGGAGAGGGGATCAGGTGGACGGTGATCTAGGTTCTAAACCACTATATTTTCTGCAAAGTTCTGATCTTAATCCACAAATTTATAGAGCAAAGAGATGTGGTTATCTAAGGTGACATCATCCATGTGACAAAGGAGAGGAAGAGGAAGCTGGCTCTACAAGTTATCTAAACAACTTTAGGGAGGATCAGAACAAGCCTTCCTGCATTCTGGTCGGGGCATACGTTAACCACCAACGAGCCTGGAACACGTATGGGGAGGACAGGAACAAGATGGAGGGCCAGAGCTGGAGATGGTATTATCAGCATTCCTACATCAAGCTGGTCATCCATTCATCCACTCATCCACTCAGTTACTCTTTATTTAGTTCTTACTTTATGCCTGGCATTGTTCTTAACACTAAGGATGTGAGTGTTGATAAGAGAGACAGAAGTCCTTGTCCTAATGAAGTCTGCATTTTAGTGCAAGACATGGACAACCTCAAACAAATACAGAATATGACTTCAGGGGCGCCTGGGTGGCTCAGTGGGTTAAGCCTCTGCTTTCGGCTCAGGTCATGATCCCAGGGTCCTGGGATCAAGCCCCGCATCTGGCTCCTTGCTCAGCAGGGAGCCTGCTTCCCCCTCTCCCTCTGCCTGCCTCTCTGCCTACTTGTGATCTCTATCTCTCTTTCAAATAAATAAATAAAATCTTAAAAAAAAAAAAAAGAATATGACTTCAGATCCTGATTAGTTCAATGAATAAAATTTCATGGTGAGAAGATAGAGGTTTAATAGGTTGGTCAAGAAATATCTAGCAGGATGTTTGCAACCTGAAGGGGGACAGCAATTCAGCAGAGAAAACAGCAGGTGTTGAGAACCAAAGGTGGAGATGGGCTCAGTATGTTTGTGGGACAGTATGGCTGCAGTCAGGTCTGCAAGTAATGGACAGGTGGGAGATGAGGTCAGAAAGTAGTCAAAGGCCAGATCATGTAGGGCTTCATAACTATGATAAGGACTGTATTCTAGGAGTTATTGGAAGCCCTTGGGGAGGTTTTCAGAAGAATGGCAGAATGCGATTTCTGAGAGGCCCTGGAGCGAAGTGAGAGGTAAACTTGTACTTTTCTTTGAGAATGGAGTAAGGCCAAGATGCTAAGCTAGGTATGTGACAAGTGACAAAATTCTAGCTGATGACAAATGAAATCGGTGCTTGCACCTTTCTCAAAGGAAGGCTCATATGCCTCTCCTTATTTTTTCCCCTTCCCACTGGCTGGGATGTGGTTATAAATCCCCAAGGTAAAACCCGGGAATTCATATAGAACCATGAGAAGGGAGCTTCATGCTAAGGATACAAAAGCAGCAAGATGGAAGAACTTCCGTCCCTGATAATTTTGAACCTTCCAGACCAGCTGTGAACTGCCTATGGTTTACATGAGAGATAAATTACTATCTTGTTATGAGTTTTCTGTCACTTGCTGCTGAATCGAATCCTAACACACTCTGTTCTTAGCTTGCTTAAGACTGCATAATAACTAGAAATTTAGGGCCGGGACACTTACAGGAGTCTTCCCAGGAACACTGATGCAACATACTGAGGCCTATTTCTAGTTTATGGTAGAGAGGTCAGAACTTGGCAGTCTGCTCATTGTGGCACCCAAACTCCATGTAGTAGGCAGCCCCGGTCTATTGAATGAAGTCTGTGTCTTCTATTCCAGTGAACCCCTTGGTTGAAATTTGTGTTTCTCTGACATAAGATATGCAAACACATTCTCCTTCCAACCCTAAAAAAGCTTTCGAATTTGATGGAATCTTGCCCTCTTTCTTAATGTAGGACCCCTCAACTCTTACTAATAGTAAAATCATATCCAGTTTAAATTAGCAAAAGTTGTGGATCCAGTGGAGAGGGAAATGTTGAAGATAGAGGAAAGAGAAGCCTGGAAGGAGATCAAGCAGATAAATGGTCTTTGCTAGAAGAAACCTGGGGTAGGCTTTTGTCACTGAATGTTCTCCAAAAATCCATCCAGGTTGTTGTGTGTATCAATAGTTTGTTTCTTTTTATTGCTGAGTAGTATTCTATGGTAACCATTTATCTATCGAAGAACATCTGGGTTGTTTCTAATTTGGGGCTGTTGCAAATAAAGCTGCTATAAACATACAGGTTTTGTATGAAAGTAAGTTCTCATTTTTTCTGGGTTAAATGCTCGAGAGTGTAATTGCTGGATTATATGGTAATCACATGTTTAGTTTTTTGAGAAAGTGCTAAACTGTTTTCCAGTGTGGCTATTCCATTTTATCTTCCCAGCAGCAATGTGTGAGTGATTCAGATTTGAGTGGTGTGGTTTGTTTGTTTTTTTTCTTTTTTCACCAGCCATTCGGATAGGTGGATAGGGATATCTCATCTCTTGTGGCTTAATTTGCATTTCTCTGATGGCTAATGATGTTGACTAGTTTTCATTTTTGTTTGTTTTTTAAGATTTTGTTTCTTTATTTGAGAGAGAGTACACGCTCGCACACTTTATTTTTTTTTCTCAGTCTTGCTAGAGGTTTATCAATTTTACTGCTTTTTTTGCCCAAGAAGCTTTTTGTTTCATTGATTTTTCTCTTCTGTTTTTCCTGCTTCCAAACTCAGTGATTTCTGCTCTTATCATTATTATTTCCATTTACTTTCAGTCTGCTTTTACATTATATTTGAAGTGAGTCTCTTGTAGATGACACTTGGCTCAAATTTTAATCCACTCTGCCAATCAAAATACGATGATGTTTATATACCATTTATGTTTAATGTAATTATTGATATGTATGGGCTTTAAGTCTGTCATTTTACTTTCTGTTTATTGTTTTTTATTTTTGTTTTTCTGCCTTTCTATGAGTTATTGTACATTTTTTGAATTCCATATTGAGTTATCTATAATATTTTTGAATGTATCTCTACATAACTTTTTGACTGGTTTCTCTAGCTGTTACATTATATATATAGTTATAGTTATATATTGTATGCGTTACATATAATACATATGTGTTCTATTTAATAAATATTATGAATGTGTAAGTTATCCCAGTATAATGGTAGTGTTATTTTACCAGTTCAAGTACAGTGTAGAACACTTGTCTCCTTTTACGTCTCTTTACCTTCTCCATTTAATACTATAATTACATTACATATTTCCTCTTCATACATTTAGAACCACATTAAGACAATGTTAAAATTTTTGCTTCAACCATCAGACATCATTTAGAAGATTCAAAGAAAAGGAAGTATCTGATTCTTGATTTCCACTCAGGTCATGATCTCAGGTCTGTGAGATGGAGCTCCACGGTCAGAGGGGTGTCTGCTTCTCTCCCTCTGCCCCTCCCCCAATCACATGCTCTTCCTCTCCTTCTAAAATAATAAATAAGTCTTTTTAAAAAAAAGAGAAAGAAGGGAAGCTAATTATATTTACCAGTATTTTTGCCTAACTTATTCTTTCTTCCTTCTCAGTGTTCCTACACTCTTTATTTTATGATTTCCTTTCTGTTTAAATACCTTCTTTTAGCCATTCTTTTACAAAAAATCTGCTAGTTACAAAAACCTTTTAGTTTTCCTTGTTCTGAAAATGTTATGATTTTCACTCCTAAACGATATTTTTGCCAGATATAGGATTCTTTCAACACTTGAAAAATGTAGTGTTACTTCCTTTTGTATTCCACAATTTTTTTAAACACAGATATTATTTATTTATTTATTTGAGAGAGAGAGTGCGTGTGCATGAGTGGGGGAGGGAGGGGTACAGAGAGAGGGAGAAGCAGACTCCCCAGTGAGCATGGAGCTGACATAGGGCTCGATCACAGGACCCTGACATCATGACCTGAGCTAAAGGCAGATGCTTAACCAACTGAGCCACCCAGGAACCCCTGGACTCCATGATTTCTGATGTGAAATCATTGTCATTCAAATTGCTTTTCCCTTACAGGTAAAATGTCATTTCTTGCTCCTGTCTTCAAGGTTTTTAGTGTACAGAAGTTGTTTTTAGTGTGCAGAAGTTGAACAGTGGGTCCTGTCATGAATTTCGTTGGGTTAATCCTATTTCATTTGTTTATTTTTTAAAATGACTTGTATTGAGATATAATTTATGTATTATAAAATTTGCCCTTTTAAAATGTACCATAATGTGGTTTTTAGTATATTCACAGACTTGAACAACCTCCACTATCTAATTTTAAACTGCTTTCATCACCCCCAAAAGAAACACTATATCTATTGGTAGTCACTCTCTATTTTCTCTCTTCAAATCCCTGGAAACCATGAATCTGCTTTCTGTCTCTGTAGATTTGCCTATTCTAGATATATAGAGAGATATATATGGTCTTTTGTAAGTGGATGCTTTCACTAGGCACATTGTCAAGGTAGCATGTATTAGTACTTTATTCCTTTTTAGTACTAATTAATATTCCATATATGGATATAATATATTTATTCATTCATCAGCTGATGGACATTTGAGTCCATCATTTTCCACTTTATGGCTCCTATAAATAATGCTATTGTGAATATTTGTGCACAAGTTTTGTATAGACATATGTTTTCATTTCCATGAGGAGTGGAATTGCTGGATGATATGGTAAATCTATGTTTAATTGAAGAAACGCCAAACTGTTTTCCAAAACAGCTATAGCATTTATATCCCTACAAGCAATGTATGAGAGTTCCAATTTCTCTACATTTTTGCCAATATTTGGTATTACCTGTCCTTCTTATTATAGCCGGGTATGAAGGGGTATCTCATTATTTTGATTTGCATTTCCCTAAAAGCTAATTATGTTGAGCTTCTTTTTCTATACTTATCAGCCATTTGTATAGGTTCTTTGGAGATACACAGATTCTTTGCCCATTTTTTAATTTGGTTATTCATCTTTTTTATTATTGAGATTTAAGAATTCTTTGTTCCAGACACAAGTCTCTTATCTGATAGATTATTTGCAATTTTTAAAAATTCCATGGGTAACCTTTTTACTTCCTTTCTTAACGGTATCCTTTGTAACACAAACTTTAAATTTTGATGAAGTCCAGTTTATCTAGTTTTTTCTTTTGTTGCCTGTGCTTTTAGTATTGTATCTAACAAGTCTTCAGTTTTCCTAACTGAAGGTCATAAATATTTACTTTCATGCTTTCTTCTAAGAATTTTATAGTTTTAGCTGTTTCATTTGGTTTTAGCTCTTATGCTTAGCTCTTACATTTTGAGTTAATTTTTGTACTATTATATGAGGTAGAGATCCAACTTTATCCTTTTGCATATGGATAGTCAGTTGCCTCGGGACTGTTTGTTGAAAACAGTCTCTCCCCATTTTATTGTTTTAACACCTTTGTTGGAACACTCTGTTCAGCTTCTTAAGTCTGTAGGTTTATGTCTTTTGTCAAATTTCTGAAGTTTTCAGCTATTATTTTTAGTGTCACCCTCTTTCTTTTCTTCTTCCAGGACTCTGAGGACATGAGTGTTAGACCTCTTGTTAATTCCATGAGACTAGATCTATTCTTTTTTTTTTTTTTTTCAATTTATTTTCTCTCCATTGTTAAGTTGAGTAATTTCTATGGTTCTATCTAGATTTTCAGTGATTCTTTCCTCCGTCTCCTCCACTGTGTTGTTGAACCCATCCACTTTGTTTTTTATTGTGGCTATTGTATGTTTTAGGTCTAAAATTTGATTCAGCCATTCTTTACATCTTCTTTTTTTTTCTTTTGTTCCAAGTGTTTTTGTAGTTGCTCACTGAAGTGTTTCAGTTCTGCTTTAAAATCTTTGTCAGATAATTCTAACATCTCTGTTGCCTTGGATTTGTCATCTATTAGTTGTTTTTTTGTTTTTGCACGGTTTGAGATATTTCTGGTTCTTGCTAAAATGAGCAGTTTTCAATTGAAACCTAAACATTTGAGGTATCATGTTATAAGACTTTGGATCTTATTTAAATATTCTGTTTCAGCTGGCTTTTTCTGACAAAGCACTGTTAGAGGAAGTGGGGGTGGGGAACAGGCACCACCTCCTTACTGCCAGGTTGGAGAATAGTCTAAGTTCCTCACCTGGCCTCCATAGACACCCAAGTCTCTCTCTCTCTCTCTCTCTCTCTCATTACTGGCCAGTGGGAAGAAAGTCCTGGCTGCCTACCTAACTTCTTTGACACCATAGGGTGGGAGATGGGGTTGAGGCACCTTGTTACAGTCTGGTGACTGAAGAAGTCCAGGCTTTCCACGAGACCTTTGCTGACTTGAGTGGGGGATGAGGAGGAGTGGTCATGATTTCTTCCTGTAGCTTGCTTTTCTTTAGTTTTATTGGTTATTGTCTAAATGGTTTTTGTTTGTTTGTTCGGTTTTGTTTCTGGTTTTTGTTTTGTTTTGTTTTGTTTTTATCTGTTATACTGCCTCTTTTCTCGTTCTTCAGCTAAACTGAGCATTATTTTGTTGGGGATTTCTTTGTCTGAACCACTGGAATTTTCAGGTTGCCAACTCCTTCAGTTTCAAGTCTGAGATAGAGGAGGCAAAAAACCAAAACAAACACACACCAAAAAACCCAGGGAACCACTCCTTATGTTGTTGCTTGGGTCTTGAGGTCCTTGCTGGTTTGTCTTCTCTCCATCTTTCAGAGTCTTCATATGTTTGTTTTATATGTAATGTTTAGGGGCACGTAATTGTACTTACTGGGAGGAATAGGGAAAAGTAGGTCTACTTCATCTTCCCAGAAGTAGAAGTCTAAGTAGACCTTTTTATAAATAGACTCATATTTTAATCACTGAGAGACATTAATAGTTGAGGGAACTTTGAAGTTAATCCTTTCCCAGATAATAATAACTCTCTAATTTATCTTTTTTGTACATTCAAACAGTATAGTGGGTTTGCTTTAAATGAAAAATGCCTCTAGATTATTTACACATTTCTGAATATGTAAATAACTGTTCTCTTTCAAAATTTGAATTAAATTCTTCTAAATAATTACTTAAAAAAATTTTTTTTTCCTTAATGCCAATCTGAAGATACTGCAATGGAAGGCGATTCCTGAAACTGCCTAGTATTAAAGATTATAATGAGAATTCCCACATCTTTCCCATCTTTCCCAAAGTATACGATGAGAATATTTCCAGAAGTATTCTATTTTAAAAGATTGCCGGTATCTAAAGGATTATTTCACTTATTTTACTGTGTATGTATATATTCACAAACAATTTCCTATTAAAGATACTTAACAATTTCTAGATTTCCAAACCTATAATTTTTTTCAATCACCACTCCTCCTTCTCAAACATCTGTTCTTTTATATATATTAATACCTAGTAATACTATCTTTCATTGTCCTCTAACTATCTGCCAGGCACTCTGCTAATGAGCTCTTAATATACTTTATCTTATTTAATCCTGCTTAAGGCAGGTGAAGCTCAAAAAGGCTGAATGGGAAGCATTCATAAGTGGTAAAGCTAGCATCTGCATACAGACCCTCTGCCTCCCACCTTCATGCTTGTTTTGACAATGCTGCATTGACAGAGTAAGCATCTTTTTCTTCCAAGGGGAAAGTTTATAGGTATGTTTCTCCCTTAATGCTATTTTGTAATTTCTACCATTGTTTATTTTTATCCTTGTCATTTTTTTTTACCTAAGAAAAGAATTAATGCAAAAATTTTAAATATAGGGTATGTGTAATAGATTTGGGGGTTAAAAATTTAAGTTATTTACCACTTTTAACTTAAGTATATGTCATTAAAAAATACTGACAAAGTTTTACTACAGGAGTTCTGCTGCTTTGTATTCGGGGATAAAGAGAAAATATTACTGAATAGCTGCTATTTCATGTGCAAAGTATGCAAAGGGTAAACAAATAACAGAAAAAATAAAATAAGCCATGTTAATAAACCCTTGTTAATGGTAAGAACATCTATTGTTTAAAACATCTTTTTTTAATTTAACCTAGAAGGTAGAGACAAAATGCTTTATATAGAACCATCTCTTCATTCAATGCAGAACTATTTCATACTAAATTTTTAATTCGCTTTCATTTAAATTTCATAGAAGTATGTACAGTAATTTACTCAGTCTCAATTTCACAACATTTGATAATCAATATTTTTTCTTTCAAAAGATTTTGGTCAATAAATCCTTTTACATACACCAAAAAACACTTCATTTTCTTAAATTAATTTCAATTATTATATATAATAATCCAAAATATTATTCAGGTGAATTCCTGACTAATTGCTTTGTCAGTAGTTCTTTACATCCATCATTATTTGCTCAACCTTTACATTTAGAAAGAATTCCTATTACATTTCTTTAGCAAAGTAGAATGCAGATACCACACAACTGATTTGTACGGTCAGGGCTCCCTTGATGTCCCAAAGAAGTCCCACAGTGGGACTTTTCAAATGCAGAAATAAGCCCTTTTTGTTATTTGGATAAATACACATATTCTGGATAAATGTTCTTGCAGATACACTAAACAACCATTTCAGAAGGTTTGCACTAAGTATTTTTTCTTGCAATCTGTTCCCATTTAGAGATCTCTTTTTGCTGCATGCTCCTGTATCCAAGTGCTATCAAATTAACATTAGGAATGGTGGGTTCATAATTATGAGCATTTTAGTTATTTAAAATATTTTTCTTACTATGTTCCATTTCCTGATGATAAAAATAGTCCTATACTCAAAATTTAAGTGAAATAAATTGTTTGGTAAAATGACTTGTTGCAAATGAAAATTATTAGCAAGTTTGTTAACAAATAACCTTCACCAATATAAATTTAAGAAACTTTCTAGTACCAGTACTGTACTTTTATCTAGACTATGCCTGGAAGACAACAACTGCTACACATTTCCAAAACGTGTTATACACAGCACTTGCAAATAGGATAGCCGAAACTGCCGGCATTTTACACAAGTTGATCTTATGACGAAGAATATTATCAGCGGCATCATCACCGTAGGATATAATGATTATCCAGCTATGCAAATTTAAAATATTCACATATAGTCCATTTATATATAAGAATAATGTGGGTAAGGGAACTGTTATTTATCAATCGTTACCATTATCATAATTGGGTATAAAAATAGCCACCTCTCCCATTTTGAATTATGTTCTGTTCAGAAAACCGAAGACATTTTAATTTCTCATGATGGCTGCTTACGGAGAGAAGGGCTTGTTATTTCTAAGAGCAAGAAACTAGTTTTATCTGAATACACACTAGGACATGTAAAAAATTTTATAAACCCATTAATTTTAACATACACAGCAGTTGACGTGCTAGGTGCAGTAGACCTCAAAAGACAATCACGCAACATTAGCAAGCAGCCTTCTGCCCATATCCATCTACTGAAGTCGTTTATTTATTATTTTTATTTATTATTATTATTATTTTTTTTTTTTACCAGAGACTTTGGAACTGTATTATTGGGGGACTGGTGGCATGCTCCGTGTTAAGTAGGCTCCCGGGTTAGGGCTGTCACTTGGGAGATTCTCCTGGGGTACGGAAGTTCGCTGGCGTAGAGTCGTCATTCTAGGAGGCCCTGGACAGCCCCCAAACATCCACACTTCCAGGGCCATTTTGGTCGAGGCCTCACGGCGCAGAGCTGCGGACGGCAGCGCGGCTTGAGCAACCACCGCTGTGCGCCGGTAGGCGCAGGTCCGCAGGCCCAGCAGGCCCAGGCTCCGCTTTTCCCAGCCGCGCCGCCGTTGCCTAGGCGACCGCCGCCGAACGTTCCCGAGGCGGGCCCCGCCCCCCGGCCAATCGGACCCGCGCTCGCCGGAGCCCAGATTCTCTTTGTTCCGCAGCCATTTCAGGCCCCGGACGGGAGGCAGCGCCGCTACGGCAGAGGGCCCGAGCGCCGGAGGCCTCTGGGATGGTGTGGGACCGGGTAGGTGGTGTGAGGGTGCGCGGCCCCAGACTGGAGGGCGGGAGCGGAGGCCAGCTGTTCCGAAGCTGCCTGACGGGCTGCGGGGAGAAGCGCCCGACCCGCCGCCCTCCCGGCCGTTTGGAGCCCGGCGGTGGCGGCGGCGCGGTTCTAAGCCCAACAGCTGCCGGCCGGGGCGTCCTACGGGACACTGGCAGGGGTCGGGCAGCGCTCCTCAGGTGTCCGAGGCCAGGGCCTGGGTCCTGTGGGGGCGGTGCGAAGGGGAGAGCCTTCTCGCCGGGGCGCTTTTTGTTAGACGCGGCGTTTGAGGGCCCTGGTGTCGCAGTCGCTGCCCAGGACGTCTGCTTCCCGCCGGTTCTGGGCGCTTTGGGGCACTGCCGGGCGCTGCCCCGATGGCCCGTCTTTGTCCCCGCCCGGCCCTCTCCGCCCTGGCGTCCGGGGCCGCACACACCTTCGCCTCCACACTCAGCTGGCTGATCGCTTTCTCTGGGCTGTTTTTGCCCCTTGGGGCCTCTTGGCCTCACGACATATTTACATAATTTTAAGGTTTGTACGGGCTTCGCGTGGGTTTGTTTTTTGCACTTCCACCGCTTTGTACTTCTCCCACGCGAACACGCAACAGGGAACAGCTGCTGAGGAGCAGACCGGCTACCACAGTTAAAAAGAAACGGCTTCCTTCCTTTAAAAATGATCGATTGTCTGCCGGCTGTAAAAACCAACTGGATGTTGCAAAGATTGCTTAGCCTTTAAGTCCGTTATCTTAACGATCACTAATCACTTTGGTCCATCAACAGATGTAGAAATTTGAACTTGGCGGCTGTCCACAAATTGATTTTGACAGTTGTATTAGGAAGCTTAATAACAATCCTGCCTTGAAACAGTGATGACTTCAGTGATGAGATTATAAATAGTACTTTATTTTTCAGCCTAAAGATTTTTTTTTTAAAGTTGTATGACCTAATAGCTAGTTGGAAATGTGAGGTTATAAGATGGCTATCCTGATCTACTCATTTTTAGGATAACAAAAGTACCTTTTGGTTTTAAGTTTCCCTGTTACATCAGAGCTTTCCTATTAGAATGGCAAATAAGTTATACTTAGTGAAGCAGGGACGCATTACTTTTTTTTGGAAAAAGTTATGTTTTCTCCTTTTATCCTACTCTGCACACCATTCTTAGAGAATGTCTCCACCGAGTTGAAAATTTGTAGCGGCAAAAAGGAGATTTTAGTTCAAAGGTGCAGATTTCTTTTTTACTCCTCCGCACCTGTAGTCATAAATCATAACAGTTTAGCAGTCCGGTTTTTACTTCACCTAATTTAATGTTAGCCTAATGAACTATTAGTGCTCCGTTTTCTTTTTCCTATAAGGGGCCCCCTCCTCGACCAGCCTTGATCAGTTACATTTTTGCCCTAGGTATTCAGGGAATTATTAAATTCCTTCTGCTGAAATATCTATAAAAATCTTTAAAAGTAATCAAGCTTATTACCATTATATATTATGAGCAGGATAAGATTTTAGGAAAAATATATATGATCCTGGTTGTAAATATTTCCATTATCAACACTTGATACTGTATTCATTGTTTTTATGACCAGTTTTTCTTTTTTGTATAATGTTAAAGCCTTCACATGAACTCAGTTTTTCTAAATACTGTAAACTGCATTGAAATGTAAATGTACTATCTTTAGAAGAATTGCTTGCTTTTATCCATGTTGGATTCTGCAAATACTGTTTTTAAGAAAAGAAATTTGGTTAATAAAGGAAGGCAAAACAAGTGACATAGGTCATGAAATAGATTTATCAAGTGTAAAATGCAGAGAGGAGCACAGCAATTAAGTGGGAGTTGTTTTTATTGCCCAGGGTATAAGTTGTTAATATTTCTTCCTGGGATTGATATTGAATACATATATTGGTGCCAAAAAGTTCTTGTTCCAAAAAAATCAATTGGGTTTACTAGCAAAAGGGTGAGAAAGCTGAAAGAATCAAAGTGATTGGTTAACTGATAATTGTTTTCAAAAACAGTAGAGAATAATGCCATCTTCAAAAATAAGGATCAGAAACAAAAAAATTCCCCAAATCTTTCTTAGTTGGTCCCATTCATCCAGTCCTATGGTAGATATCCAGTGAGAGTTGGCAGGTGAGGGATGTCTCTTGGGTCACAGGGTAAGTGAACTTTATGATGGAAGATGGATGTCTGTAAGGCTGGTAACTAGATTTGTAGTTATATGGATGGGTATAGGAGAGAGTTCCTAGAAACCTTGTTTGGTTAACTCTGGACCTCCTTACTAGAATTCTTTGGAAGTACTGAAAGTAGGTGTAATAACTAAGAGTGGTTAAATGAGTCTTAGTGGTTAAATGAGATAATGGAATAAGAAATAGGGATGCAGATTTGTCTTGGAAGTTTCTGGAGTACATAGAACCTATAGAGGAATGGTGGCTATGTCTTACTCCAAAATGACACCTGATGCAGAGCAGTTATTTGATTTCAGAAGTGCAGGAATGCCTAAAGCTAAAAGAAAGCTGGTAATTGAAAGACCACAGGATTTGAGTTGACATGTGGCTTTTTAATGGTTAAAATTTAAAAGCAAAGCAAATCTTTGAATGTTGCAGTTAGGAATAGGAGCTCTAGAGCCAGACTTTTTGGATTCAGATCATGGTACCTTCTGAAATTAGGTGTGAATTTGAGCAAATTATTTAATCTCACTGTACCTCAGATTTTCTCATCTCACAATTCTGTGAGGATTAAATGAGTATGCTCTTAGAACTAGGTCTGATGTAGTAGACACTCCATAAATAATAACTGCTGTTATCATCATGATCATTAATATGTTAGAAAACAACTCATAAAATTATAATCACTAGTATCTAGATTATGAGATAACTGCTGTAAACCCTCTGATACATTTTCTTCCAGTATTTTTTCTCAGTTTATTTGATTTTTATATAGTTGAGACTTTACTGTATGAATAACTTTACATTCTGCTTTTTTCACGTAGTATCATAAGCAGTTTCTCGTGCTATTAATTATTTTGTCAGCGTCTTTTAAAATGACCACATAATGTGACTTTCTCATGATTAAACATTTTCCTATTGGACAATTGGCAAGTTTCTGATTTTTTTTTTTTTTCAGTTCTAAGAAACACTACACTGAACATCCTTGTACATGAAAAAATTTCTGGGTTTTAGATTATTTCATTAAGATAGATCCTCCAAAGTGAAAATATTAGGTTGGAGTATATGAACATCCAAAGCTCATGGTCCATATTCCCATTTTGCTTTTAATTAAGGGAATTTAATAATGGGCTTAAGATAAATTGAGGAGCACAGCATTTATTGACCTTATTATTGCTTGAGATGGGAAAGAAGAGGGAGTAAATTAACATTTTTTCCGTGTAATATGCAAGGCATTATTTGTAGGCATTTATCATCCATTGTTACTTTTACATACATTCTGCTCCTTATCATAGCCCTGTATTATGCATGGCAGTTACCTATAGATAGGCAAGTACTTCCAGAGTTTTCAAGGTGAATTTGAATATAGATCTGCCTGATTGCAAAGCTTATGTCCTTTATTTGTAAAATTTTAGGTAATATACATATTAGGAATCTCATAATGAATACATATATCGAATGAATACACAACCTTATAATGAATTTTATAATTTACTATAATTTAATGGAGCTACTAATTGTAGATCATAGACCATATTACAAAGATAGTAAAATTTGACCTGGAAGTAATGAATGGGTAAATGACAAAGTTAAACCAGACATGGCTTAAGTATCTGCATATATTTTACAAAGGGAAAAAATATCCTTACCTGACTGAGATGTAATTGGTAATGAGTATTTAAAGCTGATTTCTAAAATGATTTGTGGTGAAACACTCTTAGTAACGACCTTTCAACACAAATAGGGTAGAAAAAAGTCCCATCAGATTTGGGGCATCTATATAAGAAGTGACAATGGCCTATTAAGTAACCAAACTGAAAAATAGGTTTAGTAAAACCCCTGCCAAACTTAGCTAAGGTCTTAATAGAGAAATACCAACAACAACAACAAAAAATCATAGAGATATTTCAGTTAAGGAGAATAAGACTACCCACAAGCTGTTGGAAATTAATTATATACTGAAAACTAAAGGGAAAAAAATTTAACTGGATTTTATAGTTGACTTTGAAGCACTCTGAAGCCATTAGTAAAATAATATTTGGCAAAGCCCCTTAATCCTCAGGTGCAGAAGTGGCTGCCATAGATAAAAAGGGTCATCTCAGAAAAACAAAGATTTCATTGCTCTTGTCTTTATAAGGAGGGAATTAAATCAGAGAAATACTTCACAAAATTGTGAACATTCTAAATAGATACACATGAATGATTAAAAATAGATAGGTGGTATTCACCAAAACTATAAAGAAATAGTCATAAAATTAATATGCTGCCATTAAAAATAATGTTTTTGAAAAATACTTAAGTAAAAATAAAAATAGTTTTGGCTGGAGCATAAGAAAACAGGAAAATTATGAGAAAGATGGCAAATTATGATGGATTTATAACGTGGCCATTTATTCATTTGCTAAACATTTATGAGTGCTGAGATTGTCCCTTTTGATTAAGAGATTTACATACTCCTGGAGAGGGAGAAGTAAATGAAAAAGTACAACAAAGTGTAGTTACAGCTTTTATGGTATAAAATGGTATGGTACAGCTTTTATGGTATATACCTCCAGAGGCATCCAGCAGGACTAGTAATAGGTTCCAAGCGGAGAGTGGGAGCAGTGACTCAGGCATTTCAGGGGAATAGGAGCAGCATTTCAGAGACTATGTCAGTTAAGATAAGGACCTACTGTGTTCCCGAATCTCCCAATAGTTCAGGGGCCCTAAAAGGTACAGAGCAGGAATCCACAAACTTTTTTGTAGAGGACTAAATACTAAATATTTTCTGCCATACCATCTCAAATGTAGTACAAAAACAGGGACAGTACAGAAACTAAAGGGTTTGACCAATTTAACTCGTGGGTCTTAATTATCTCTAATAAATAGTAGAAGGATTCAAGGAGGAAATAACCTACTGGGCCTAGTATGAGCCATTGGAATATTTGAAACAAGAAATTCACAACACTGATTTGTGTGAATCATTAAGAATGGAATAAAATAGAAAAACAGGGTGCCTGGGTGGCTGAGTTGGTTAAGCAACTGCCTTCAACTCAGGTCATGATCCTGGAGTCCTAAGGTTGAGTCCTGAATCAGGCTCCCTGCTCAACAAGGGGAGTCCGCTTCTCCCTCTGACCCTCTCCCTTCTCATGTGCTGTCTCTCTCTCTCTCTCAAGTAAATAAATAGAACCTTAAAAAAAAAAACAAAAAAAAAACCAGTTTCTTTCTAAGCACTATAAACCATTAGGAAAAGACAACTCAATTTCTTAAATGGCCAGAATCACAGAGGAGGAAATACAGAGAGCTAACATGAAATAATGCTCTCCCCTACCAGGAGGGAAGGGCAAAGTAAAATGGTGAAAATTTTGTTTCCCATTATACTTGCAAAAGTGAGAAAGTTTTGCTAGTATGTATTGGCAGGGTTGTACCGAAACTTGTACATTAAATAAATCAGTAAAGCCATGTTAGTTTTCAAGCAAAAACACTTTGACCCAGCAATTTCCATTTCTTAGAGAAGCATGTGGGTGTATCAGGAGACATTTGTGTTCAAGGATCTGTCAGTAGCCACAGAACCTCCAGACTTCCAGGTCACCTTTCATCACCCACACTCCAGTTCATAAAATGGTCTGTATTTGTCTTTTAAAAACAAACAAAAAGCAGGGGCACCCAGCTGGCTCATTCCGTTAGGTATCCGACTCTTGCTTTTGACTCAGGTCATGATCTCAGGATCCTGGGATCGAGCCCCATGTCTGCTTGCTTGAGGATTCTTCTCCACCCACCTCTTTCTCTATTTCAAATAAATAAATCTTAAAACAAACAAACAACCCAAACTCTTCTAACTCTGTATACCCTTCTACTGTTCCTACTGGTACAGTCCAACATCTGCAAAGTCCAACCTCAACCTATTCTTAAACATTCCCTTCACTTTCTTGCTCATATGGAAACCTGACTTTTGTACTGTGTGGCTGTGGCTGTTTTTTTGTTTTGTTTTGTTTTATTTTTTCCTTTTCTGTAGCTCTCCCTTCACTATTCCTGCTGTTGTCTGCTATGCATCTCGTGGCTGCTTTTGGACTACTCTCCCTCCCTTCTCTCTAAAAACTCCTCAGATTATGTAATCCATTACCCCTTATGATTGTTACCAACGATTGATAGCATAATTGATATCGGTGACTTCCAGGTCATTTCTCGTCGTTCTTTAGTTATTTTAGCTCCAGCCTCATTGCCCTTTCTTCAGTATTGCCTGTCTTTATAATGAAATTGAAAAGAATATACATAACTAATCTTTCCAGTACCCTGTCCTCTCATTCCTAGACCTTTCCTCCCGGGCTTGTCTACCCTGTCTCAGTTACTCACTCCCATCGTGATGCCCCCTTACCTTGTTAGTAACTGCAGTCCTTCTGTAGTTAAAATTTTTTGTGTTCTGCTATGACCCCAAATCCCCCATTTCTGTCAGTGGCAACTCCATCCTTCTCGTGGCTTGGGTTAAAATCTTAGAGTTATCCTTGACTGTGGTTTTTCTCTGACTCTCAAAGAAAGCGTCCCACAAAGGCTTTTGTACTAGATCCCATCCGCTCTCATCACGTGCTCAAGGACATTGATTCAGCTTCTCTTCTGCCATGTCGTCTTTACTGAATTATTTCTATCAGCAAACGGGCATGCTGTTATTTCTCCCATTATTTAAAAAGCGAAAAACGAAACAAAAAAAAAATACCTTGATTCACTATTCACCCCGTTTCCTCATTTTTCAGATTTCTTTTTGCAGCGTTATTCCTCAAAAGACTTTTCTACACTTGGTATGCCAAATTTTTCCCTCCCGTGTACTCTCCTAAACCCATTGCAGTCAGGCTCTTGTCTGCAGCATTCCTGCTGGAGCAGCTCGTGTTCTCCAATAACTTCCATGTTATCAAATGCCATATGCCATTGATTCTGTTCATCTTACTTGGCCTATCAGCAACATTTGACAGAGCTATTTGTTCCCTTATCCTGGCAACACTTTCTTCTTTGCTTTTCAGTATACCACACACCCCTGCTTATCTTCTACCTCTGTCCTGCCTCTTGTAATTCTCCTTTCCTTTTCTCACAGACTTAACGTTGGAGAACCCCAGGGCTCAGTCCTTGCTTTTTGTTTTCTATTCTTTGTTTTTCCTATCAGTACTCACTTCATTGGTTATTTAACTCAGTCTCTTGGCTTATATGCCATTTAAATACCAGCAACAGGCAAAATTAGATCTTCAGCTCTTCTCCCTAATTCCGGTCTCACGTGTTCAACTCCCTATTCATCCTCTCTACCTAAATGTCTAATAATGTACAACAAACTCAGCATGTCCAAAACTAACCTAAACTTCCTCCCCAGTGCCTACTTTACATACAGATTTTCCCCATTTCTGTCGGTGGTAGTTCCATCCCTCCCATGGCTCAGGCTAAAATCTTAGCATTAGCCTTGACTTTGCTTTTTCTTTGACTCTTCATATCCGTTCTTTCAGGACAGACTTTTTTCCTATGTATCAAAATACATCCAGAATTTTACTGTGCCTTGCCTTCTCCAGTACTACCAACTTCATCCAAGCTACTGCTGTCATAAATACTGCTTAAATAGGTTACTATTTGGTCTCCACATTCTACCATAGTCTGTTCCAACAGCCTTTTCTTTTTTTTTTTTTTTTTTTTTTTTTTTAAAGACTTATTTATTTATTTGACAGACAGAGATCACAAGTAGGCAGAGAGGCAGGCAGAGAGAGAGAGGAGGAAGCAGGCTCCCTGCTGAGCAGAGAGCCCGATGCGGGGCTCGATCCCAGGACCCTGGGATCATGACCTGAGCCGAAGGCAGAGGCTTTAACCCACTGAGCCACCCAGGCGCCCCCCAACAGCCTTTTCTTAATATAGTGGTGAGAACTTGCCTTTTTCAAATTAAGACAGACCCTATCGCTTCTTCATTCAGAGCACTGCATTGGCTCTTCTTTTGATTAGAAAATCTAGTGCTTACAGTGGCTCGCAAAGGCTCTATGTAATCTGCCCAACCCACTCCCCTTTCTCCATACCTCCTTGACCTTACTTCCTGTTACCAGTTCCCTCCTTGCTCACTGACCGCCTTGCTATATCAAAAACATATCAGTCATGCTCCTACTTAGGACCTTTGCTTTAGCTGATTCAGTTGTCTGGAATCTCCTTTTCCCCAAATATCTACTTGGCTCACTGGCCTTACCTTCTGTTCTTTGCTCAGGTCTTACCTCCTCTAAATACCCGTTTTAATACTGCATCCTGCCCTCTCCCATCCCCCTTATCCTGGGTTCTCTTTTTATTTTTTGCATAATACATACCCTTCTATAATGCTAGATCAGGGGTCAGCAAGCTAGAGCCCCACTGCCCTCTGGCCTGTTTTTGTACAGCCTGTGAGCTAAGAACAGTTTTTACATTTTAAAGGGTTGTGAAACAAAAATTGATAATATACAACATCTGACTTGCAAAACCTGGAATACTTACTTCCCTGGCCCTTTGCAGATGCAGTTTGCATTGTATATTCTGTTTATTGTCTTTCTCCTCCCACCAAATGTAAGCTCCAAGAAGGCAGAGATATTTTGTTTTATTTATTGCTCTATCTGCAGCAGCTAGAACAGTGCCTAGAATATAGTAGGCATTCAGTAAATATTTGTTAAATGAATGAATTGCTTATAATAGTACAAAATTATAAATAGGTTAAGTATTCAGTAACTCATTGCAATTAGTAATGAAGTAGAGCTATATATAATGAATAGGAAAGCGAAGGCATATTTTGAAAGGGTTTTTGTAATTATTTATTTATTTACTTAGTCTCTGTAGGTACAGTCTTATAGGCTGTGCTAAGAATGTGAGGTTTTATTTTAAGTGTGATGAGAAACTATTGGAAAGTTTTGATGGTTGGAAGACTTGATTTAATTGCAGCTTTGACATCATTTTTGCTGCTTCATCTCAGAGAATGGGCTGTAAGGGGACAACACAGAAAGACAAGGAAAACCCATTTTAGTAGAACATTCTGTTGTAGAACATGCTAGTGTATCCTACATACCTGGACTTAGGGTAGCCTGGAGGAGGTGAGAATTGGTCAGATTCAGAGTATGTTTTAGGGTAAAACTTGATAGCACTGGCTGTTGATTTGAATGGGGAACATAAAGGAAAGGCCTGAACAACTGGATGAACACTTAGTGACGTAGGCAACTAGAGGAGAAGCAGATATGAATGGGATGAGGAGAAGTATCAAGAATTGTGGTTTAGCCAGCAAAGTTTAAGATGCCCATTTCACAAACAAAGGAGTATGTCTTATAAAATCTTGATGCTTAAGTGTGGAGTTCAGAGTGCTATTCAGTGACACAGACTAAATGAAGATTATATAGACAGAGAAAAGAAAGGGACCTTGGGTATTTAGGGGTAGGGGGCCAGCAAGGGAGACTGACAAAAGAGCAGCCAATGAAGTAAAAAGAAAACCAGTGAGATGTGAGGCTAGGAAGGAAAAGAGCGGTTGCTTGTGTTCAGCACTGTGGAGGAATGGTGTTAAGGCCAGGAAGAAATCACTGGGTTTGGCAACAAGGAAATCTCAGTCTCACTGGAGTGGAGTAAAGATGGGGAGATGGTGACTGTAGAGAACTTTCAAGATGTTTCTGGGAAGGGCGCGTGGGTGGCTCAGTGGGTTAAAGCCTCTGCCTTTGGCTCAGGTCATGATCTCAGGGTCCTGGGATAGAGCCCCGCATCGCATTGGGTTCTCTGCTCAGCAGGGAGCCTGCTTTCTCCTCTCTCTCTGCCTGCCTCTCTGCCTACTTGTGATCTCTGACTGTCAAATAAATAAATTTTTAAAAATCTTTAAAAAAAAAAGAAAGATGTTTCTGTGAATGGAAGGAAGTGGAGAAATTGAATGGTAGTGGAGGGGATTGGAGTCAAAGTTGTTTTTTTAAAGATACTATTTTAAAATAATTCTAAACATAGAGGAAAATTGCGGAAATTATTCAGACAGTTCCAAAATACACCTTACCTGGATTCACCAGTTGTTTACATTTTGCCACATTCTTTTCTCCCACTACCCACCCCCCACACAACTTTTTTTGATCATTTGAGAGTAGGTTGCATGCATCTTGCCTCTATCCCTTCAATACTTTAACGTGTATATCTTAAAAGCCAGGATATTCTCTTCTGAAACCACATATAGTTATCAAATTGAGGAAATTTAAGTTTTTTACATTCTGTATTACAGTTTTGTCTCTTGTCCCAGTAACTTTTTTTTTTAAATAAAGACTTATTTATTTATTTACCTATTTTAGAGCAAGAGAGCATGCACAAGCAGGAGAGAGAGAAAGAATCTCCAGCAATCTCCCTGCCTCATGAGCGTCGAACCCAATGTGAGGCTCATTCTCACGACCCAGAGATCATGACCTTAGTCAAAATCAAGAGTTGGGTGCTTAACCAACTGAGCCAGCCAACTGCTCCTTAGTAATATTCTTCATAACATTTTTTCCTCTAGTACAGGATCCAGCCAGGGTTTTATATTACATTTAATTGTCTTTTTTTAGATAGAGGTTTTTTGGTTTGGGGTTTGTTTTTGTTTGTTTGTTTTTGAAACTTGGCTATTTTATCCTCATAACTACCCCATGGTTAATTATTCTTTCTCTGACCAATAAATGGCAGGACAGGAATGCAAAGTCAAGCAGAGAAATTCCAGGGTTTGCACTCTTTTTTTTTTTTTTAAGGTTTTATTTATTTGTCAGAGAGCTAGAGAGAGAGTGTGCATGCATGGTCAGAGGGCCCCCTGCTTAGCAAGGAGCTCTTGATGTGGTGAGCCGAAGGCAGATGCTTAACCAACTGAGCCAACCAGGTGTCCCTCGGGTTTGCACTCTTAAGCTCTGTACTACAGTGCCTCTCAAGCAGTGCATGGAAAAATCTGAAATTTCCTGTTTAAAGTGGACAAATAAGTCAAATATATAGATCAGAGGCAATGAGCCTTCTATTAAAAGGATGATTTTAACTTTCTAGATCTGCATTATAACTCTCTGGAGTGGTGGATCAGGGTTTAATATGTCCCCCTGATGATCTTTAGGACTGAAGAAAAAGCAAGAAAAGTGAAGATATTTAAATTTGTATGTAAAACCTGGGGCACCTGGGTGGATCAGTGGGTTAAGTCTCTGCCTTCGGCTCAGGTCATGATCTCAGGGTCCTGGGATGGAGTCCCGCATCGGGCTCTCTGCTCAGCGGGAAGCCTGCTTCCCCCTCTTTCTCTGCCTACATCTCTGCCTACTTGTGATCTCTCTCTCTTTCTGTCAAATAAATAAAATCTTAAAAAAAAAAAAAAACTTTGTATGTAAAACTTTCCAGCCTTTGGCATAAATTATATGTCTTCAGAGTTATTGGTGTTGATTCTTTAGAAAGGCAAAATAAAATACTTGGTTAATTCTTTTGTGATAGAGTTCAGTTGGAAGTATATGGGCATGATCTAAAGAGCCCTGATGTGTTTCAAAAAGAGTTTATTTAAGCTCATAAAATGCTACTTGTTAAACCATTATTAGAAAATATTATGAGACTTAATTTAGGAAGAGAGCATTAAACAGTGGCTCATTGACCACAGGTACTGCAGGACAGAATTAGAATGCTCCATTGGATTTTTTTTTTAAGATTTTATTTATTTGAGAGAGAGGGAGAGATTGAGAGCATTCACAAGCAGTGGGGAGGAGCAGAGGAGGAGGGAGAAGGAGGGGGAAAGATTCTCAGGCCAACTCTGCACTGAGTGCAGACCCTGACCTTTGCAGGGCTGAATCTCATGACCCTGATTCATGACTTGAGCCAAAACCAAGAGTCTGAAGCCCAACGGACCGAGCCACCCAGGCATTGGATTTTTAGTTGAATAATACTTAACATCATCTCTGTTAGAGTTTTAAAGGGTTAATGGGTAAAGACTTCTGTTGGATAGAAACCCAAGTTATGATAAAACATTTTCTGACATTTTCAACTAAAGATTGTTCTCGCTATTGAATGTGACTTCTTTTTTTTTTTTTTTTAAGATTTTTATTTATTTATTTGACTGACAGAGATCACAAGCAGGCAGAGAGGCAGGCAGAGAGAGAGAGGGGAAAGCAGGCTCCCCACTGAGCGGAGAGCCCAATGCGGGGCTCGATCCCAGGACCCTGGGATCATGACCTGAGCCGAAGGCAGAGGCTTTAACCCACTGAGCCACCCAGGTGCCCCTTGAATGTGACTTCGGTAAGAAGTGACCTGATACAAGAGCCCAAGTATTTGCAGAAAGAATCAAATGACATGTAACTTAGTAGTCCCATAACTACATTTGAACACTTGAGTTGAATACAAGTTTCACTGAAGGCTTGGAGAGCTTTCAGTAGAAAGTATAAAGAAGAAAATCTGGCTTTTATGTGTGGAATATGACCAGACTGATTGTTTATAATCAACAAAATGTTTCACTTCTAGAAGCTGAGAGGACCATGGTCTTTAGTTGCTGTTTAGCTGGGGAAATGAACCAAATGAGTATTAAGTGATTTGTGTAGGATTGCCAGGCAGCTATTCTGCCTGTAGGGAAGAAGTGAAACAAGCGCTCCAGATCTCTGACACACCTTTTTTCCTGATGTTATTTTGGCTATTCATGGCATAGAAGGTTTAAAGACCCATGGTCTGAAGCAGTTGGTCCTAAAGCTCCATGAAATTACACTAGGTTTCTTAGCTCCAGAAAGGCCGTGGCTGTGATTCAAGGGTCTGTGTCACCCATCCTTCTCCTGGCCTCACACTTCATCCTTCCTTAAGTCAAGGATGAAACACTTGGAAAAACTGTAAGAGTAGGAGGTTTTCCTGGAGTCTTGTTTTAGTGCGAATAATAAGCTCAGATTCATGAGTATGATATAGTAGTTTAAGATTTAATGTAGGAATTTGATGGGGAATCTTAAAAGCTGGTAGAGAAATAAAAGGTTGAAGCATAAAAAGGAAACGGCTCTAATAAAAATCCCAGCTTTACTTTCCCCTTACATCCTAGAGGGCAGGGGCTTTTGTTTTGGCGTTGGTGCTTGCTGATCTGGTACACAGCAGGCAGTTTTGTATTTGTAAAACAGAATTGATACATTCATACTTCCATGAGATTCTAGTAGAGTTTCAGTTGCTCAGCCATCAGGACAACATTGTGATTGCAGGTAAAATTATCATTTTCTGAATCTTGGAGATACAAACTCCTGGACATCTTAAATGTTTTGAATCAGATTCCTCAAATGCCTCACAATGATTTGAATTTTTGAATTTATTAACATAAAGAAATCTTAGGAATTTGTGTTTGTAATTTCTAGCCATAAAATCCCACATTTATCAGTGCTTACTGAATGTTTGCCTATTGATTTAATTTCTGGAATTCCTTCCTTCTAGAATATGCATACTACTGTAAGAAAGCATAATGAAGAGTTGACTGGAGATTATGTATTTTATGAACTGTAAATGTGGATTAGTTGCTGTACGAAATTTTTTTTTAGTGGAAATACTTCGTGTGACAAAGATTTGCGTTCTGTGCACCCAGCTGTACTCCAAGAAAATCATGTAGGAAAAGTGTTTTGTTCTCTTTTTTTAATAATAAATGAATTTATTTTTTTCCCTAAGAATCAGTTTAGTGTAATGGAAATAATGTGTGCTTTTGAAGCTTTCATTAGACTCCTTTGTCTACCAATTACAAGTGTGTGCTTATGGATGGTTATCTATCTCATAGACCACATAGGTACACAGAACTTTACCATTGGTTTCAAGTGAAGATGATTTATAAACATGTGTTTGTTTTCCATCCCTTCTTAGTTATTACATTAACTTCCCTGGGCAGAAAAATATATAAAGAATCCATTGATGATTCTAACAATTTTTTAAATCTTGAACAGTTTTTATTTACTATTTTCTGAAGGTTTTAATTTTAAATTATTTATGAATTATTTTCTTAAGGAGTAAAATGATACATGACACAAATGATTGACTAGTAAAATGAAAAGAACCAGTACTCTAACCTTTATCAGTTTAGTATATGCTTCATGACAAATTTAAATTATTTGTAGTATGTGCTCACTTGTTTCTGCAGTTGAAATTTTCTTACACATTAGTAAATTTTGCTTGTAATATTCATTCTTGTGATTACTGAGAGAATCTTTAAAACGTTTTGCCACAAAAGTCTTAAGGACTATTGTAGAAGAATTATAGACTCTCTTTTCTAAGCTAAAACTTATTTTAATTTACTTTTGGCTTTTATATTTTTGTGGGATTTTCTTTTCTTCTCATTCCACATAGGGTTTAATCAAGATATTTATTGATTTTTTTAAAATTGGTACTTCTGGAATTATGTATCAGTGTTTTGAAAAATTAGCTTTGAAAAATTTTGAAAAATTTTGAAATTTTTAAGTAGTCTCCAGTCCTAACATGGGGCTTGAATGCAAGACCCTGAGATCAGGTGTCAAATGCTCTGTCAACTAAACCAGCCAGGCGCCCTGAAATTTTTTTTATATTAAACAAAATGTTGGTATTCTTTTTTTTTTTTTTTAAGATTTTATTTATTTATTTGAGAGAGAGACAGTGAGAAAGGGCATGAGAGGGGAGAAGGTCAGAGGCAGAAGCCAACTCCCCATGGAGCTGGGAGCCTGATGTCGGACTCGATCCCAGGACTCTGGGATCATGACCTGAGCTGAAGGCAGTTGCTTAACCAACGAGCCACTCAGGCACCCCCAAAATGTTGGTATTCTTGTTTCAAATTTTGTAGTAGTCTTACTTTTCTGTATATCTATTACTTAGTATTTCATTTAAACATTTAAATAAGTTCTAATAATATGTTATCATAAGATTAAAAATTTTTCTGTGCATATGAGATATTTAAACTGTAATCTAAAACACTAACAAGAAATGTAGAAACTATAGTAATTCCTATCATCTAAGTAAAAGTAAAACTTCCATTCTTTTTGTGAGACTAGGTCTCTGGGATTATAAAACAGCTTCTTTGGTATAATTCTTTTGCTTTGCAGAAACTGCGTTTTTTTCCATTGCTATAAAGATTTTTTTTATTTCCACTATCTTATAAGTGTGTGTCTACTCATTTTAATGGCATAATCGAGGAAAATGTTTTGCAAGTATTTCAATTTTCTATAATTCCATAAAGTTTAACCCTTTAAGTGCCATAACCTTTAAGCATTTTCATATAAAACTTTCTAAATTATATTTCACATCTTGACATTTTAACAAGTAGAAAGGGTGTGATTTAAGCTTTTTGATGATTCTGTCATTATTACGAACATTTTCTAGGGTTTTTGCCCTGTCCTATATATGACTTCAAACAATTAGACTTTTGGAGATTTTTATTACTTATTTTCATTTTCAAGGTAATAAAACCACAGTATTGAAAATTTTTTAAAAAGGAAAAAGGCCCATAATCTTAACACTAATCCACTGCTAGCTTTTCATTGTTTCCTTCTAGTCTCTTTCATTTAACAGTTCTGTCTTTATCTTATACATGTTTTACTTCTTTGTAGTTCTCTACGTACAACTTTTTATCACTTTTTTCACTTTCTAATCATAAACATTTTCCATATCATTACAGAAATTAACCATCTTTTTGAATAACTGCATAGTAACCCAACAGTTGACTGGTTACGCATATATTTATTGCTGTATTAGAAGTAATCCCAGGATAAACTCTTTGAGAATAACAGGGTTTTTTTCTTTATTTAGGATTCTTAAGATACAGTCTAAGAAGTGTAATCATGAGGACAAAGGGTAAAAACTGCGTATGGCTCTTGCTACAGGTTGCTGAGTTCTGTCAGTTTACCTTCAGCAATTTGTTGGAGTTGATTCATCATATCTTCAGCAGCAATAGTGTGTTACTGTTATAAAATTATCTTTGCTAATTAGTCTAAAAATTCTATTTCTTTATTACATTTTTTGATTACTAATAAGGTTCAGTATTTTCCCAGGTTTATTTGCTCTTGTATTTTGTGCATTTTCTTTCATGTGTTGTCTGTTGGTTCTAAAATAGTTTTCTAGATAATTAATATATTACTATCTTGTTGCATCATCTGACTTTGTATTGCTCTGATATGCTAGGAGCTCCCTTTTGTATTTGTTCAAATAAGTCATGTGTTTATCCACCATATTTCTAAATTGTGGTGCCTCCTGGAAATGTGTAAGAGATACTGTAGGTTCTTTGACATGCAGACTGTGCTAGTCTTGGGAAACCAGTATTAACTGTTAGCTAACATCATAGTCAGAGTAAATTGCCACTAGTTCTACATCTCTCACAGGTGTAAAGTATTCAGGAAACAAATATTACAAGGAATTTTTTCCCTTGATGGCAGCAGGGGCAGTGATTGCCAGTGTTCAAAACCAAAATTGTATAATTTGGAAAAGGCAGGGAACAGGCAGAAGTAGATGAGTAAGGAATTCTGCTGTCTGTAAAAAGGATTGTACACCTGAACTGGCAGCTGGCTTTATTCTTGGTTTTCTCTGTCTTCCTACTTGGTTTATTCTCCACCTGTTTGGGTATATTCATTATACTCCATATCTCTCAGGGACTTCCACATCAGCTGCTCCAGTTTAGTCTGGTTGTTCAAGCTATGGAAATTTATTTCCATAGTAGTCATCAGCCTCATTGTACCAGTCCTTACAGTTCCTAGGTAACTCCCTAAAAAGTTTAGTTCCTTTCATTTAAAGCAAATAGAATTTGGGAATAGCTTGTTATAATGTAACATTTAACATATCTAATCATATGATTATATATATAGTAGTTACTTAATATTTCTATTATAATTAAGCTCTTTGGGTTCCAAGGAAGAGAAATGCATTCAAATTGTCTTAAGAGAAACAGAGAGGTTTATTTTAAGTCATTTAAGTCATTTGTGGAAGTAGAAAGCCATCAGGAAGCAAGGCAACTCCCAGGAGTAGTTACTGTCTGTCTGGTTGTCTATATAATCTTGCTCAGTGGTTCCCTGCTTCTCTCTGTACTGTCCATTCTCGTCTCTGCATGCTTCCGCCCTTTGTAATTTGTCTTGCATGTGCAGTCTAATGATGGCCCTGTGCCTACCACATCGTAACATTTTAGTGTCTTCTTTGAGAACTGTTAAGTGGTAAATGATCCTAGTACTTTATATTCGTATTTATGAGAAAGGAAATCCAGTTTATTTAGCTCATCCTTTTATGCCAGGATTCATCATCATGTACCTGGTCTTTGTTTAGTCAGTCACATTTAGGAAATGTAGTCACAACTTTGCCATTAGACCCAACACTTGGGCATGGGCTGAGGGCTACCCAATTCCCTTTAGAGAAAGGTTTTGGTTTTACTGGTAGATAACTAGCAGAAAATCGGTATACTATGAAAAAATGAAGGGGGTTAAGAACTTCATGTTAGGAGCACCTGGGTGGCTCAGTTGGTTAAGCGTCTGCCTTCAGCTCAGGTCATGATCCCAGGGTCCTGGGTTCAAGCTCCGCATCTGGCTGTCTGCTCAGCAGGGAGCCTGCTTCTCCCTCTCCCTCTGCCTGCCGCTCTGCCTTCTTGTATTCTCTCTCTCTGTGTCAAACAAATAAATCTTTAAAAAAAAAACAAAAAAACTTCATTTTAAAAGTTGAAGTCAGATTCTTCCTAAAATTCGTTTGTAATGTTTCTAGGTCTTGATTCCAACCCCCTTTTTAAAGGATTGGGAGCACCTGGGTGGCTCAGTTGGTTGAGTGTCTGCCTTCGGCTCAGGTCGTGATCTCAGGGTCATGGGATGGAGCCCAGAGATGGGCTCTCTGCTTGGTGGGGGTCTTCTCCCTCTCCCTCTCTCTCAAATAAAATCTTTAAAAATAAAACAGAAGGATTAGATAGAGGTCTGTTGTTTTCATCCTGAAGATGAGATGTTATGATTACCTTTCTGAGTACAGTTAAAGTTGATGAATTCCAGTTTCATGGGCTGAAGGGGTTGGATGGTGCTAAGTATGTGATATTCAGTTGGCTAATAACTCAGTATCTCTATTTGGAAGAGGGCAATAAGATTTTTAAGCCAAGATTCAGTTTTAAGGGTATATTCTTATAAGCTGAACACTTTGTTAGTATATATAGTAGATTAGCGTTATTGTGTTTGTATCCTCAGATTTCCTTACCATCTCATATTTCATTCTAGGTTTTATATTCATTAATTTTTTTATTCCTCAGTCTTGGTTGAGAGTCTCATTGTCTCTTTGTCACAGTAAGAGATAAACAGACTTGAATACTCACAACATGTATGCTTTTGTTTTCGGTTCTAAATGGTTAGCTGTATAGTAACATCTGTCCTACATTATTTCTTGCTATTTTTTTTCCATTTGTGGAAAATGGAATTTTTCACCTCTATGGAATTTTTTTTGTGATATTCTTTTCCAATCTCTTTGTATACTGTGAAGACTACCCTCACTCAACTAAATTTTTGCCCTCATAAAATTTTTATAGATTGATTACATTCATATTTGATTTAATTATTCAACATTTGATTTCTGATGCTTCGTTCTTCTTATTATTCCTTCAATATTTCTGTTTAAATGAGAAGTCATACAGCCTATTTTGTTGAATATCCTTTTATCATACAAAAATAATTTCATCTTTGGGGTGCCTGGCTGGCTCATCAGTGAACATGTGACACTTGATCTCAGGGTTGTGAGTTTGAGCCCCATAATGGGTATAAAGATTACTTGAAATTAAATCTTAAAAAAATAATAATGTCACCTTCTTCTTAGTGGTATCTGATGGTACAAACTGCCATCAGTAAATCTGTCTTAATGATAATTTTAGTGGGAGTTGAAGTGCAAAGGGAATGAATGAACATTAAGGACCTACCATTGTAGCATTTTGCATTCTCATTTAATCTTCCCTTCAGCCCATTTCACAGAAAACTATACTGTCGCTTAGAAAGTCAAGCTACTTTTCTCAAAAAGACAGTGGGAAGGACTGAGGTTTGAACTCCTGTATGTAGGACTCTGGAACCCATGCTTCCTTTACTCTATCTTCTAGCTTACCAACAATAAATAGTGTAGAACGGTACTCAGTTTAGGAACTAAAATTCCAAAAATTGATTTCCTTTCGTAAATTGTTTCTCCTGTCTCTGCTTTCCACAGTATGATATGTGCCTCTGTTAAGTGTGAGAAAGATTTCAATGAACAAAGGAAAGATTAGATAAAATCTAATGATGATCAGCCTACTAACCACTTAACTATTTATTACCTTCCTATTTTATTGGCTAAGGTACTCTGACCCTTTTCCAATTCAGCTCTTGCCAGTGAGCATAGTGCTATGTTCCTTTTCCTGTTTACACTTGAAAATGTGAAATAGTGAATCAACTCACTGCACCATAACAATCAAGAATATGGACATGAATGAGAAATTCTTAGGGCCCTGTCACTTTAGAACTTTAGGAGCAATCTAACCACAATGACACAGTACGCTTTTAGTTACCAAAATGATGTGTAATGGTAGTCCTAATTTTTCTAAAACTTATCAACTTAGAGTTCTATCAATATACAGTATCTCACTTTATAAACACATAGATTCTAAAATGCTGGGGCACCTGAGTGGCTCAGTGGTTTAAAGCCTCTACCTTCGGCTCAGGTCATGATCCCAAGGTCCTGGGAGCCAGGGACTCTGAAGAAGGGAGCCTGCTTCTCCTCCTTCTCTCTCTGCCTGCCTCTCTGCCTACTTGTGATCTCTGTCTGTCAAATAAATAAATAAATAAAAGTCTTAAAAAAAAATAAAATACTGGCTCATGCCTTGTATTGATAGACTTTATAATTTCAGATGTGTTACACAGAAAAATGTTTGACTATTTGCATCATAGCCCTTTTTTATCAACTCCTTAAATATTTTTATCAACTCCTTAAATATAGTAAGCTATAATCAGTAACTTGCCTGGTGCTGATGTATTTTAAATCATTCAGTACCGGGATTTTACCAAGAGCTATCATAGTCTTGCTAGAGTACATACAGATTCGTCTCTGTCTTGCATACATGTTCACACATAATCAAACAGTGTAGAGAAATGTTATTTTAAAACAAGCTACTCTTGGGACGCCTGGGTGGCTCAGTTGGTTAAGCCGCTGCCTTCAGCTCAGGTCATGATCCCAGGGTCCTGGGATCGAGTCCCGCGTCGGGCTCCTTGCTTGGCAGGGAACCTGCTTCTCTCGCTGCCTCTGCCTGCCTCTCTGCCTGCTTGTGTGTACTCTCTCTCTCTGACAAATAAATAAATAAAATCTTTAAAAAAAAAAAAAAACAAGCTACTCTTCTTTATACTTAAATATCTTATGAACCATGAATTAAAGGAACAGTTCAGAGTAGAAGAAACTTTGGAACAAGAATAGGAAGGCTTCCATTCCAAACCCAAGTCTTTTTTGGTGGGGGAGAAGGAAGGAGAAATAATAGTAAAACTTTCTTATCCACCTACTTATTTTTTTTTTAATTTAGTTTTATTGAGATATAATTGACATATGACATTGTGGAAGTTTAAGATGTACAACATAATGATTTGATATATGTATATATAATGAAATGATTATCACAGTAAGGTTAACATGTCCATCATCTCACATGGTTATAGTTTTTTAAATTATTATATTATTTTTTTGGTAAGAACCTTTAAGATTTATTTTCTTAGCAACTTTAAAATATATATATATTTCAAATGTAAATATACATATGTACACACACATATGTATATATGTATATATATAAAAAACAATATTGTTAACTATAGTCACCATGCTGTATTACATCCCAGAACTTAATCAGCTTATAATTGGAAGTTTGTATCCTTTGACTGTCTTCAGTCATTTCCCCTCTCCACTTTTACCCTGGCAAGACCAGTCTGCTCTCTGTTTCTGTGAGATTGGGGTTCTTTTTATTTCTCAAATAGGTGATCCACAGTTTTTGTCTTTCTCTCTGATTTATTTCACTTAGCATAATGCCCTAAAGTTTTATCCAAATTGTCACAAATGGCAGGATTTCCTTTTTTTTATAGTGAATAATATTCCATTATATATATACAGTTGACTTTGAGTAACGTGGAAGTTAGTGGTACTGACCACTGTGCAGTCACAAATACACATATAATTTTGACTTCCCCCAAATATAATTTTGACTTCCCCCAAAGTTAATTACCCATTGCCTACTGTTCACTAGAAGCCTTACCAATAACATAAAAAGTTGATTAAAACATATTTTGTATATATTCTATATACTTTATTCTTAAACTGAGCTAGAGAAAGTGTTACTAAGAAAATACATTTATAGTATTTATATCAAAAAAAATTTTGCCACCTAAGTGAACCCATATAGTTCATATCCAAAGTGGTGTTCAAGGGTTGACTGCATATCACATTTTCTTTATCCATATATCTGTTGATGGACACATTTATTTCCATGTCTTGGCTATTATAAGTAATGCTGCAGTCAACATGAGGGCTTAGTTATCTTTTCAACATAGTGATTTTAAGTAGAATTGCTGGATCATATGGTAGTTCTATTTTTAAATTTTTAGGAACCTCCATCCTGTTTTTCCATAGTGGCTGCACCAGTTTACATTCCCATCAATGAGTTCCATTTTCTCCACATTCTTGCCAGCATTTGTTATCTCTGTTCTTTTTGATAATAGCCATTCTAACAGGTTTGAGGTATTATGCTATTTTGGTTTGGGTTTGCTTTAAGGGTGTTGGGCATCTTTTCATGTACCTTTTCGCCATTTGAATATCTTCTTTGGAAAACATGTATATTCAGGTCTTAGCCCAGTTTTTTTTTTTTTTTTAATCAAATCGTTTGGATTCTTTGCTATTAAGATGTATGATTTTCTTACATATTTTGGATGTTAACTCCTTAGCAGATAACAGTTTGCAAAACTTTCTCCCATTCTGAAGGGTACCTTTTCGTTTTGATGATGGTCTCCTTTGCTATGTGGAAGCTGGTTTGATGTAGTCAAAAGTTTATTTTTGCTTTTGGTGCTTGTGCTTATGCTGTCATACCCATGAAATCATTGCCAAGACCAGCTTGTGTTTTCTTCAATTTCTTTTATTCAGTGTCTTAAAGTTTTCAGTGTACAGATCTTTCCCATCCTTATTTTATTCTTTTTATTGTTGTAAATGGAATTACTTATTTTTCAGATAATTTATTGTTAGTGCATAGAAATGCAACTGGCTTTTGTATGTTGATTTTGTATCCTGTAACTTTCCTGAATTCATTTATTAGTTTTTGATAGAGTCTTTAAGATTTCCTATGTGTAAAATCATGTTTTGTGTGAATAGAGACGGTTTTACTTCTTCCACTCTGATTTGGGTGTATTTTATTTTATTTTATTGCCTGATTGCTTTGGCTAGGACTTCCAGTACTATGTTGAATAGAAGTGGTAAGAATGGGCATCCTTATTTTGTTCGTGATTTTAGAGGAAAGGGTTTCAACCATTCACTGTTGCGTGTCATTTTACATGTAGTTTTGTCATAGATGTAGTTTTGTCATAGATGATCTTTGTTATGTTGAGATATGTTCCTTGTACACCAAATTTGTTGAGCATTACCATGAATGGAAATTGAATATTGTCAAATGCTTTTCTGTATTTCTTGTGATCATATTCTGTCTTTTATTTTATTAATGTGATATATCATATTGATTGATTTGTGTCTATTGAATTGTCCTAGCATCACAGGGATTAATCCACTTGATCATGGTGTATGATTTTTTAATATGCTGTTGAGTTCATTGTGCTAGTAATTGTTGAGAATGTTTACATCTATATTCATCAGAGATAATGACCTATGGTTTTCTTCTAGTGTCCTTACGTGACTTCACTACCAGAGAATTGCTGGCTTTGTAAAATGAGTTCGGAAGTGTTCCCTTCTCTTCAATTTTTTGTAAGAGTTTAAGAAGAATTGATGTTAATTTTTCTTTAAATGTTTGGTAGAATTCACTAGTGAAGCCATCTGGTCCTAAGCTTTTCTTTATTGGGATTTAACTTTATTCATTTTCCTTACTTATTTTAAGTCTCTTCAGATTTTTTTTCTTCATGATTCAATTTTGGTAGTTAGATGTTTCTAGGAATTTATACATTTCTTCTCGCTTGTCCAATTTGTTGGTATGCAGTTGTTCATAGTAATCTTTTGTGATCCTTTGTATTTCTGTAGTATCAGTTATAATAGCTCCTTTTTCTTTTATAATTTTATTTATTTTGTTTTTCCCTTTTTTCATTAGTCTAGTTAAGGGTTTGTCCATTTTATCTTTCCAAATAATCAACTCATAGTTTTGTTGATCTTTTCTATTGTTTCCTTAATCCCTATTCCATTGATCTCTGCTCTAATCTTTATTATTTCCTTCCTTTTTCTAACTTTGGCCTTACTTTGTTTTTCTTTTTCTACTCCCTTGAAGTATAAAGTTGTTTGATGTATTTTCTTGATATATGTATGTGCTTATGACTATAAACTTTCCTCTTAAAACTGCTTTTGCTGGGATGCGTGGGTGGCTCAGTCGGTTAAGCCTTTGACTCAGGTCAAGATCCCAGGGTTGGGGGTCGACTCCTGCATCAGTCTTCTTGCTTAGTGAGGAGGCTGCTTCTCCCTCTGCCTGCCGCTCGCCCTGCTTGTGCTCATGCTCTCTCTCTCTCTCACAAATAAATAAATAAAATCTTTAAAAAAACCACAAAACTGTGTTTGCTGCATTCTATAACTTTTGAAATGTTGGATTTCCCTTTTCATTTGTGTTAAGATTTTTTTTATTTCTCTTTTGCTTTATTCTTTAATCCATTGGTTGTTCAGGAGTGTGTTGTTTAATTTCCATGTACTTGTGAATTTTCCATCTTTCTATTCCTAATTTTTAGTTTCACCATTGTGATCAGAAAAGATACTTGATATAATTGCTGTCTTGAATTTGTTAAGACATATTTCATTTCATTGTCTAACATAAGATCTGTCATAGAAAGTTTTCTGTGTGCGCTTGAGAAGAATATGTATTCTGCCTCTTTTGGATGGAACGTTTGTTAGGTCCATTTGTTTTATAGTGTTGTTCAAATCTATTGCTTCCTTATTGATTTTCTGTCTGGATGATCTATCCATTGTTGAAAGTGGGATGTTATAGTCCCCAGCTATTATTGTATTGCTGTTTATTTCTCTTTCTAGTTCTGTTTGTATTTACATTATATATAGGTGCTTTGATGTTGAGTGCATATATATACAGTAATTATATAACTTCTTAATAGATTGACCTCTTTATATTAATGTAATGAGCTTCTTTGTCTGTTTAGACCATTTTTAGTTTAAAGTCTATTTTGTCCAATATAAGTATTGCTAGCCTGCTTTGTTTTGGTTACCATTTACTTGAAACATCTTTTGCCATCTCTTCAACCTCAGTCTGTGTATGTCCTTCAAACTGAAGTAAATCTCTCATAAGCAACATATTGTTGGATCTTGTTTTTTAATCTAGTCTCCCATTGTCTTTTGATTAGTGAATATAATCTACTTACATTTAAAGTAATTATTGATAGGTAAAGACATATTGTTGCCATTTAGATAATTGGTTTTTGACTGGTTTGTAGATTGTTTCTTTCTTCCCATCTTGCTATCTTCCTTTGTGATTTGATGACTTTTTATATTGGTATGCTTTAATTCCTTTTTCATAATCTATCAGATTTTTCCTCTATGGTTACCACAAATCTCACATACAGTGTCTTATAACAAAGTTTAAACTAGGCTGTCCTTCAGAATAGAAGGAGAGATAAAAAGCTTGTAGGACAAACAGAAGCTAAAAGAATTTGGGATCACTAAACCAGCCCTGCAAGAAATATTAAAAGGGATCCTTTAAGTGAAGGGAGATCCCAAAAGTAACCTGGACCAGAAAGGAACAGAGACAATATACAGAAACAGTGATTTTACAGATAATACAGTGGCCCTAAATTCATGTTTTTCAGTAGTTACACTGAATGTAAATGGGCTAAATGCCCCAATCTAAAGATACAGGGTATCAGATTTGCTTAAAAAAAAAAAAAAAAAAAAAAAGCAAGGCTCATGCGTATGCTATCTGGAATAGATTCATTTAGACCAGAGACACCTCCAGATTGAAAGTGAGGGGATAGAAAACCATTTATCATGCTAATAGTCATCAAAAGAAAGCTGGGGTGGCAATCCTTATATCAGACAAAATAGATTTTAAACCAAAGACTGTAATAAGAGATGAGGAAGGACACTATATCATAATTAAAGGGTGTTTCCAACAAGCAGATCTAACAATTGTAAATATTTTTGCCTCTAACGTGGGAAAAGCCAATTAACAAAATTAAAGAAACACAATGATAATACAATAGTAATAGGGGAGTTTAACACCCCCCACTCCCTGCAGTGTACAGATCATCTAAGCAGAAGATCAACAAGGAAATAGGGGCTTTGAATGATACACTGGACTAGATGGACTTCACAGGTACATTCAGAACATTCCATCCTAAAGCAACAGAATACACATTCTTCTCAGGTGCGCATCGAACATTCTCCAGACCACATCACATACTGGGTCACAAATCAGGTCTCAACCAGTACCAAAAGATTAGGATCATTCCCTGCATAGTTTCAGACCACTGCTTTGAAACTGAAACTCAGTCACAGGAGGAAATTAAGAAGGAAATTAGGAAATACAAAGAAGCAAAAGAGCTCCTACTAAAGAATGAGTGGGTCAACCAGGAAATTAAAGAAGAATTTAAAAAATTCATGGACATAAATGAAAATGAAAACACAATTGTTCAAAATCTTTGGGATGCAGCAAAGGTGGTCCTGAGAGGGAAATACAGAGCAATACAAGCCTTTCTCAAGAAATGAAAAAGGTCTCAAATACACAACCTAACCTTACACCGAAAAGAACTGGAGAAAGAACAGTAAAGAAAGCCTAAACCCAGCAGGAGAAGAGAAATAATAATTAGAGCAGTAATCAATGAACTAGAAACCCAAAGAACACAACAGATCAATGAAACTAGGAGGTGGTTCTTTGAAAGAATTAATAGGATTGATAAGCCCCTGACTAGATTTACCAAAAAGAAGAGAGAAAGGTCCCAAATAATTAAAATGAATGAAAGAGGAGAGGTCACAGCCAACACCAAAAAATAAAAACAATTATAAGAACATTATGAGCAAGTATATGCCAACAAATTAGGCAATCTGGAAGAAATGGATGCATTGCTAGAGACATACGTAAGGATAAGCTACCAAAAGTGACCCAGGAAGAAATAGAAAACCTGAACAGACCCATAACCAGCAAGGAAATTGAAGCAGTAACCAAAAATCTCCCAGCAAACAAGAGCCCAGGAATTCCCAGGGGAATTCTACCAAACATTTACATTTTTTTTTTAAAGATTTATATTTATTAACCTGACAGAGATCACAAGTAGGCAGAGAGGGAAGCAGGCTCCCTGCTGAGCAGAGAGCCCGATGCGGGGCTCGATACTAGGACTCCGAGATCACAACCTGAGCCGAAGGCAGAGGCTTTAACCCACTGAGCCACCCAGGCGCCCACAAACATTTAAAGAAGAATTAATACCTGTTCTTCTGAAGCTGTTTTAGAAAAAAAACAGAAATGGAAGGAAAACTTCCAAATTCTTTCTATGAGGCCAGCATTACTTTGTTCCAAAAATGAGACAAAGACCCCAACAAAAAAGAGAATTACAGACCAGTATCCCTGGTGAACATGGATCCAAAAATTCTCACCCAGGTACTAGCCGGTAGGATCCAACAGCTCATTAAAAGGATTATTCATCACAGCCACGTGGGATTTATCCCTGAGCTGCAAGGATGGCTCAACATCCACATATCAATCAATGTGATACATTACATTAATAAAATAAAGGACAAGAACCATATGATTCTCTTGATAGATTCAGAAAAGGCATTTGGCAATTTATAGCATCCTTTCTTGATTAAAATTTACTCTTCACAGTGTAAGGATAGAGGGAATATATGTCAATACCATAAAAGCCATCTACGAAAAGCCCACAGCGAATATCATTTTCAGTGGGGAAAGACTGAAAGCTTTTCCCCTGAGATCAGGAACACGGCAGGGATGTCCACTCTCACCAGTGTTGTTCAACATCATACTAGAAGTCCAAGCCTCACCAATCAGACAACAATAACAACAAAAATAAAAGATGTCTGAATTGGCAAAGAGGTCAAACTCTCAGTCTTTGCAGATGACATGATACTCTATGTGGAAAACTCAAAAAACTCCACCTTAAAATTGCTAGAACTCGTACAGGAATTCAGCAAAGTGGCAGGAATATAAAATCAATGCACAGAAATCAGTTGTATTTCTATCCACTAACAATGAGACAGAAGAAAGAGAAATTAAAGAGTCGATCCAATTTACAGTTGCACCCAAAACCATAAGATACCTAGAAATCTTAGCCTAACCAAAGAGACAAAGGATCTGTACTCAGAAAACTATAAAACACTCATAAAAGAAATTGAGGAAGACACAGAGAAATGGAAGAATGTTCCATGCTCATGGATTGGAAGAACAAATGTTAAAATGTTTATGCTACCTAGAGCAATCTATATATTCAATATAATCCCTATCAAAATACCATCAACATTTTTCACAGAGCAGGAAGAAACAATCCTAAAATTTGTATGGAACCAGAAAAAAGCCTGAATAACCAAAAGAGTGTTGAAAAAGAAAACTGGTGGCATCACAATTCTGGACTTATTAGCTGTATTACAAAGCTGTAATCATCAAGACAGTATGGTACAGGCACAAAAAAACAGACATATAGATCAATGGAACAGAATAGAGAACCCAGAATTGGACCCTTAACTCTATGGTCAACTAATCTTAAACAAAGCGGGAAAGAATATCCAATGGAAAAAAGACAGCCTCTTCAACAAATGGTATTGGGAATATTGGACAGCCACATGCAGAAGGATGAAACTGGACCGTTTTCTTACACCATAAACAGAAGTAGACTTAAAATGGATGAAAGACCAAAATGCGAGGCAGGAATCCATCAAAATCTTAGAGGAAAACACAGGCAGCAACCTCTTTCGACCTCAACCGCAATAACTTCTTGCTAGACATGTCTCCAAAGGCAACGAAACAAAGGCAAAAATGAACTCTTGGGACTTCATCAAGCTTTTGCACAGCAAAAAAACAGTCCGCAAAACCAAAAGACAACCAACAGGATGGGAGAAGATATTTGCAAATGAAATATCAGATAAAGGGCTAGTATCCAAAATCTATAAAGAAGTTACCAAACTCAACACCCAAAGAACAAATAATCCGAATAATCCAATCAAGAAATGGGCAGAAGACATGAACAGACATTCTTCCAAAGAAGATCTACAAATGGCCAACAGACACATGAAAAAGTGCTTAACATCACTTGGCATCAGGGAAATAAAATCAAAACCACACAAGATACCACCTCACACTGGTCAGCATGCCTAAAATTAACTAGTTAGGATAGGACAGATGTTGCGAGGATGCAGAGAAAGCGGAACCCCATTACACTGTTGGTGGGAATGCAAGCTGGTACGGCCACTCTGGAAAACAGTATGGAGGTTCCTCAAAAGGTTGAAAATAGAGCTACTGTATGACCCAGCAATTGCACTACTGGGTGTTTACCCCAAAGATAACAAGTGTAGTGATCTGAAGGGGCACCTGCACCCCAATGTTTATGGCAGCAGTGTTCACAATAGCCGAACTATGGAAAGAGCCCAGATGTCCACAGACAGATGAATGGATAAAAAAGATGTGTTGTGATGTGTGTGTGTGTGTGTGTGTGTGTGTGTGTGTGTGTATAGATGTGTGTATATATATGTGCATATATACACACACAGTGGAACACACACACACACAATGGAATACTACTCAGCCATCAAAAAAAGAAATTTGCCATTTGCAATGACCTGGACGGAACTAGAGGATATTATACTAAGCAGATTAAGTCAATCAGAGAAAGATAATTATCATATAAACTCATTCATATGTAGAATTTTTTTTTTCATATGTAGAATTTAAAAAAATAGGTTCATCAGGGAAGAGAGGAAAAAATAAAACAAGATGAAATTAGGGAGACAAACCATAAGAGACTCTAAATCATAGGAAACGAACTGAACTGTAGGGAAAGGGGGTAAGGTGGATGGGGTAACTGGGTGATGGAATTAAGGAGAGCATGTGATACAATGAGCACCAGGTATTATATAAGACTGATGAATCACTGACCTCCATCTCTGAAATTAATTATAAAAATAAATAATTTACCATTTTGAAAGAAAGAAAAAAAGCTTCACAAGGACATCAGACCAAAATATGCAAATCAACCATATAGTTTTTTTAAGGTCAATATTAATAAACAACCCCCACGGGCACATTTTGCATATCCTTACTATACCAATTAATTGCCAACTATTTTCAACTAAAAAAATTAACCCAAATTTCATGTATAGACATGATTTAGTACGGAGAACCATAGTTTCCTGATCTGTATAGACAAAATTTAAGAACACATTTTTGTGTAATGAACACATTTTGCTAAAGTCATTTTAAACCAATGGAATTTTTGTGCTTGGGCTGTGAAGTAAAGATAATAGTTGCTTATTAAAGATATTTTGATATAGTGGCTTTATAATAAACTAGTCCATAAATTTAAAAAAAATAAATAATAAAAATGAATAGTTTAAACTCTCTGGAGCCCCTGACTAGCTCATTTCAAAGAGTATGTAACCCAATCTCACAATTACGAGCCTCATATTGGGCATAGAGACAGCTTAAATAAATAAAACTTTAAAAAAAAGGAAAGTGTAAACTCTGGAAAGAAAAGTTTAAACTCTGAAAAGCAAGGTGCTGTCACCATACCTGACCTGAAGAAAGTAGATACTAACCAGTAGAGCTATTGAATTTTTGGTTATGTATGGAATAGAGAGGAAGAGAGAAGTCTACTCAAGAAGTCTACCCAAGAGTTCAGTTAATGGTTAGTCAGATGTTCATGAAAGTGGCAGAATGAGAAAAATACAACAGCATGGTTCAGTAGACAGGCCCTGAAGTCAGGTACGGCTGGGCTTAGGTCCCACCTTTGTTCATTATGACCTCTGTGACCTTAGCTGCATTCGTTAACTTGACTTAAGCCTGTTCCTTTTCTGGAAAATGGAAATGATAATAGTCCCTATTCATGGAATTCAGTGAGATCATGCATTTAAAGCACTTAGTGTAATAACTGGCACATAAGAAGTGCTCCATAAATGATAACAGGGTTGCTGTTATTACTAGGCACAGTTGAAACTTTAAAATCACACAGATTTGGTTTTGAATGCCCAATCTGCCACAAACTGGCCAGGCAAGTACTTAACCTCTCTCAACCTCAGTTAATATAAAATGGAGTTAATATCTACCTCATACTGCTGTTGTGAATATTAAATGAGCTGAAGTATCTAGAAAGTACCTGGTTGTAGATTGGATTGGATTTTGAGATCAAGTTTTCCTTCTTATCACCTGTTCACTTTGATACTAGACTCCTTTTTTTTTTAGTGTTTGTAAAGTATTTGAGTTATATGTCTAGTCATCTTTAATGGTCTTCCTGAAAGAGCGCTCTAAGAATGTATTTATTTAAATTTCCCTTAGTACCTGTTTTCCATTTTCTTTTTTGTTGTTAATCTTTTTTGCTTTTAGATTACAATAAATTGTAGTGCCTAAGGATTATAATTTTAGCCTTTTAGCATAATTCTTCCAAGTGGTGAGCTAGATCATTCACTCCAATCAATCAGGGATGATTTAAAACCTATTACGTGCCTCACGCCTTATAACATCAGAGAAGCTGTATGCTATGGTCCCTCCCCTTTAATCTGTTCCAGCACCTTTCAAACAGCTTGGGCTGTACAGTTGGGTTTTGCTTTTCTCCTTTTCGTTCTTGAGCCTTGATCACTGATTACTTTATAGAATCTCTTAAAGGACTTTGTAGTTTCACTGGTAGCTATAATTTAACAAGCCAGTTGACATTTTGATTCTTTGATATTAAAACACCTCATTTTTTAAGTTATTAATAATCTGCTACCTTTAGACTTTGCCTTTTTTTCTTTCATACCTGAACTTTGATTTGATTTCTCATAAAAGTTTTATTAGGTATCTTTATTTTCCTCATAGCCCTTTGGATATCTCTGGATTTTTTTTTCTTCCTTGTTCATCATAGCATCTTTTTGTACAAAGCCAGTTTAAGAGAATTGACTTTGGAAATCTACAGATCTGATTCACATTCAGCAAATGACTTAAGTTGTATTGTGTTGTATCTGTTTGTCAAATGAAGATAATACTTACCCACCTAGTTACAACAAAGCATTGTTGTAAAGATTAGATTTAGAATATCTTGAATTCGTGTACTCAGCACTATTGAAATATTCCATTTTATTATATGTTCCTGATATAAATACTGCTTTATTTATTGCTTTATTTATTTTACAATAGTGAAATATGATTTTTACTTTTCTCTCTTACCTCATGACCAAGGTATCAAGTATATGTTATTCCTTTAGAATACAAATGGTTTTATTTATGATTAACCAGTTTATAGAAATTGATGTTTCTGTTAGAAAGGCAGTATATCAGAGGCTTACAGACTGGACTCTGGAGCCAGATTAGATGGGTTTGAATCAGGGCTTTGTTTATTATATAAGTAACCTTACACAATAAAGCAAGTAATTTAACTTCTTGGTGCCTCAATTTACTTTTCTGCAAAATACAGGTGATTTTAATACATCATAGAGTTCTAAGGATTAAATTAGCATATATGAGTGCTTAGGACACTGACTGGTTCTCAGAAACATTAGCTGTTGGTATTTTTTAAGCTATTGGTATTATTGACAAAATCATATATGTGTTTATCCTTTTAATATATAAGTACCAGATATTTTGGTAGTATTCTGGCTCTGTGTGAAAGATGACAGCCTTTCCCCTAACAAACTGGAACTCTTTTATTTTAAAGTTTATTTACTTAAGTAATCTCTGCAACCAACGTGGGGCTCAAATTCTGAGATTGGAACTCCATTTTATCTATCTATCTGTAGAGAGTGAGATAGCTAAAGTGGGGAAGGGAAAAGGCAGAGGGAAAGAGAATCTTAATTAAGCAGGCTCCCCGTGCTCAGTGTGGAGCACAAAGTGGGGCTCGATCCCATGACCCTGAGATCATGGCCTGAACCTAAATCTAGAGTTGGGCTGTTTAACCCACTGAGCCACCCAGGCTCCTGGCACTCCATTTTAAATTCAGATTGGACAGTTAGATCTCCTGCAGCTCCTGCCCTCCACTGATTTCCCACTTTGATGGGTTTTATGTAGAAATCATTTTTTGTTAGGAAAATATTATGCTTATTGTGAAAGTTAACGTAATACTGAACAGCAGAAAGTTAACCTCTCCTTTCTCATTTCTACTTCTTATGAAGAGTAATTCTCTTCCATATTTTTATTTGATCGTGTCTTTTATTAGTTTATAACCCCTTTCACAAGCTTTCTGTTAGCCTTAGTATGTATGCTAACCCTTAACATGGCTGTGAGGTCCTCTTAGCCCCTGCCCGCCTCTCACTTTCATTTTTGGTAATTCCTGTTAAGAGTCTCAGGCAAAAAGTCATTTCTTCAGGGAGATTCTTTTCTGACTTCCTAAAGGGGTAAGTGTAATGTCCCCCCAGCCCTTGTACTTGTTCTGCCATAGTCGTTCTCCTACCATAGTGCTGCTCTCTGGGGTGGGGGTAAAGGGGGGTCTTAGAATTGATGAAGTGCTCTTGGCATTTAGTTGGTGGGGCTGAGGGATTCTAGATGTTCACCATTAAGAATTATCTTAAGCCCCGAATGATTTTTGACCATCCCACTAGATGGTCACATAGATGAAAACAATGTCAGCCTAAAGCCTAATATAATTTTACATATACATAAGGAATTTTTTGCAGGATTTTAATTAAATGTTGAGTTTTCCAGGAATAAAACTACCGTACTATTGAAGGAAGAGTATGTCTTGTTTTCTTTGGAGTTGTTCACTATTTTGGGAAATTATGTCAATGACAGCAGTATTTATCACATTCTTGTAATTCACCATATAGGTGGAAACATCTGACTCCTCAGTAAATATTTTTTTTTGAATGTAATTGAAATTAGAAGGGAAAAAAAAAAGCTCTGAACCAAAGAGGGGGTAAAGCATTTTTCTCTTTTCTGGCCAAATATATTTGTGTTCCTCTCTCTTCCTGTTGCGCTTATTCATATCATTCACAGACCACACATCTGTCTCTCTCATTAAGCCAGAGTTTAGTGGGGGTAATAACAGTATTTTACATACCTTTGAATCTTTGTTGCTCATTGAGCACATGGTAGTTGCTCAGCTTAATATTCAGTTGAATTAATTGCAACAGCAATAGTATTTATTCAGCAAATATTTATTGAATCAGACTCTGCTAGGCAAAGAGGGCAAAAAGATACAATCCCTCTCAAAGAACACATGATCTATTGCCAAAGACAGACCTGGAAATAATTATAATATAATATGATAGTTTCCGAAATGGCAATAGCTATAAACTTTAGATCTGTAATGAAAAAAACATGTAAGTCTTATGGGGAGGTCCTGGAATAATACCATGAAAGAAAAATAGTATCCAGTATCAATTATAGTGCCAAGGAAGACTCTCAGTAAATATTAGAAATTGAATAGATGAGCATAGCTCATCTGAAGAGGTATTGGTGGAGCATAAAGTTTGAGGTTAAGTCATAAGAGAGAAAGCTGTTCCTAGAGATGATGGACCAGATCATGAATGGCCTCCTCCGTGAAAAAGAAGTTAGATTTTTATCTTGCAGGCAATGGAAAACCAATGATGTGACAAGTAAAACTCCTATATTTCAGGGGCACCTGGGTGGCTCAGTCAGGTAAGCATCTGCCTTAGGCTCTGGTCATGATATCAGGCGCCCTGATGAACGGGGAGTCTGCTTTTCCCTATCCCTCTGCTCTTCCCACTGCTCGTTCTCTCTCTCTCTCTGTGAAATAAATAAATCTTTAAAAAAACTACTATATTTCAAATCATACCATATGCCTGGCAGGTATGTATAATTCTACTACAGAGTTGATACAGTCTTATTTTATAGTTAAGAAACTGAAGCTCAATGAGATTAATTAACTTGCCCAGGTTTTCACAGCTACTAAGTGGAAGAACTAGGATTTAAACTTAGGTTGGTTGAGTCCAGACCTCCCATCTGCTTTTTAAACTATATTTTACAGCCCCTCCATCAGGGAAGGAACTAGATTTATTTTTACTTTTTCAACCAGTGTCTTTACCTCGCACGATTTTCAACTCTGGCAAAATTCAAAATTTTTATGTACTTTCAAGTTCTTAATGGTTTGGGAGTCTTTGATTTGCTGAAGGCCCCAAATGGTATCTTATAGTAACTTAGCAGACTACTTTCTATTTTGGTGTCATCTTCTATCCAGCTAGTTCAAATAACTGTCTTGACTAATGAAGAGCCATTGGTTGCTGGGGGTGTTCACTGTGGAATGCTATGGCTCAATCAGCATGATTTGCATACTCTAAAAGAGAAAAATTTGAAGCACTACTTCCCTTTTTTGAAACACATAGATCATAGTCTTCAGCATATATAAAGAATTATAATTACTTTAAGAACATCCAGTGTTAATCTTGATATTCTATTTATTATGGATGTAGTTTACTATTTAAGTAATGAGTTCTGCCTCAAAATCTGGTGTCCTTGGTTAGCTTTAAGTTCTTCTGATGTTATCTAGATTTGTGATCCCTCTGGCCACCCTAGCAGAAGATTCTTCCTAATTTTAATGGCTATTAAAATGTGGTAAGTTCTGGAGATAGGGGTTGTGATTGCACAACAATGAGAATGTACTTAATGCCCTTAAACTGTACGCTTAAAATGGTTAAAATGCTAAATTTTAGGGGCGCCTGGGTGGCTCAGTGGGTCAAAGCCTCTGCCTTGGGCTCAGGTCATGATCCCAGGGTCCTGGGATGAGCTCCACATCGGGCTCTCTGCTCAGCGGGGAGCCTGCTTCCTCCTCTCTCTTTCTCTGCATGCCTCTCCGCCTGCTTGTGATCTCTATCTGTCAAACGAATAAATTAAAAAATCTTTTTAAAAAATGCTAAATTTTATATCATATATATTTTACCACAATAAGAAAAATATGGCATAGAAGTCCAAAATGACTTGAGATCTCTCTCTCATCAAGCAGTTAATCACATATTTTTGAGAATCTTTTGTTCCCAATAACTTGAGGTGTAGGTGTAAGGGAATGGTTTATCTTCGTTCTACCTATCCCATCATCAAATTAAATGTTCTTAATACAAACTTAGGGAAAAAAAGGACTCTACTTACTTTGATGCAGGTATAAAGACAGAAGCATGATAATGATATTATGAGGCACTCATCCTCGGGATGGATGTGATGAAGATGCCTTTTGGACTGGCTGCTACTGGCCCCAGCTTCCCTTTATTCAGAAGGGTGGCTAAGGAGTTAAGTAGGCTATCCAAATGTCACCTACACTGGTGTGAGGTGCATGGTTGCAGCTCCAGCTCTCTAAAGTTCAGATTTTTAGGTTCCCTCCTCTTAACCTCCCCCTGTCCCCATACCCCAGTATCAGGAGAAATTAAATTTTCACCCATTAGATTCACAAAAATTAAAAGAATGTGCTGGTGAAGATACGAGAGACATTCATATTGTTGGTGAGTGTGAATTGCATAACTTTTTAGAAAATAATGTGGTAATAACTGTTAGAAATTTTTAAGTTCACATAGTTTTGGTTTAATAATCCCATTGAGTTGCCACTATTGTGTACAGACATTAGTGCAAGATTATTTTGTGTGTGTGTTGCTTATTGTGGTTAAAAAAAAAAAAAAGTGCAAGCATCCTGGAAGCCAGTTAAGTGGTTGAACAAATTATGTTCTACCATTCTAAAGACCCATATTTAGCTATTAAAAAATGAGTTAAATCTATATGTTGGCCGGGAATGAATGGTATATTATGTGTTTAAAAGTTGTAGCATTAATAATTCGTAGTATGATCTTAAAACAAAACAAAACCAGAGCTATATGTATGTTAGAGAATAGAGAAAGGTGTAATAGGATTCATATCAAACTTAAAATGGATTCTGTCACGGACATAAGCTTAGAGGTAGGATTGATTAACTTTATGTGTACAACCATGTTGTTTGATTTGTTATAATTTTTGTAATTTTTTAAGATTTTTTTTTTAAGATTTTATTTATTGACAGAGAGATCACAAGTAGGCAGAGCAGCAGGGAGAGAGAGAGGGGGAAGCAGGCTCCCTGCGGAGCAGAGATCCTGGTGCGGGGCTTGATCCCAGGACCCTGAGATCATGACCTGAGCTGAAGGCAGAGGCTTAACCCACTGAGCCACCCAGGTGCCCCCAATTTTTGTAATTTTTAACAAGTTTCTGGAGTAAGAGGGAAGGAGAGATCTATAATGATAGAAATTAATAATAGGGATTACTTTGGATGACTGAGAAATGGGTACAGTGGAAACCTTGGTACTGGTAATGATCTATATGTTGATGTGGGCTTTGGTTACACAGGCATCTTCAGTTTGTAATAATCCATTTAGTTGTATGCCTATATATATGCCTTGTATAGATTGTATATATATCAAAGTGTATTAAAATTATGTCACAGCAATACAAGGGAATATGATCATGTTTTTAAAAAGCACTTTGAGTAAATATAATGATAAGGTGGGCAAGAAACAGGACAACCCCATTATTATGAAATATAAGGTACATATAAGCACACAGAATGAAGACTGGAATAAACTACACAATTAACAGATATCATGTCTAGATTATTTTTGGTTTTGGATTTTCATTTTGGGTAGTTCAGGGAGTCTGTAGGAGGTGGTGAACAAAGCCGCACTACAGGATATTAACCAGAAAATAAGGGTGAAGGAGAGAGGAAAGGTTTAAGAAAAAAGGAAAGAAAGAAAAACAATGCTAACTAGAGACATGCGGTAAGGTCAGGTAACTTTAACCCCTGCTAGGAAGGGACTCCTACTAGGAAGGGACTAATTTCATCTGTCAAACCATCATGTGGTAATAAAGCCATATGAAATATTCTTTCATCATATTGTTGGATTTTTACAAATAATTCATACTTGATTCTCAAGTTCTGTTTTTGATTAAGCATGTTTTAATGAAACTGTGTCATTGATATAGTTTCAACTGATTGTAGCAAATGCAACTCTTAGTAGCTTAAGAAACCTATACTTCGCCCAGTCTTCACTAATTAACTATGGTAATTTGCTCAGATATTTTTGAGCTGTAGTTGGCACATTGGGGCTGATACCTCCCCAGGTTGGCTTAAGAATGAGATGAGAAAATGTATGTGAGAACACTTCAATGGAATTAAACACGTTCCACTTATAAAATTACATTATTTTTGTTTTTCCTTCACCCCAAAGTCCTTAGTTGTGAAATGTGGTTATTTCAGATGGAATTTATTTCACTTGAGATCAGAAGTTTATGAAGAATGCAGTTTTTTCAGTCACGTTCTGCAAATGTCAGTGCAACATTTAGTGTTTCTCGAAGTGTGGATTGTGGTTACATTTTTAACATTTTAGACCAAATATTAGTGCTATATATGTCAAATTGAAATGTAAACTTTTTTTTCTAAGTATTGTTGAGTTGTCAGGAATTATCAGGCTTTTCCCCCTATTCCAGTTACTCTTCATTATTCACTATGTTAATTTAAAATGACTAATACCCCAAATCAGATCTCTTGAGGTGTTTTGCAGGGGTTTGGATAAGAATTCAACTTCTGATGAGTCGTTAAATCAGTAATCTGGACAGAACTCCATTTGGGTTGGGTTGGAGAAAACTGCGTGGCACTAGGACCCAGGGGGCTCCCGTGAGCGGATCTAGGGGCCAGATTGCAAATTCGCGGTGACTCAGTCTGGTCGGCTCCTTGCGCTCGGCGGCCGCGGCGGCAGCAGCAGCAGACGTTGGCGGCCGAGCTGCTAGGATCAGTTCCCCCCGGGTTTCTCCGTCCGAGACTTCTTTCGGGGCACCCCAAGCAGGTCCGAGGCGTCTGGGGAGCAAAGGGGTCGTTCTGGAGGGGAAAGGGGGGTTGCTCGGCGCGGGAAGCCCTCGGGCCTGTGCACGGGGAGTAACATTTGCTCCGTCTCTTCCTGTGTCTGGCTTTATTTGCAGCAAACCAAGATGGAGTATGAGTGGAAACCTGACGAGCAAGGGCTTCAGCAAATCCTGCAGCTGCTGAAGGAGTCCCAGTCCCCAGACACCACCATCCAGAGAACCGTGCAACAAGTATCCTTTCCGAGGCCTTGCCGCCGCCCGCGCAGCTCGCCCCGCGCGGGGCCCGCTCCCGGCGGCCGGGTGGCTCCCGCCGCCCCTCCCCCTCCTCCCGCTCCCCGGATCCCTCCGCCCTCCGCCCGCCAGCGGGGAGAGGCCCGCCCGCCGCCGCAGCTCCTGCCCGGCGCCTCGCGCACGCGGCCCTCAAGCCCGGGTCCGGGGTGCCGCCGCTGCCGCCGGCTTCCGGCCCGCGGGAGGCGGGGGCTCTCGGCCGCCGCCCGCGATCGCGACATGTGCGCCCGCCGGCCCGCCACGTCCCCGCCCGCCCACTGCTGACCTGCCCACGGGGTGGAGAGAGGCGCGGGCGGGCGCCCCGGGTGCGGCGCGGACCCCCGGCCCCACACAATGCGTCCCCCGCTGAGGGGCGGCGGTCCGAGCGAGAGTCTGGGTGGAGGGCGCTGTGTGCGAGACGGGACTCGCGGGCCAAGCGTCGGGCCAGAAATGGGGTGGAGCTGGCGCGGGGTTTAAACTGCCGCCGCATTGGTTTGGGGTTTCTTCGAGGCCACTGGCCTCAAAGTGTTGGAGGACCTACAAGTGGGGGGGTCTCAGGTCTCACCCCGGGGCTGCTCTTGCTCACACCTGTTGCAAGTTTCTTGGCTCCTGAGGGAAATAGCCTTTTTGGCTCAAAGGCTGACTGCTCAGTTACTCCGTGTTTACCGAGTTTGCTGGGGTCGCAGTCATATTGCTACGGTTTTAGAGCCCGAAAAGGTTAAAAGCAGCAGCAAAACCTGTGCTCTGTGTGCTGTCTGTGGTGCCCTGAACGGTGGACAAATAAAAGAGCTCTTTTTGGATACGATAAAGGAGACAGATTCACTTAGTCACAAATAAGCTTTTTATCCCTGTTACTTTGAGGCTAAAGAATTCTTTAAAAAAAACTTAAAAGTCTGTTGTTGTTGCAGAGACAATTTGATTTTTATTGGTCGTGAACAGAACTATAAAATTTGGTAAGTAAGCTCTTTAGTGCAGTTCGGGCTTACTTGAATATAATACGCTGTTGAGGTGAAATTATGTACAGTTCGGACAGAAACTCTGGTAAGTAAGTTGAAGTCGAAGTACTGCATTGCTACTCTAAGTTAAAACTTTAAATAGGTGAGGAAGTACATAACTTCTTAATATACTGCTCATTTAAAACCCGAGAGGATAATGTGGTGCTAGTACTAAGGTAAGAGTAGTAGCTTTGGAGTGTGTTGGACCTAATATCTGAAACCTTGCTGTAGCCCAGTCTTAATTTCTGTTGTCATGGCTGTAGGAATGACAAGATATTTAATGAATTACAGGTAATAGTATGACACAGTTATTTCTTAAGTTAGCCAAGCCCATAACCACCTTGTAATTTCTTCTATAGCACTGTATATCATTATTTTCTATTTTGGTACATATTTATTAAATATCTTTTATATGCCCGGTACTGTGCTTGGGCTGACAATCAATTTTACAGTTTATTCTGTGTGCCTGGAGCATGATATGCCTGCTGCATAAAGAACAAATTAAATTTCAGTGCGCGAACCGTATTTAAAAGTACACATTGCTTTGTATTTTCAGAGTGCCTAATGATGAATGACTTTGTTCTTTTGTGTGTCCTTAGGAAAGCATTTATTTTATTGTTGTTTCTGTATAGGCTTTAGCACCTTTTGCAAGACTACTAGTGATATGGATAGATGGCACAAGTTGTAAGAAAGTAAATCTTACCAGGAAGTATTTTTGAAAAGTTAGCACATCAGCTTGTTAATATTGGCCATTGACTAAAGAAAGAAACCACTGGGTTTTTCTTTGTCGAGGAAAGTAGACTTTGGAAATTTTCTAGAGAACATCTTTTGCTAGTTAATTCTGACCACTAACTATTGAGGGTATTTTAGTATGAAATAAATAGCTAATACAATGTACCTAGAGTTTGTACCATGGGATTAATTTTAAAAAATTGAGATCTCAGTAAAAACATTTTGAATATTTGTCTAATAAAACACAATTAGGAGTGTTATTAAGAAGGGTATTAGAGGTTAAGAGGGCATGAAGAAAGATATAATAGAACATTACATTACTGTTGACTGCCAACAGAATGAAATACCTGCAGATTTAAGTCACCAGAAATGGTAAGTCTTGGGGAGGGGGAACAATTTTAGAACTGTTGCAATTCAGTAATTTCATACTGACTTTATGTAATAAGACTTGATATGTAGACTTGTGTATGAGTGGCATTTTATAGTCAGTTTTTTAACTCTGGAAAAATGAGTCTAGTAAAAGCACTTTTATAAAGTTAATTTCTCTAAATGATTTTATTTCTTTGGAATGCTTTTCATTTTTGTCATTATTTTTGTACCTAAATACCCTTCTGATTAAGGTTTTTAAAGTTCAAATAAATCCAGAATTCTGTTTTGAAAGGTTTTTTTGCTATGTTGAACATTCTGAAGATGGAAGTTGGCTTATGTTGTAATGAATATAATTGATAAGAAATAGTAAGTTTAATATTTCAGTCATAAAGCACTTAAGAAATCTCATGGTGAGGTTGATGGTTTTAATAAGATAACTTTATTCTTCTTGAGAAAAAAAATGCTGGATTGAAAATACCATGAAAGGGATTCTTGATTTTAGATTTAAAACGCTTAATTTTTTCCTTAGATTACATTGAGAAGTTTCCTTAACTACTGTTTGTTCTAGAAACTGGAACAACTCAATCAATATCCAGATTTTAACAACTACCTGATTTTTGTTCTTACAAAATTAAAATCTGAAGGTAAGTAAGGATTTTATTGATAAAACTACTTGGAAAGGTCTTCGAGACCTATTAAAATAGGCTGAGAGTTAACTTTAATTTAAAGGTTTTGCATTTTGTAGTAACCGCTACTTTACATATGTGGAATGAGGAGAGACTTGAGTCTAAGTATTTAGATGCTTAATAAGCATTAGGTCGTTAATTGGGTGTTTTATAATAAATTCTCTCATATTTTGTGACTGAAAAGGGTGTTTCAAAGTCTGCTTTGGTGTTTTGCTTGAATTCTTATTCATGAATGTCATAAAGAATGATTTAATACACAGATTGAATGTAGGATTTACTAATTAACTAAGTTTATGTGGGTACAGAAAAAAAAATTGAAAGTTCATATAACCAAAATGTGAATTAACTTAGTCGTGTCACCCAGAGAGAATTATTATTACTCTTGATTAATGAATTCTACAGTCTTCTATGGTTATATACATTTTAAAATTTAACTATAATAGGGATCATTCTCTTCATAAACTTTTGTGATTTTTTTTAACTTCTAACAGTACACTGAACAGTGTAATGAAATTTTTTCATTAACTGTTCTTCTGCAATAGTCTTAAATTATTTTTATGCCACTTCAAAGCCTGAAAATTAGTTTTATTTATTTATTTTTAAACTAGTTTTATTTTTTAAATGGTGTGGTCATTTGATTGTTTCTAATACAGGTCATGTGTCCCAGTAAATTTTATTCATTTCACAAATATTGTTGAGCACCACTTCATTTCCAGGCTCAGGGGCAATAAAAGTAAGCAAAATAAGAATCTCTGCCCTCATGGAACTTACACTGTAGTGAGAGTGTTCTTCATAGAGTCATTTGATTATTGAAGATTCCCTTCCTGAAACATTGTCAGATGCACAAAAGGCACTCAAATACTATGGAGTAACTGGCCTCTAAATGTAAACATCTTACGCTGTTCAGCGATTAGTGTTTTAGAAACCACAGAGCAATTAGTTAAAAAGAAAAAAAAAACCAAGGGCACTTGGAGTTGGGAAGCAAGTCCCTTAATGACACTGCTTCACCTCTCTTGCTTTTTCTCACCTATATAATGCCTATGTTAGACTGCCAAACCGCTTGTAAGGGTTCATCTCCGAAGCTCTAGGGGGTTAATGGCCTTAATGTGTGGTAAAATCTCACTAATTTTTTTTTTAAGATTTATTCGTTTATTTTACAGAGAGCCACTGGCATGAGTGGGAGGAGGGGCAAAGGGAGAGGGTCAGGGAGGATCCTTAGGCATACTTCCTTCCTGCTGACCACCCAGGCTTAATTCTAGGACCTGGAGATGATGACCTGAGCTGAAATCAAGTGTTGGCCACTCGACTGAGTGAGCCACCGAGGCACCCCTCATTGATCTTACGTTTATTAAGATTTTGATAATTTATAGAGTACAGTGATTTGTTTTTAATTAATTTTAAATATTCTGGTTAACTTGAAGGATTTTAATTTGTGATTGAGGGATGTAGTGGAAATTAAAACTTTTCCTAAATCTAGGTTTTTAGAAAGTAGGAATTCCTTCAGCATATATTTAAATTCAGCAATTAATATTCTTAGTTTTTTAAATATACTTAATACTTTTTTAATATAGAAATTTTATTTTTCCTACATAATAAATAATAATCAAATTAGTGTTACTCTTTTTTTTAAAGAACTTTAATATTTAGTAAATGAATTTTTCTAAAATTGTTCTATTGAAAATTTTTAAACTTATTTTCACCAGGCCATCTACTCTGTCATGTTGTGTGCACACCATAAATTCCAAATATTAGAGATTGTTAGAATATCATACTCTTTCTTGAAGTTTTGGGGATGTAAGAATAAGTATTTTTATTTTTTATATTTATATATATATTTTTTAAGATTTTATTTATTTATTTGACAGACAGAGATCACAAGTAGGCAGAGAGGCAGACAGAGGGGGGCGGGGGGAGCAGGCTCCCCGCTGAGCAGAGAGCCGATGCGGGGCTCGATCCCAGGACCCTGGGATCATGACCTGAGCTGAAGGCAGAGGCTTTGACCCACTGAGCCACCCAGGCGCCCCAAGAATAAGTATTTTTAAAAGGAATCACAGAATTCAAAAAGCAAGAGAGGATGGGTGACTACCTTCATTTCATTAGTCACCATTTCTCAAAGGACATAGGAGCTCAACATCTGTATAACATAATATTCTTGCGTCTTATTTGGAACACAAGTTTACTATGTCTGGTTTTTTATTTTAAACAAAACTGGCATTGGGGTCATCATATTAGTGAAGGAACGTAAATAACATCTTTAAATGGAAATGCTTACTTAGTAATCTGTCCACCATTCTCTTGTGAATTTGTTTACACTGAATTATGGAGTAAAATTTAGGTCTGGAAGAGACTTCAGAGATAAGCTTATCTAACAGCAAATTGAGGTCCAACAAAGTAAAGCCTTAACTCTTTTTTTTTTTTTTTTAAGTAAATGGTTGATTGGTGGCTCTGGATTTAGGACGGAACATGTTTTACCTTAAGTAAATATTTTAATATAAAATACTTTTTAATTTTAAACCATTTCTGCTTTGTATTGTGACTTACTAGAACTCTTCATCTTACAGCATTTATTGTAAAAAACAGTAATGACTATTTTCTTATAAACAAACACATGCCATTTAAGATAAAATTATATGACCGAATTACTAAGGGCTAATTTAGACAAAAGGATTATTGCTTGAAGAAGTTAAAAATCTGGCTATTCAGTTATTTTATGGCAGTTTTAAACTTGAAAGAGAATTTAGAACTGTTTCTGTTTCATTTTAAGGTATTCATTGGAATGGGTTGTAATTGAAACCAGAAAGAGGTTTTTAAATGGTGACATAAAAGGTTTCAGAGTATATTGCTGTGATGACCTGAATGGGGTTTATGTGCAGAGAAACTTTGCTATCCTTTTGCCCATCGGTATGCATCATCCTGGAATATTTCAGTGCCAGTCAGACTATGGGAGCATACTGCAAACTAGAACAAGCTCAGAGTATTCAGTTTTTTAAATAGCGTTTGTAAAACAGTAGTGCTATAATGGCATATTCTGTTCCCCACACCAGCTCTTCATGTCTTCTAGTCTTTTAAGGAGGGTGATACTGCAGCATGCATTGAAGTCTAGGCTTGAGCCAGGCTCCTGAGATTCATATTTTGGCTTCCCCACTTAATAGCCTTGTGTGACTTTGGCAAAGCCCTCAGTTTCTTCATTTATGCAGTGGGGATAATAACTCCTGTCTCATGAGGTTGTGAGGATTAAAAGCACACTATTTGAAATGCACTTAGCAGTGTTAGTACCTAATAAGCTTCAAAAGATATTAACTATTACTAATACTGGTGGTGATGCCAATTGGTAAAGCATCAGTTACATTTTACTAGTACTAAATTTCTCCTTAAAAATTTGTTGACACCCATCTAAGGACTAAACTTTCTTATGTAAATTCTATTTTTAACTTCTGAAAATTTTAAAACTGTTTTACCCTTTTTTTTTTTTTTTAGCTCAGAGTCAAGTGAAAAACATATAAATGAACATCAGTTATTTGTATGTGAAGGTGATCCCATGTATTCTTTGTCCACTTTATTTTTTAATAGGATGTTTGTAGTCACTAATACTTTCAGATCTGTAATTTGATGTTTGTATCAGGTCCAATAAAGCTTGAGTACAGTGGCCATATATAAACTAAATTAACTCTTAAACTAAGTCAGTGGTTCTCAACCAGGTGCAGATTGCCCTCCTCCCCACCCCCCTTGCAATCCATTCCACTTCTCCAACAATCCAGACATTATCTGGAAACATTTTTGTTGTTATACCTTGGAAAGGTGATACTGGCATCTCTGGCCAGTAATACTGCTAAACATCATAGGATGCACAGGACAACACCCAGCAAAGAATTACCTGACCCAAGATGTCAGTAATGCCAAGGTTGAGAAACTCTGAACTACAAATCATGGAGCTAATCTTCTGATAATCATTTATGATACTTTTTTTTTCCTTTTTCCTGGTTATAGCAAAATTACTGGAATGTTGCAATCAATTTTTGAATATAAGTATTTTAAAAGTTACTGTTCTTACATATTTTGAAATGAAAACTACTTTAAAAGTCAATAATGCTGTTTTATTACAGATGAACCCACAAGATCATTGAGTGGTCTCATTTTAAAGAATAACGTGAAAGCGCATTTTCAGAACTTCCCAAATGGTGTGACAGACTTTATTAAGAGTGAATGTTTAAACAATATTGGTGACTCCTCTCCTTTGATTAGAGCCACTGTAGGTAAGTTATATTGTTACATAGTTTTCTTATCTGGTTTGTAACTGGATTGTTGTTTTTTTGGTTTTTTGGTTTTTTGCTTATAGTATAGCATTTACTCTTGTTACTTGGGGGAAGTTCCTGGTTATATTCTTTCTCCTCCTCCTCCTTTTTTTTTGTTCTCTCTTTATTAAACATATAATGTATTTTTATCCCCAAGGGTACAGGTCTGTGAATCGCCAGGTTTACACACTTCACAGCACTCACCATAGCACATACCCTCCCCAATGTCCATAACCCCACCCCCCTTTTCCAACCCCCCTCCCCTCTCCCGACCCCTCTCCCCCCAGCAACCCTCAGTTTGTTTTGTGAGATTAAGAGTCACTTATGGTTTATCTCCCTCCCATCTTGTTTCATTTATTCTTTTTCTACCCCCCAAACCCCCCATGTTGCATCTCTACTTCCTCATATCAGGGAGATCATATGATAGTTGTCTTTCTCCGATTGACTTATTTCGCTAAGCATAATACCCTCTAGTTCCATCCACGTCGTTGCAAATGGCAAGATTTCATTTCTTTTGATGGCTGCATGGTATTCCATTGTATATATATACCACATCTTCTTTATCCATTCATCTGTTGATGGACATCTAGGTTCTTTCCATAGTTTGGACATTGCTGCTATAAACATTTGGGTGCATGTGCCCCTTCGGATCACTACGTTTGTATCTTTAGGGTAAATACCCAGTAGTGCAATTGCTGGGTCATAGGGTAGCTCTGTTTTCAACTTTTTGAGGAACCTCCATGCTGTTTTCCAGAGTGGTTGTACCAGCTTGCATTCCCACCAACAGTGTAGGAGGGTTCCCCTTTCTCCGCATCCTCGCCAGCATCTGTCATTTCCTGACTTGTTAATTTTAGCCATTCTGACCGGTGTGAGGTGGTTTCTCATTGTGGTTTTGATTTGTATTTCTCTGATGCCGAGTGATGTGGAGCACTTTTTCATGTGTCTCTTGGCCATCTGGATGTCTTCTTTGCAGAATCTGGATTGTTTTTTGAGATGGTAGACTATCTGACTTCCGTGTATAATAAACATGGGATATAATTTCGTTGCACTTTCTTTACATGGAAAGAAAATTTCGTAAAACAACTTAGGAATAGGACTTTAGGTTTTGCTATTTTCTATCCTTGTTTTTAATAATTGCCTTGTCTGTATCTAATTACAGCAATTTTTGAGTCATTTCAGAGTTTTCAACTTGAGTCAAAGAACTGTTTATGTAATACTGAATTAAAATGTTTAATTATAGGGGCGCCTGGGTGGCTCAGTGGGTTAAGCCTCTGCCTTTGGCTCAGGTCATGATCTCAGGGTCCTGGGATCGAGCCCCGCATCGGGCTCTCTGCTCGGCAGGGAGCCTGCTTCCCCCTCTCTCTCTGCCTGCCTTTCCGCCTACTTGTGACCTCTCTCTGCCAAATAAATAAAACCCTTTTAAAAAAAATGTTTAATTATAATAGCTGGTATAAATAGGTTTGGGAGTAAACACAACTGACTGTTGGTGATAGTTGGTGATAGCATTCATGGACGCAGAAATAGGCAGGAGGACTTAAAAGAGTGACCCTTCAGCATTTAGTATGCCATAAAACTTAAAGCAGCTAAATTTCACAAAGATCTGGAAAGCTTCCGTTAATCTGGCAGGTTGGTTGAATGGAAGTCAGTTAAGAAACTCCATAATGATTAAATCATTTTCATTGAATGTTCTTTACTTTTGTATTTTTTGTCTTCGTGGTGGGTTTGAAAAGTACCCAATACATCTTTTACTTAAAAAACAAAGGCTCTGTGACTTCTCTCAAAATATGCAAGTCTTAAATACTGCCATTATTAACACTGATTTTAAATGGGATGGATGGAGGGCATTTGTGATTTGAGAAAAGGGAATTCCTGGTTTATTCTGATGGACTCTCATATACCTTCCTAATGTTCTGCCCCCCCCCCGACAGTGGTAAAAAAGAATGGTGAGTATGTGCCAGACTTCTCAAATCCTTTTAATCTTAACTACATATTAGGAATCTTGCTGAGGAAGTTTATTTGAGAAGACTACATTTTGTTGACTATGCGGTAATCCATTAGACAAATGTAAAATTGTTTCTCCTGTTAAAGAGTATGTGATTGGTTTGTAATTTTATTATTTTGGTGACTATCCTTTATGTGTGTTTACATAGTATGAGAAAAGGATTTTTCGAGGAGTAGATGAAACTATATGGGCCAGTTAAATTTGAATTTGTTGGTCTATCAACATTCTCTAATCTTCTAGCAGAAGTAATGCATGTCAGCAGTCTGTTAGTGCCAAGTTGTAGCTTGGCATTTAATTTTGTTACTGCTTTTTTTTTTTTTTAAGACATGCTTAGTTTTCTTTAGGCAGATCCAGAGCTTGCTTTTACCCTTAATTCTTAAAAATTTTAACTTTAGGAAAGAAAAATTGGCAAGAAGGAGTAGCTCTGCCCTTGGCCTTGATGCTTTTTTATCTTACTAGAAAACTGTTTTAAGGGTTATGTCTTAAAAATGCTACCAATCCATTGACTCTTACCATATAACTTATGGGAGGTTTTGGGGGGGGGGGTTTGTTTGTTTGTTTTTAGTGCAGAATACATATTGGCTAACAACGTTAGGCTTTTTAGTGCTTTGCCACTGGGAGCAATCTTCTCAAAACTAACTGGAAAATTCAAAGACAATTTATACACAGAAACAAGAAGAATTTGCTGTTTAGTAATTGATTATTTACTGTATGCCAGGCAGGCATTTTGTTTGCGCGTCTCACTGTGAGTTCTCAAAATAACAAGAGAACACTTTTTCTTTTTTCTTTTTTCTTTTCTCACTTTTACAAATTAGTATTTTGAAGTTTAGAGTGCATGTAATTTGCCTACTGTCAGAGTTTATACAAATCTTAATTATGGTACTAAAAGGTCTATAATCATCAAATGATGTGTATTATGTTACTCATGTTAAATTTGCTAAGGCAGAGAAAAACAAGGATGATGCCAGTGATTCATCCTTGATCCTGTGAACTGGATAGTCCTGGAGGACTATGTGGGTCTTTACACACCAGAAGGGTTGTTGCACACAGGATTGTTAGCCATTGATGGTTCATCTACTTTGATTTTCCCTACCTTGGGCCTTGGCTGTGATCCGTCCTAGCTTAGTCAGAGAGCTGATTTTCGCTTTATGCATTTTTGTTAAAAGCTACCAGATTCAGATACTCATCACCCAGTGATAAGCAGTGCTAATGTTTTGGTATATTTTCTTTCTACTATTTTGTGTACAATTTCTGTAAAGGAGGAACACGTTTGACCCTTGGAACAGTACAGGTTTGAACTGCGTGGGTCCGTTTACATGTAGAATTGGTTTTTCTGTAGATACAATAAATGTATTTGTATTGTGATTTTTTTTTAAAGATTTTATTTATTTATTTGACAGAGAGAGAGAGAGAGAGATCACAAGTAGGAAGAGAGGCAGGCAGAGAGAGAGGAGGAAGCAGGCTCCCCGCTGAGCAGAGAGCCCGATGCGGGGCTTGATCCCAGGACCCTGGGACCATGACCTGAGCCTAAGGCAGAGGCTTTAACCCGCTGAGCCACCCAGGTGCCCCTGTATTGTGTTTTTTAATAACATTTTCTCTAGCTTACTTTATTGTAAAAACCATATAAAATACACATATACAAAATTTGTTAATCAGCTATGTAATCATTGAGGCTTTCAGTTACCAGTAGGCTGTTAAGTTTTGAGAAGTCCGCAGTTACGTGTTGATTTTCGACTGGGGGGTAGCACCCCTAACCCGGCCACATTGTTCAGGGGTCAACTATAAAGAGTGGAACTGTTGTTATTGTTGGAAAAGAGCGAGTCGTATAGTTTTTTTGTACAGATAATTGTTAAAAGTACAAAAGAAGGTAAACGAAGTGTTGGAAAACAAGATTAGAAACCTCTCATTTATGCTGTGGTTTTTCTACACATGTGTTGTGGTGAAAAGAGGTCCTAGGCTGATGTGGGCCATTTAAATGAGCGTGTGTGCATGCGTGCATTCGTGTGGCAGTATCTGACATAATGCAGTCAGATTCCCTAATGGTGTATGTTTCCTTTCAAGGTATTTTGATTACAACCATAGCCTCCAAGGGAGAATTGCAGAATTGGCCTGACCTCCTACCAAAACTCTGTAGCCTATTGGATTCTGAAGATTACAACACTTGTGAGGTAAAAAAATATGCTCCTCACGTTTTCTTCTCTATTTTTCTTGTCATGTTGTATATTTGGAACCTTTGGAAAAAATACTTGCTCTGAAACATACAACTTCAAAAACTTGAAAGCTTCAAGTTACCCTCTTACTTTACATTAGTGACCATTTATCTTATTGTTTTCTATAATGACTGTTAAGTTATGAAGCCTCTTTACTGTAATTGCTACAAGGACGTATAATCAGTCAATCCATTAATGTGCTATTTTTCAAAGATAGGCTTAAATTTACCAACCTTGAGCACTTTCAGCCTTCTCTAAATTGTTTCTGTGCCTCTTGTTTTATGACATGGCTGAAGTAATCTAGCTTTAATCATGTAATGATTATAATCTCCTATTTGCCACTGATCAATAGCAGCCTTTCCATATGGGAAAGGAAGTCTATGGATTTCTCACTATTTATGAGTACTTTTAAATATCTCTTTCATTACCAGGCCTCTAGTTTGTGTAGAAATCTGTTTTGAATGGAAACCATTTTCGGTATTTTGCTTCTTCTAAAGAAATAACCTAACAAAAAATTTCAAGTGGTCTTTTGATTTGGCAGTTTGTTGCCAGATCTGAAAGAAGGAAAGGAGAGACTGGAAAGAGAGGGAGTAAGCAAAGGGGTCTCTAAAGTTACACTTCTCCCCGCCCCCCCCCAAAAATTACTTTTTCATGTATACATTTTCCATTAACACCTAAGAAATACACTAAGATTACAGAGAAACTAAAATAATAATAGTGTTCAACCATCGTGTAAGAGTTGATTAAAATTTAAATTGTGCTTTGGTATAGTGATGGTAACATGAAAGGAGATGAGAATTTTTAAAAACAATCACTTACCAAGAATAAAAACTTAAAACTGCAGTAATCATGAAATTATGGAGCTTCTACGTAAGTCACATTTTAAAAAGCAATTATTCTTCAATTAACTGTACCATGAAAATAAGCACCAGGTTTCTCCTACTGGTGGAATTATAAGCAGTAAATTAGATGTTTGAGGTAATTAGTAGGTTGCATATTGTGTATAGGAGCTCTAGGTTGTCCCCTTTAGTGTAAAAATGGTTATAGGGAAATAGTTGCTAATTTGAATTTTCTGCCCTTTTACCTGATTTTGTCACCATTATCCAGTGAATGGTTTACATATTAAGTAATTTTTAAATGATGTTAAGACTTCTTTCTGACTTCTAAAATTCACCAGAATATTTCGGGAGGTTAGCTTTTTTACTATAGTTTCTGCCAACCAGAATATTCTCTAATTTTAAGTCATTCAATGCTAAGATAAAACATACCATTATATTTGAACTGAGATTTTAGATAACTTAGTGGTATAGTGATTTCTGTCTTAAAATTGATGACTAAATTTATGGATTTTTTTTTTAATTTATGGATTTTAAGGGGCAGTATTTGATGTGGACTGAGAACATTAATTCATGCAAATTCATCACTATTCTTCAGTTTGCTTTTAAAATGCCTTCATTTTTAGTTCTAATGATATAAATGTCTTTCACAGGGAGCATTTGGCGCCCTTCAGAAGATCTGTGAAGATTCTGCTGAGATTTTAGATAGTGATGTGTTGGACCGTCCTCTCAACATCATGATCCCCAAATTTTTACAGTTCTTCAAGCACAGTAGTCCAAAAATCAGGTACTTGTGTAGCCAGTATTAAATTAACTCACCCTCCAATATGACATCTGGATTATTTAGTAATTTTAGATTAAGAGTTTTACGTCTAATTAAAAACATTTGGAGCGTGAAGGTGGAAGGATTTTTTTAGAACACTCTGCAATCAGTAGGCCTGCTTGGGCAGAAGTTAACCTTGGGCTGCTCTGTTGTCCTGTATATATCCCTAGTTTCTTGAACAGTGCCTAGCATATAGTTGTTGGAAGATTATATTTAAATATTAAGTTAACTTTTGACTAACTTATCATCTGTTATCCTGTCAAGCTATAATTATCAAAATGCTTTCACACTGTTTAAGTGTGTAAGACTCCTGTCTGTAACTACACCAGAAGTTCCCCCAAACTGCTGTACTTTTTTTTCCCCCTTGTCTCCAATTAATGTGTTTTAATCTAACTTGTCTTTTGTTTATTGCTACTGTGGAAAAGTCATTGCTCTTCTGATTGGTAGTTGCTTTGCTTTTTGTTGTTTCTAATTGTCAGTGCTTCGTGTTTTTATGTAGAATGACCAAAAACCATGTTGCTATTTAAAGTAGAAGTTATGAGGGTTCCTAGATGTGGTTGTTTAAGGATATCCATCCAGCAGCATGAACTTTACTGCATATGCTGTGATGGTTCGTTTAGATGTCCTTTGGAGCTTACCCCAAGATCCCAAGCTGTATTCAAAGGATTATGGTTTGAACAGTGTGACCAGAGGGTAATCAGGCATCTTTCTCTCGCTTAAATTCTGTATTTAGTTCTTTTTCTTTTACCTCGATTTAATTTTAGTTATTTTTCATCTTAAATGGTACTTAATGCAGTGTTGTTCTCAGGGAGATACATGTTCATTTATGGTAGTGCCATGCAAATAAGTAGTAACATGCCCAAAATAAGATGTTACTCTTCCCGAAATAGTTAACTAGATAGAGTTCATGTTCCTTAGGAAGTTGTCTATTAATCTTTAAAGAAGGTGCTGAAAGAAAGTGTGGTAATTTGCCTACTTTACTTCTAAGAAAGAAACTCACTTTTTTGTGACCAGGTCTTAGCAAGTAAAAGAGTAACAGAAAAATCCAAATAACATATTCCTGGCAATTGTTTACTATTGCTGGACACACAAGTTTTTTGTAATTTAATACATTTTTTTAGCTGGTCAGTTGTTTAAACTTAACTCGGTAGAGTTCAGTACTACAGAAATGTTTCTGTTCAGTGAATGTTCGTTATTACCCATCTGAGAATCTGTTCTACATACCCATAAACACTTTTTTCCATTTTAATGTATACTTGGGTAAATGTATCTGCTGTATAGTTTAGCAATACACTGAACTCCATCTTTATAGGATTTTATTCTGTATTATTACTTATTATCTTATTTGTACAGCTTAACTGGTATTTCATATGTACTCTTAAAAATGTTTTTTTCCATCTCAATAACTGTTGAACCTTGAGAATATAGAATGAGGCAAAGGCATGTAGTTTTATCCATCACATGACTAAGCAATTGAAAAATTACAGCCATTTTATTTTTTAAACCCTACCAGAGGTACACAAAGATGGGTTATGATTTTTGCCTCATGATGTTCTCATCATGGCCCACTTCCATTTTGTCTTTAGTTACTTATTAGGTATTTTTAATAATCACTACCACCTAGAACAAAAGCTAAGATCTTGATGACAACAACCCACATCTCATCCCAACTTTTTCCTTCCCTTGCAATGTTAAAAATATACATATATATTTTTAAAGATTTTATTTATTTATCAGAGAGAGAACAAGCAGGGGGAGTGGCAGGCAGAGGGAGAAGCAGGCTCCCCACTGAGCAAGGAGCCCAGTGCTGGACTTGATCCCAGGGCCTTGGGATCCTGACCTGAGCTGAAGGCAAGATGCTTAACTGAACCACCCAGGCGTCCCTAAAAAATAAATGTATTGCATATATATATATATAAAATGCATGTCTTTGTGTGTATGTCTTTGTTTTTAACTTTATAGAATGTATTTAATGAATTTAATCTTTGGTGGCTTTTTATATTTAATATTATATTATTAAGGTTTCATTCATATTTTGTCATTGTAGTTCACTTGTTTTGACTACTGTATACTACTTGGCATGGTGATTAAACAATTTATTCATGTTATCCGCCCCTCCCCCCCTTTGCAGCTTTTGGGTGACTTCCACGTATTTGCTGTTGTGGATAGTACTGCTGAAAACAGACATTTCTTGTCTCCGTTTGTGTATTTGCAAGAGTTTCTCTAGGAAGACATAAAACCTTTGGGGAGGAATTTCTGGGACAAAAGACAAATAACAAGGAAAGAACACCATAGTTTTCCAGGGTGGTTGCATCAATTTATACTCTCTATTAACAAAGCACAAGCTTCTCTGGGTGCACAGCATTTAGTATTGTGATGTATTTTAATTTTCACCAGTCAGATATAAAATTGTGTTTCATTATGAATTTGATGGTTTACCTCTCTGTCATTAATCATGTTGAACGTCTTGTCATAGGTTTATTGTCTGTTTGTAGTACCTTTTTCTTTTGTCTTTTTCTCTTGGGTTATCAGAAAAGGCAGACAGAACAGACAAATAATTTCATGATGAATGCTGTGGAAAATAATAGAATAAGGAATTAGACAGTGATTCATAGGTATTGTATATAGAAGGTTTTCTATAAAGGTAACATTTGTGCAGAGACCCTGAACAAAGTTAAAGTAGCAAGTCTTTGAAAGGTCAAGGAGAAGGACGTATAAGACAAGTAACACCAAGTATAAAGGTCCTGGAGTTAGGGACAAGCCTTTTACAGTGACAAAAGAAGAAAACTTTGTAGCACAGTAGAAATGAAGTTAGGAGAGTAGGAGTAATCACAGCATAGTGGAAGGTCTAGGCCTAGGCCAGAACTCAACAAACTATGACCCATGGGGCCAAATTCAGCCCCTAACCTGAGCTAAGAATGATTTTATACTTTAAAAGGTTGTGCTTGGAGGGTGGGGGATGAAGCTGCCACAGAGGTCTTGTAATACTTACCATTCTTTTGTAGGAAAGTAGATTGTGTATTTTCGGAGTAATCTGAACAATGTGATGTTATTTATGTGTGTCTAAAAGGTGGGGGCTTGTAGTAGCAGGCCATCCTGCTAGTATTTTTGTTGGAAAATTGAAAGAAGAAAGGGGGGAATGGTGTCATCATTTTTCCTAATCACTTAAATTGACAAGATTGTGTCGCACTTACATTTACCGTTTGATCTTTTGTAGGAAAAGTTAGATGATGTGTTTTTGGAGCAACCTGAACAAGGGTGTAATGTGATGATGTTATTCATGTATGTGTAAAAGGTTGTAGTGTAGTCTGTAAAGGATGTCAGGAAACCAGTTAGAGCCTGTTGGAGTAATCCGGATAGTTTGGACTGAGGAAGAAATGATTGGCTTAGGGGTGTGTTTTTAAAGGTAGTGCCATTAGGAATTGCTGTGGAGTTGAATTGGCTACATCTGAACACAAAAACTATAGACTTCATCATTTTTAGTTTTAAAAGGAATAAATAGCCATTATTTTAAAATCTGTAGGTATATAAAACAATTTTCCAGTATGCCTCCATCCACTGTCCCACCCTTCAGAGGTATCTACTATTAAAAATGTGGACATGCCCTTTCTGACAGTTAACATTTTGAGAGAAGTATTAATGTAATGCTCTGGAACCTGGTGTTTTTCACTTAATATATCATTCATTTTCTGTGTTAAATATTCAAAGAAATTTAACTCATTCTTTTCAGGGTGTGTATGTGTATATACATATATGTATGTACAAACACGTTTATGGCTATACGTACATCATAATTTATGGAGGAATAGTTAAGTTCTTGTCAGTCTTCTGTAAATAGAAAAAAATCTGTAGTGAGCATTGTTAAAGTTTAAATTTTGTTTCTAGGTCTCATGCTGTTGCATGTGTCAATCAGTTTATCATCAGTAGGACTCAAGCTCTGATGTTGCACATTGATTCTTTTATTGAGGTAAGATTTGTCTCCTCTCCCCCCCTTTTGCTTTTGGGAAAGTTAGAAAACGTTAAATTTTTTCTGATAGTATTAAAATTGGATACAGTGTAGACTTTGTGATTTTTGTTAACTGAAAATAAAAGAATTCTCTATTAAACTGATTTTTTTACTTACGGTACAAACATTGATTATGGTTTGTGGGTGCTTAATATCTTAACTAGAAATTTTTTATTTGAATGTACTATTCAAATTCCAGATGTAAATTGAGTGTCCCAGTTCATTTGCAGTATTTGAAACATGAAACATTGGTGAGTCTTAAGTAATCTTAAACTTGTTCTTTATTAAGAATCTGAAGGCACAGACTAATAAAAGGTTGGTGCTTCATTTTCCATTGGTTTCCATTGTAGAATTGGAGATGTCGGGAAAAATTTGACTCTTAAATCTCTGTAAGCATTTAAAGGCCCTTTTACCTTTTTGATAAGAGCAGAAGGTCAAGCATCATTTTCTGGCCATGAACTCAAAGCAATAGAATTGTTTTTCAGAATTACTGCCACTTGATAACAGCAATTGTGAACAAGTTATAAAGTTCTTTAAGCACTTCACTTTGATTTTCATTAAATGAAAGTTGTCTTTTCCTCTCCAGCTTTTTTTTTTTTTTTTTGAGATGTATTTATTTATTTTTAGAGAGCGACCCGGGGTTGGGGAGAGGGAGAGAGAGAATCTCTAGCAGACTAACCACTGAGTGCAGAGCCCAGTATGGGGCTTGATCTCATACCCATGAGATGATGACCTGAGCCAAAATCAGGTGTGGGACACTTAACTGACTGAGCCACCCACCCATGCATGCGCCACCCACTCCCCTCCCATCCTGGTTATGCTTAAAAATTTTAGAGGCCATCCTGCTAGTATTTTTGTTGGACAATTAAAAGAAGGAAGGGGGGAATGGTGTCATCATTTTTCCTCATCACTTAAATTGACAAGCTTCTTTGAGCATTTCTGACCAGTAGACTATGAGTAGTAGGATCCTCTAGCTATTTAAAGTTGAAACTAAAACACGAGTCTTCAGTGGATATTCACTGAGTCGTACTATAAATGAGGCACTGTGCTTGGTGCTAGGGTTACATAAATTTTCTGCCTTCAGTCTACCTTGAGGTAGAGGGCAGTGGATAATACTAAAAGTCTGGAGTAAGACTGCCTGGGTTCAAGCAAAGCTCAGGTCCACAGCTGCTAACCTTGGGCACATTATTTAACATATTTTCAGTTTCAACATCTGTAAAATGAGGGCAATAATAGATCTACCTTGTTGGATTGTTATAAAGACATTTGCTATAACTAAATTGGAACAGTGCCTGCTACAGAATAAGGTGGTCTACATGTTAGCTACAGCTATTATTATTCTTAGAAGTAGTAGTGTAATAATATTTCCTCTTAGTGTTTCACAGTTTAAAAAAGGAATAGGAATAAATAGCCCAACATCTTATACAGAAATGTAATTCAGAATAAAAGAAATAAAATTCTCTCTGAAAACAAATTCCACAGGACCATACTCAGCAAGTGGAGTAAGCATGTTTCCCAACATTTTAAAGTATTTCCCATTGGTGTTAAATACCATGTGAACATTTTCTTGCTCCTTGATAATCCTGTAAGATTCAGCCAGTTCTCCATCCAAGAGGAGAAAACCTCCATAGGAGGTGCCTGACACATAGTAGACCCTCGAAAACTGTTGGCTAAATTAATAAGTGGATCATTTGTTTCTTTAATTATCATTGTTTTCATTGGGGGCGGATGTTTGCTGAGTGTGACAATAATGAATGAAAATGTATTGGTTACTAATACGTGCCTAAGATGTATCTTGACAAAGCTAGATATTTATACTTTAGACATCATCAGATTTAATGAAGACTATCAAACATACGTAAAATATGTCTGATTAAAAAAGGAACTACAGAGTTTTGAAAGCGTCAGTTGCAGGGGAAGGACTTGTAGAGGTCGAAGTTTTTAAAATTTCACAACAGTACTTCACATACTGTCACATTTGGTATTTGAATTTCTCCATTGTCTTACCCCTTGTAATAAGCTTTCAGGTTCCTCAATTTGGAGAGTTTTCTGTGATTTTTTTTTTTTTTTTTTTGAGAGAAGATTTTGGGACACTTTGGATTTTATGTATTTTTTTAATGATTGTTTTACTACTTTTAAATAAGTGTAAGTGTGTGTGTGTGCACGCACACAGAGAAAGAAAAACTCAAGAATGAGATGGGGGAAGGCTTACTATATCTTCTCACATGTCCTCTTTGCAACCTCTACCAAAGACAACCTCCTCTTCTAGTGGAGGTTTGTTGATACAGTGAATGAGTGTGGACTTAAAATTCCATGAAAACCATATTCAGATTCTCCCCTGCCTAGCAAGTTAGGTAGCTTCTAAATTTCCTTATCTATAAAATCAAATAATAATGTCTTGTAGATTACATGAAACAGTCTGTTGTTTATTCAGGCGCCTTTTTTCCCCCTTAACCTTGGTGACAAACTTGTTAAGAACAGCATAAGATTAATGGCTACTTTTACTGCTTATTCAGTAGTTGACTTGGTGAACAACAGCAGTTTGGGGTTAAGTTGTTGGAAACTCAGCATCCATTTCCCCATTATTGATGCTTTTAAAGAACTTGCACCTATTAGTTACTACCTTAAGATTCCGGATTGGTAGAAATAATCTCTTGACACACAGTACTTTTGAAGGAAAATAACTTGTGTAATTTTTTAAAATAAATTGTATTTTAAAGATTATCTTCTTCTAGGTGAGCTAGATGAGTGTCCCATGTTCTAATGACACGATTTTATTCTCAAAAACTAAAAATTACCTTAAAACACAATTAGTCATAGTCTTTCCAAAAGAATGGCTTTAGATTATTTACCAAGTCATACTTTTTGGCAGTTACCATCTTATGTTTAATTAATTGTTTTATAACCTAGTATTGCAGGCCAGTTAATACAGTGTTTATTTGTACCATATCTTCTTAGGGTTTCTCCAAATGTTACTAACTTACAGATGACTTGTTATTATGTATAAACCTTTCTAATACACGGAATGCTTAACTAGAAAAAAAATGTTTCTCATTCACTAGAACCTCTTTGCTTTGGCTGCTGATGAAGAACCAGAGGTACGGAAAAATGTATGCCGAGCACTTGTGATGTTGCTTGAAGTTCGAATGGATCGCCTGCTTCCTCACATGCATAACATAGTTGAGGTAATACAGGTGACTTAAAGGCGCTTTCCTCTTTTTTCTCCCAAGAGAGATCTTGAGAACAAAATGTATAATGTTAGATTTATTTAACACATTTGTTGGCAGTGAACTATGAAAAACAGTTCATGATTGTCTTAAAATTATAAGTTCTCTTTATGATGACTTCTCTTTTGTGAGATTGAAGATGTTTATAGGGGGGAAAGTTATTTAAAGGGATAGACAGCTTTTAACAAGAATAACTAAGAAATAAGTAAATTATTTGTGTTTGCTAGATACGTGTTAGGCTAAATGATTACTAGAACTGTGGTAAGTTAAGTGGCACATTCTTGTGTCGTTGGAGTTGGAATTAGAAGTGTTTGCTTTCCACCCATTACTGGTAAAGCTGATCTGATCCACTTACGATTTATGGTAAAAGTGAAATTTCTGAGTAGAAACATAGTTGTTTCTAGACATAATTGTTACAGTTAGTTCCAGGAGACCATTTAGATTTTAAAAGACTCCTTCAATCCCTATGCAATTATAATAATTTTACTAGAAAATTCTGAGTATGTTGATGATAGTAGGAGGTAATATGTAGTAACAAGATAAAATTATTATTAGAACAAAATAACTTGTTTGGGCAGTACTCAGTTCTGCTAGTGGCAAACTGTACCACCTACTTTTCATATTACTGGATACATTTGTATGTGAGTAGTATATATATAGCTTTCCAGTTGTATTAAATAATACATTACTTAGATCCTCCTTTTCACCTCCAGAGAATTATATGGTCTGGAGAGAGAAGATCTTTTTTTTAAAGTATGGGGATCTGTGACCTGTTAGAAAAAAGCTAGCATCTGTAGTGTGCAGCAGCTCCTTTTCTAAAGCATAAGGAAAGATAGTTATAGAGGTGAAGATGTGTAGCAGCATTAGAATAAGTGACATTTTCTCTAATGAACCTGTTCTCTCTGAAGTGCCTAGAAGAATAGGGTCAAGTTGGTTGAAGGTTTAGTGAAAGTTGGAGCTAACGGGAAAATTAAAAGATATTTTATCATTTGCTGGGGCCATGTCACCTGTGGGGAGCCTAACTTAAAATGGTATAGTTATTTAGCAGTACTCAGCATGGTAATAGGACATGGTGTAGAATGTAATAGGGGTTGGCCTGTCACAATTCTTGTGTTGCCACGTTTTGTCATGTGAGATGTTTCAGTCTGGAAGAGAATATGTACAAAGGCTTCCTCTAACGCTTGACCCCATTTCCAGGCCCAGGTACTTTGGGAAATCATATGGCGTACCTTTGATTATATTTATTTTGTTTTTGCACATAAAGGTTTTTTAAAGAGGGGCAGACACTGCCTTTGGATAAATTTCAGGTTGATGTACCTTAAGAATGAATTTGGTTAAGAGTGTTATTTGAGGGGTGCCTGGGTGGCTCAGTGGGTTAAAGCCTTCGGCTCAGATCATGATCCCAGGGTCCTGGGATCGAGCCCCACATCAGGCTCTCTGCTCAGCAGGCAGCCTGCTTCCTCCTCTCTCTCTGCCTGCCTCTCAGCCTACTTGTGATCTCTATCTGTCAAATAAATAAATAAAATATTTTAATAAAAAAAAAAAAAGTGTTATTTGAAGTTAAGAATAAGAAGTAAGAATGAATTTGGCTTGGCATGTTAGAGACTACAGATTATAGTTGCTCTAAGAAATATCCCTACTTCCTTCCAAATATAAAAATTTAAGTTTTGTAATTGTAAAGTATATGTATGTCACATATGTTACATATGTGAAAATACATGTAAGAGACAGGTTAAATAATTATGTTATGAAAAGATTCTTCATTTTTTTAATGAAAGGTATAATGGACTTTATTTTGATATTTCCAAGAAGACTGATTATTAATACGTTTAAAATCTCAGTGGTTTCATAAAAGAAAATACACCTCTACAGAAGCAGATATGCCATACATAGTTTGAACGCTTTTCATTAAGTAGCATTCCAAAGTTGTTCTTAAGTTTGTCTGGATTTTAGAGTTGACCCAGGAACTTTTTAAAAAAATCAAAGCCGAGGTTAAGAATCACTGTAAAGTTCAAGGTGATAGCAGAGGACCTTTAACTTGCTGAGCAAGCATTAGGTTTACTTTAATTTTATGATCTAAACCAATTAATATTAATGCTTCTTTGTTTTCAGTACATGCTACAGAGGACGCAAGATCAAGATGAAAATGTAGCTTTAGAAGCCTGTGAATTCTGGCTCACTTTGGCTGAGCAACCCATATGCAAAGATGTACTTGTAAGGCATCTTCCTAAGTAAGTGTTCCTTCTTTTGAATGCTGCGTTTTTCTTAAATTTATAGTGATTCCTCATTTTTACATTTTTATGTTGCATTCTGCCATCAGGGAAGGAAGTTCTAAAGAAGCCAGACTTAATTTTACTTGGCATAAGCATGGGTTATAACTAAAGAGATTTTTCAGGAAGCAGTTGTTTTTTGGGATTTTTTTTTTAATTGCAGATGGTTTATTCTAAATCATAATCTTAATTGCCCAAACAAGTTATTTTGTTCTAATAATAATTTCATCTTTTTACTACATATTACTTCCCTTAAATAAGGTTAACCTATCATCAGTGTACTCAGAATTTCCTGGTAAGATCATTTTAATTGCATAGGAATTGAAGGAGTCTTTTAAAATTTAAATGGTTAGCATAATTTTTTCTTCAGGGACCTCACCCCATCAAATGGATACATTCTCTTTTCGAACTTTCTCTTTCTCTTCTTTCTCCATAACTTTATAATTTTTTCCATCTTAAAAAGGATAGACAGGACTCACTGTCTTTACTTCTTTACTTTACCTCATGTTAATTGCAGAATTTTATAGTCTTCCATCTGTCCTATTTCCCCCCAAATTACTGACAGAGATGATAAATGATTTCATTGTTGGTGAATAAAATAAATCTGACTGTGCTGCAAAATGCCTGTAGCTTATGAATAGGGTTTTATTTATTATAAATTGGATATAGTTCTTTTTCATTAGCTGTAATGTTAAATTACTATTAATCTGTATTTTAGAATTTAGAAGGACTTTTCAGCTTGAAAATTTGGCCGTCCCACATTTTTATATCTGTGTAGGGGATTTTAAGTCCCACTGCTTTCCCCTATTTGCTATTCCTTTAGTTAATAAGGGTTTACAAATTTATTGATGGTAAAGTTGTACTCAGAATTGGTTTTGCACATATTTAATTGACATTAAAGTGTTTAACTCTTTGAAGTAAGGCCTCTGCAAAGGCCTAACACATGAACGTGGAGAGTGAGAGTTTCTTAATGGCTGGTGTGGGGAAAGAATTATTTTGGAGGCAGGCCAAACTGGTCTTGAATTCTGACTCTCCCATTACTTAAAATTAATGACCTTGTGGAAGTAATGTAACCTCTCCGAGCCTTAGTTGACTCATCTATAAAATGAAGATCATAATACCTTCTCATTAGATTATAAGGAAAGTGCTTATTAATAAGCCCACATGGTAGTCATGGGTATGAATTTCCTTTGGCTGTTCACATTTCCCAAGCTATCCAGAACAGTTAAAGGTAGAATTTAGAAGCAGAGAACAATAGACTTTTTTTTTTTTTTAAGATTTTATTCATTTATTTTGAGAGAGAGAGAATGTGCCAGCTGTGGGGGTGGGGGGTGGCAGTGGTGCAGAGGCATGGGAGAGAAAGAATCCCAACCAGACTCCCTGTTGAGCGCTGAGCCTGGAGGTCTGGGTGGGGCTTGATCTGCTGAACCTTCATGACCTGTGCATAAATCAAGAGTCCAATGTTCAACTGACTGAGCCACCCAGATTCCCCTAGAACTGTGGACTTTTTAAATGCTTCCTAAGTTTTCTCAAAACCTTTTATCCACTGTAGACTCTTAAACGTGTTAAGGGCCCAGTGAGAAAGGAAATCATCAAAACTTAAACCAGTCAAAGCTTAAACTTCTCATAGCTACAAAGGGAATTGAAGTCATTAGTATTTTGACCTTTCCTTGTGTGTTTTGGTAAATTTTTTTTCCTAACTACTCCAGGATACCTGGGATTCCATGTTTACAGACATCTTGGTTCTGGCTTAATGATTATGTTAATGCTTCAGATTAGACACGATATCCTCCTGATTTAAGCATTTTCTTACTGGAAATTGAAGTTCTTAATTTCTTAAGAAATTACAATTTCTGGGGCGCCTAGGTGGCTCAGTGGGTTAAAGCCTCTGGCGTCAGCTCAGGTCATGATCCCAGGGTCCTGGGATTGAGCCCTACATTGGGCTCTCTGCTCAGCAGGGAGCCTGCTTCCCTTCCTCTATCTCTGCCTGCCTCTCTGCCTACTTGTGATCTCTGTCAGAGAAGTAAATAAAATCTTAAAAAAAAAAAAAGAAATTAAAATTTCTTAATTTCTTAAGAAATTAAAATTTCCTAATTTCTTCTTTGAAGGCTATAATGTAATCTTATTGGTAGAGCTCTTTTTCCATTTTTGCGTTATTTCTTTTGAATGAATTACTTTAGACTTTACATTTTAAACACTTTCATCTCTTTTATTAAAAGGAGTACAAATACTGAATGTAGACTAATTGTAAAAGTGTCACACTGATTAATTTTATCCCTTTTTAGCCTATCCAGTTTTCCAAAAATACCAGTTTCTTTTGCATATCCTTTCTAGATAGTAGTCTGTTTATACAAGTAATTACATGGATAATCTCATTATTTTTAACTCCAGTAGAACCATGCTAAATGTGTTTTATGCATTTCTGTTTCATTTTTAACTTTACTGTAATTTATTTTTAACCAAGCCCTAAATGACATACATTTAGATTGTTTCTAGTTTTGTTACTTCATCAAGAAACATTAAGTCTTAAAGAACTGGGAATGTTTGTTAGGATGTTCAGGATAAATTCTTAGGGGAGAAATTACTAAATTTTTTGTTGCTAGTTTTATTTCTAACCACTCTTGATAAGCTACCTTATTCTTACTAAGATTTCATCCAGTAGATCCCATATGTGAGTATGTAAGGGGGGCCTGGGATATGTATTAGGAATACTCAATATTTGAGAAGGACAGACATCACAGAACATGCTTCAAGACCAAATTAGCAGTGGTAGTTGTCTCTTTGGTATTTCTAGTATGTGTAAGGTCATTAAGACTTCTTACTAATTCTTAGAAGATTTTTAGATCTTCGTTTCATGAATTCATTCCTTTACAGATTGATTCCTGTATTAGTGAATGGGATGAAGTACTCAGATATAGATATTATCCTACTTAAGGTAAGGAAACTGTTTTCGGATGAATAGGTAAGGGTTTTTTTTATTGATTTTAGAGAATCTTTGAATTTGACTAATAGCATATTTATTTAAAATCGACACTGTGTAAGTATGTTTCTTCTTATATATTATATGCTACAGAGTTTAAAGGTAGAAGCCAACAACGAATTTGGGTGCTAATGTACTCTAACTTCATTGGAACCAGATGGTGACACTGGTAGAGTTAGCATAAATTTCCTGTTGATTCAAATTACTTGTAATTTATTTTAAAATTTTTAAATACAGTCTGAATTTTATACAGATAGTCTGGATTATACCAGCTGATGGGAAACAATGTAATGCAGTTACAGGGCCTGAACCTAATACGCAGTGTGGTAGTTTTCTCGCCCCTCGACAAAGATTTCTTTTCTGTGCAGGGGAGTGGTTCTTAGGTACACTTTCAGAACCACGTACATGGCATCATCTCTCAGTAATGATATTTGAATATCATCAAAATTTTTCTTTTAAAAAAAAGGGTGATGTTGAAGAAGATGAAACAATTCCTGATAGTGAACAGGATATAAGGCCACGTTTTCATCGATCAAGGACAGTGGCTCAGCAGCATGATGAAGATGGAATTGAAGAGGAAGATGATGATGATGATGAAATTGATGATGATGATACAATTTCTGACTGGAATCTAAGTAAGTCAAAAAGAAAAAATGCAATTGCCTGCTTTGGTAGCAACTATATTGAGAACTAAGTCATATATTGTACAATGCCCTCATGAAAGACTACAATTCAGTGGTTTTTCATATATTCACAGAGTTATGCAGCCATCACCACAGTAAATTTTGGAACATTCTCATCACCCCAGGAAGAAACCCTGTTTTGTTTTGTTTTGTTTTGTTTTAATATCCCATTTAATCTTTACAACAGCTTTAGGTTGGTGAGGAAACTGCAAAAAAGAGAAACTTACCAAGGTTGGTTATTTAACATGGCTAGTACTAATGACACACTTAATTTTGGAACCCAAGTTTCCCATAGCAAGAGAGCCCAGCATCTTCACCTCTGTCAGATTGTAGTAGCCACTGTTATCTGCAGGAGGGTATGTTCTGAGATGCCCCCCCAACCCGACCAAGTGGTGCCTGAAATCACAAATAGTACCAAACCCTGTATATATTGTTTTTTCTAACACATACATACCTACAATAGAGTTTACTTTGTAAATTAGGTACCATAAGAGATTAGCAATATTAATTAATGATAAAGTAGAGCAATTATAATAGTATACCATAGTAAACATTATGTGATGTGTTCTTTCAGAATTTCTTACTGTGCTGCATTCACCCTTGTGATGATATGTGATGATAAAATGTTCACATGATGAGATGGGAGGGGGCGTTAACTGAAATAGATATTATGGTATAGCGGTTAGGCTACTGTTAACTTTCTGATGATACATCAGAAGGAGGAGCATCTGCTTCCAGACTGCACCTAACTGAAGGTAACCAAAACCATGGAAAGCAAAACAGCACAGTGGAGGGCTAGTATACTACCTCCTCGTATATCCCTACTTTTAGGCTGGAGGCAGGATACAGGTAACTTTACAAAAGCACTAATGTAAATTGAATTGGGGGGGGGGACCTACTCCCTCTTAACATCCCACCCATTTTCATACCCTTCCAGAAGTTTTTCTTTGCACATGCAGAAAAAAATGTATGTAAAAAAAATTCTTTTTGGAGACAAGGCTGACTTCCCAGCAGTGAAATGAAATTACATGTACTCTGTTGGTTCTTTTCCATTTATCATATAACTAACTCATTCTGTATCAGTACATTAAGATTTCTTTGTCTTTCATGGTAGTATAGTACTCATTTGTATGGTTCCACCATACAATATAATCAAGACCCTTACTGATGAGTAAGGTGTTACTTCTAGCCAATTTAACAGCCTTTTTCCAAAAAGGATTTTAATACTGTTTAATGACTTGTGACCCACTATTTAGTATGCCTAATCCCATTTGGAAAAATTTTTATGCTTAATTATATTTTTGTTTTCTTAATTATTACATTAAATGAAATCTTAATTGATCTGTAGTTCCATGGCTAATAGTTCCTTTATCTGGAAGGAATGTTTTCTGGCCTGTTTTATGCTTCAGGTGCTAGTGACTTGGTAAGATTTCTTTGCCTAATCTCTTGCTGAGTCATTACGTACTTGATTCGAAATGATCTACCACTAAGAATATTAAGTAGAAGTAATAAATGTACACGTTTTACTGCAGGTTTGTAGAAGTGGGTATCATATCCTAGAAGCACTAAATTGAGTGGAACAGTATGTATTTTGATTTTTCTCCATAGACAAAAGAATCCTAGTGTGGCAGTCATATGCAAAATAGAATACCTTTATGATTAGGTTTCTAATTCTTGGCCAAAAAATATTTCTTGTTGACAGACAGATTGCTTCTTATTTAATTGAATTCTTTGAAACTGTAGGTGAATAAAGTGTTGTACATAGAACAAATATGGTAATAGGGTTAATGATAATAAGAGTTTAATGTAATGTTTTTGAATTAAATATTTCTTTAGGAAAATGTTCTGCTGCTGCCCTAGATGTTCTTGCAAATGTGTATCGTGATGAGCTTTTGCCACACATTTTGCCCCTTTTGAAAGAATTGCTTTTTCATCATGAATGGGTTGTTAAAGAATCTGGCATCTTGGTTTTAGGAGCAATTGCTGAAGGTAAGTCTAAGTCAAAACTGAACTGTGAAGTCTTTAATAGGCTCTAATGCAGATGGACCACTTTAAGGAATGTTATTCTAATAAGCAAAGATGATTCAGTCTGGAATTCACATACTTTTTTGCTTTCTTGTGTTGCTGATGTGGAATAGATGACACTGTGATCTACATTAACCTTAAAAAAGACGTTTAAATCCAAAAGTCCTCTTACCAAAATCAGAGAGCAAGGCAAACCATAAGTCCTATGACTCTTAATCATAGGAAACAAACTGAGGGTTGCTGGATGGGAGACTGTGGGGGACATCTAAGGAGGGCACGTGGTGTAATGAGCACCAGGTATTATATAAGACTGATGAGTCACTGACCTCTCCCTCTGAAACTAATAATACATTATATGTTTGTTAATTGAGTTTAAATTTTAAAAAACCAAAAGGAATGAACTGGAAAAAAAGAAAACACCTAAATAGCAGCATTAGTAAATGATACTAATGGATAACTAACAAAAATGGAAGAAAATACCTACATAGCAGCATTAGTAAATATACTAATAGATAACTAACAAAAATGGAAAGACACATAGCCCTTAAACACATGAAAAGATGCTCAGTCTCAGAGTAAAAGAATGCAATTAAAAAAAAAAAAACCTGTCAGGACAAGTTTTTACCTTGAACCAGTTAATTATTATTTAGCCGTAGGCTTACTTTTAACTCCATCACGATGTTTTACAAATGCTTCTGTTACAATAAAGGGAACAGAATGAGAAGGCTGATGTTAGAAACATCCCCACTGCTAGAAAAACAATTTTCTCCATTGGTAAGTGTTAAAAACATGGTAGGAGAGTCGCATCAACCCCCATAAAGGGTTACTGTGTCTTGGAAATAGGTGTATATATACAAGAAATTGAATTATTTTGTAGGCACTTCTGAAAGCCATAATTTGTGCAGCAGAAGTAAAACGAGCTTTCCTAACTACTAGAAGATACCTAGGACCAATTAACTTTTTTTTTTTTAATTTCGGAACAGATTATTAGAGAATATTTATTGCGATAGAGATGATCTCAGTGTTTTCTATTTTTTTATCTGAATATTTTTCATGGCTGCATTTATCAATTTAGTATTCAACTGAAATAATTTTGTTTTAACTGAATTTTAGCACTTTCTGAGAGATTTGTTACCTTTTTTCCAGGTTGTATGCAAGGCATGATTCCGTACCTGCCTGAGCTCATTCCCCACCTTATTCAGTGCCTCTCTGATAAAAAGGCTCTTGTGCGTTCCATAACGTGCTGGACTCTTAGCCGCTATGCACACTGGGTAGTCAGCCAGCCCCCTGATACGTACCTGAAGCCATTAATGACAGAATTGCTAAAGCGAATCCTCGACAGCAACAAGAGAGTACAAGAAGCTGCCTGCAGGTGGGACAAATCCATAACATTGTTGATTGTGGGAAAAGGGAGTGGGTATTTCAGTGAGAAACTAATTTTCAGCTTTATGGTGGAATGTTGGTTTTAAACTGTTAATGGAGCTTTTATTACCTGTAGATTCTGTAAATCAAAATGTGAGTCAACTAGGTGTCAGCTGTTCCTTGGGCTCATTTCTTTTCTCTATGCCTATGATAACAGTAGAATTCTCTTTCATCTTAATTCTTGCAGACATCTAGAGTGGTGATAGGGAGGATCTTGCTCTTGAAGGAATAACAGAGTTTGACCAGACTCACATCATTAGTTTAAAGATCAGCGAGAAAGTCCCACAATGACTTAGCTTTCACTTAGTGAATCCACTCCAGTAGCTGTGTGTCGTTTGGGTTTGGGGCTGTCTTTCTGTCAGATCAGCAGTTAGTTTCATTACTATAAATATTCCAGTTTTCTGGAACAAACCTTTTGTGTTCTGAAAAGGCCTGACATATTTATAGCTCTTAACTTTTTAATTAGAATTGCTTTACTGTTGACTTTGTTAATAAGAAGAAAAAAGGGAAATGAATTTAAGTGGAGTTGTACCCTTTACCAGATGAGAAGCAAAAACACCTGAAAGCATTCTAATCCTTAATAAGATGAAAGAACATTGAACCAAAAGGTCTTTGGTATTAATGGCACTACTTTTTTAATGAGGGGAGGTTACGTATTATATTCGGTTTCCTTAAGGTGTTTTGTGGTTTTTTTTAAAACTCTGCTAGTCATTACGCATGTATTAAATGCTGTGTTTACAGACCCTGCCATCTTAAATTTAGAGGCTAGTATAGAATACTAAACAACTGCATAATTATAATTCATGGCAAGTGCTGTAAAAGAAATACATAAACAATTTAAGACCAGGCTTTCACTAACAAATGGCTTAAGCCTGTTATTTTGGGAAATTGCTGAGTGGGTAGAATAGAAAATAATACAAACCTTAATTTTAGAAATGAAGAGCCAGGTACAGCTTAGAGTCCAGACAAATTTAGGCCTAAATTGAAGTAACTACTCAGACTCTGGAGTGTTTGTTTTTTCTGTCTTAATTTGTCTTAATAGGTAAGTCATACATAAGGCAAGTTTGTAATAACACACTTTGCATCCTAATGCATGGTGTAGAATTTAGACCAACATTTTTAAGCTTTATTGAGGAAAAGTTGACAAAAACAATCCATGTATTTAAAGTGTACAGCGTGGAGGTGCCTGAGTGGCTCAGTGGGTTAAAGCCTCTGCCTTCGGCTCAGGTCATGATCTCAGGGATCGGGGATCAAGCCCCACTTCAGGCTCTCTTCTCCACAGGGAGCCTGTTTCTTCCTCTCTCTCTGCCTGCTTCTCTGCCTACTTGTGATCTCTGTCAGATAAATAAATAAAATCTTTAAAAAAATAAAAATAAGTATACAGCGTGATGACTTGGTAAACATACGTTATGGAACAGTTAGCAAGATAAAGATAATTAAGACATCCATCACCTGACATAGTTGACATAAGTAAGTCTTTTGTGTGGTAAGAAAGGTTAACTCTCAAGTATACAGCACTGCATTATTAATTATAGTCACCACGCTATACTTTAGATCTTCAGAATTTATTCTTACAACTGAAAATTTGTGCCCTTTGACCACCTGCATCATCCCATTTCCCCTCCTGCTAAGGGAAACATTTAGGAGGCCATGACACTGCTCAGTTTGTTGAATGACTGAATATTAAGAACCAACAATAATTTTAGATGTTATTATTGTAGTGAAGCAAATGCCTGTAGGTGACAGCCTCTTTGAAAGAAGTGATAGGAAATGGGGAATGAATAATAAAAATAAGCCTCTAGTATGGTGAGGTAAGGAGATAGGCATATAAAGTATAAATAGATGTTCTATATACTACAGACTTGGTTTCCTATCTCTATGATAAACTGCAGCAGTAATAATCTCTCTCTCTCTCTCTCTCTCTCTCTGTTTTGTTTTTTTAAACTGTAGTGCCTTTGCTACCTTAGAAGAGGAGGCTTGTACGGAACTTGTTCCTTACCTTGCTTATATACTTGATACCTTGGTCTTCGCTTTTAGTAAATACCAGCATAAGAACCTGCTCATTCTTTATGATGCCATAGGAACTTTAGCAGATTCAGTAGGACATCATTTAAACAAACCAGTGAGTATCTTTGATTAACTATTAAGAAAAAAATACATACCATATCTAAGATCAAAAGGTTAACATATATTTGGAAATGAAATTGGGGAGATGTGAACACTTAGTGTTGGTTACTTTAAGAAGGTAGATCTTAAGTCAGCAAACATATTTACTTTCTAGATAGTATTAAAAGTAAATATCTTCTTGGTGTGGAAATCATATTAGCATATCACATGAATGTACCAACACTTTTTAGAAAAGGATGATAAAGGTCTTGTGGGTTTCAGCTTTTACTTAATTCCAAGTATTTTTATCTACCACTTCATAAATATTAAGGCTTTAGAGTACCACATTTAGACATCTTTGTTTTCTCACTGGAACTTAGAGGTGTGGGGGGAACGAACATACACTAAGATAAGACAATTAGAAATTGGGATAATAAGTTAGAAGTACTGAATAGTGGTATAGAAGAAGTATGTGTGTATGGCTAAGGAGCCAAACTCTTTTTAGTAGGGTTAAGAAGAGTATGGTGGAATTGGATTTGTTTGAATAGGATTTAAATATTAGAATTTCAGGCTCAAAATTCCCAGCGGAAGAATAGATGACATGTTTATGATAGCTATATGAAGTCTTTAAAAAATTGTGTTTAGAAGTTAAATTTAAAGCTTGGTGCAAGACACTTGGTTTGTGGGTTTGCTTTGATATTGGTTGGTTTTGTTTTGTGTGCAGGGGGCTGGAGAGAGTTTTTCTGAATGTGTTAGACCCTTTGGAATCTGTGCCCCTTGTTTACATGATTACCATTGTTTATTTAGTATTTATTTATTTATGGATTCTAAAGTTTAAAGATGCTTAAATGATTATGAATCTTCATATACAAATGCCTCTGTAAGTTTACCTGTCATTTATAACATAGTGTACAGCTAGGACCATACTATATGTTAAAAGCTCTAGGACTGAAAAAATTCAGAGTAAAACTTACACAGATTATCCCTATTTTGATCAAATAATTTTTGGGTAGTGGTATATTTGTATACATTTTATTTCAAAAAGGATATATGATGACTTAAAAATAGAATAAGGTTATAAAAAAGCAGAAAATAAAAATTTTAAAGGCGCTAAGGGGAGCAGACTGAGTCTTTAAAATGCATTCTGTAATGATTTTACACAATTACTCTAAATGGATTTTAATTTTCATAGACCCAAAAAGGACTTGTATGATATATGATAGTGGAGCTTTATGTGTTTTTCACAAATAGGAATATATTCAGATGCTAATGCCTCCACTGATCCAGAAATGGAACATGTTAAAGGATGAAGATAAAGATCTCTTCCCTTTACTTGAGGTATGCTAAGCTGGTAACCTTTAGTTAATCTAATAGCGTGTTTCATCAAAATACATCTGTAAATATAAAATGTGGGAATATGTGATGAGTAAAATGTTAATAGATGAACCTTTTGAATCACTTCTGTTAAAATGCTGAATAAGTAGGTAGCTGCCCTTACTTAATTATGGTACTTCCATACTAAGAAATACTGTTAAACAGAAAACCCATAATGGATGTGTTAAGTTGGGTGGTTTTTGTTTTCTTTTTCTTTAGGTCATCAAAGGATTATATTACATGTTTTCTCACCTGCTCTGCTTCAGTGTTAAATCAGTTAACTTGGAGATCTTTCCATATCAGCTTATATGTCCTCTATTAAATTGCATTTCTTTATATAGATACATAGCTATACCATGACAGTTGATATAGTTTAAATTATTTTGTGTGTTATATACCTATTGTATATACACACATTTAGTCATATGTGAAGTATCATTGAGTCTTGGTGCTGATAAGGGAAGGACTTTGCTTCATACCCTTTCTGTCCATTTTGAGGTTTGATAGTTGATATGTTATTCAAATAACTGAACGTGAAATCAGATATGACCATTTAAATTAATTGATGCTGGTGGAGCCATTTCAGTCATTGCCATTCTTGTTTCCCCTGTCATTTCAGGGGTCGTCATTTCTGCCATGGTTTGTTTGTCCCTAGCCAGAGAAGTAAAAACCTCCATGACTAAGAGCAGTGGCTGATTCTGGGCCCAGCAAAACAAGAAAAATCATTATGCTTAATAGATTTACTTTTAGGCAGGCGCTCAGGGTATCCTCATTAAAAGTCCACCCATATCGGGGCGCCTGGGTGGCTCAGTGGGTTAAAGCCTCTGCCTTCGGCTCGGGTCATGATCCCAGGGTCCTGGGATCGAGCCCCGCATCGGGCTCTCTGCTCCTTGGAGAGCCTGCTTTCTCCTCTCTCTCTGCCTGCCTGCCTCTCTGCCTACTTGTGATCTCTGTCTGTCAAATAAATAAATAAAATCTTAAAAAAAAAAAAAAAGTCTACCCATATCATTAATCATGAAAGGATAAGCAAACATCTTACATTTGATGAAAAAAATAAGCATATATAATACCTAATCTGGTTCTCCAAGGATAATATTCCTTACAGAAACTTTTTTGAGGAAATCTCCACAAACTGAACAGCGGTGAGTGGCATCCAAAGAGGAGAGGTCTGAAAAGATAACCTGGTATTGTAGAATATAGAGCAGGCTCACAAATGACCAGAAACTTACTGAGTACTCTTGTAAGCATTTATCATAATTTTAAGTATGTCCAGAAATTTACATTTTCCTTTATTCTTTCTAGTGCCTATCTTCAGTTGCCACCGCCCTGCAGTCTGGTTTCCTTCCATACTGTGAACCTGTGTACCAGCGTTGTGTAAACCTAGTACAGAAGACTCTTGCACAAGCCATGGTATTTTTAAAAAATAGTTACATCTACTCTCCCTCGCATCATAAGCATTTTTCTAAGGATAGACATAACGTATACAAATTTTTTTCATCTAATTGATACAAACTAAGTTTTTTAAAACTTTTGTCTAATTTCAGCTGAACAATGCTCAACCAGATCAGTATGAGGCTCCTGATAAAGATTTTATGATAGTGGCTCTTGATTTACTCAGTGGCCTGGCTGAAGGGCTTGGAGGCAACATTGAACAGCTAGTAGCCCGAAGTAACATTCTAACACTAATGTATCAATGCATGCAGGTGAGACTTGTTAAATTAAAATGTATTAAAACCTGATTCTCTGTGTCACAATGGGGTTAATTTCTTCTTATTCCTTGTAGGATAAAATGCCAGAAGTTCGACAGAGTTCCTTCGCCCTATTAGGTGACCTGACAAAAGCTTGCTTTCAGCATGTTAAGCCTTGTATAGGTATGAACATTTCCTACTGCTATGATGTGCTTAACATTAGTTTTACATCAGTTATATTTCTCTATTATTAAACTGAAATGTCATGGAATACCAGCTTTTATAAATACATATTGTACTAGTTAAAGCTGCTCTGAGTGAAACAGGTAGGATGAGAATGTCCTTGCTCCCTTAAATTCATGATCACTTGAGCCGCTCATGAGGCACTCGTTTATAGTATGACTGGAGAAGAGCTGGAAAAGTACTACTTTAGTGTGAAGGACATGCCACCTGTGTAACCTTGGTACCATATGCTAGTTTACTGGTAACTTTTGAGTAACCTTCCTTTGCGGGGGTTTAGAGGTACCCACAAGTAATAATAGCCTTTCTCATAAACCAGTGTACTTTTTCAGATATCATAGGAAACTTTCCAAAGCATTTACTTTAAGTAACAATTTGTTTTTGTTTTAACATTACAGCATTGTCTTAGCCTTTTGTGACAATAGGGATTCCTTGAATAACGTAAACTGAACTGCTCTCAAAATCGTGGATTAAATGGCTTTTTGGTTTTCTTTAGAATCTATATCCCAGCGTTTTGGATCCTAGTTTTTTTAAATACACAGTTTTGTGGACCATGGTTTAAAACATGGACCTGAAATGGTTTTTTCATTTGATACAGTTGTACTTCGGGTTTTTCAGCTTTCTGCCCCCAGTTTTATTGAGACATGATTAACATATAACATGTGTCAGTTTTTGCTATATGACCTAATTTGACATAGGCATATATTGCAAAATCACAGTAAGTTTAGTTAATATCCATCACCTCATGTACTGAAAAGATTTTTTTTTCTTGTTATGAGAACTTTTAAGATCTCTCATAGTAAGTTCCAAATATACAATACAGTATTGTTAACTATAGTTATCATGTCATATGGTGCAACCCCAAGATTTATTTGTAATTGGAAGTTTGTGCCCTTTGACCAACTTGACCCAGTTCCCAGTTGTGCTTTTGAATAACAACTGTATTTCTGAACTTTGAGTAATAACATTAATTATGCTATGCTAAACTCTCAGGTTTAAGCCTAACTACTCTAAATGAAAGTGTAATGAATTCTTATTTTATGGAAAGCTTGTTCTACCAGTACTTAACACCTACTTTAGTTTTTATGAATTTAAATTTGTATGAAGGATTTTCTTTTCCTTTTCTTTCTTTTTTTTTTTTTTTCAGACTTTACAAACCATGTGTATCTTCTTCAGGAGGTACACTGTGTCTAGTTACCTTTCTTTTTTTTTTTTTTTCTTTTTTTTTTTTAATGTTACTGGCCGTGATGGTTATTTTCTAGATCAGGGCTTTTTCAACCAGGGGCAATTTTAACACTACATTTTGTTTAACCCTGGAGGTGTGTTACTTGTACCTAGTAGGTAGAGGCAAAGAATATCGCTAAAGATCAAACAAATGCATGATACAGTGCCCTTTGTGTGCACCACCCTCCCCCAGTGGCAGAATGATCTGGACAAAATATTATATTGCTGAGGTTTAGAAACTCTGACTTAAGTCTGTTAACTTAGGGTGCTTGGGTGGCTCATTCAGTAAAGCGTTTGCCTTCAGCTCAGGCCATGATCTCAGGGTCCTGGGATCAACCCCCACATTGGGCTGTCCGCTTAGCGGCCAAGTCTGCTTCTCCCTCTCCCTCTGTGAGTTCTCTCACTTTTGATCTCTCTTAAATAAATAAATAAAAATCTTAAAAAAGCTTACTGGGGATTTAAAAATAGGATGCTACTCTAATTCTTGATTTAACAGTGAGAATACCTACATAGAGACATTTTCTCATACCAGTGTATTATTACCATGAGGTACAAACCATATAGGGGAGGCAGGATAATTACTTGATTCTTTCTCTTTGTTTACCAGTTTTCAAAATAATGAATTGATTCCCAGCATCTTCCACAGGTATCTATATTGTGTTTCAGAGTTCAGTTTTTGTTTGTGTTTGGTTCTTTTTTGAGTGTCAGTATGAATTCATGATGCTCAAATTGTCCTACCACTGGCAGTGGGAGCTTAATCAAATTGGCTCCTTAGTCCTTCCTGGTATGACAACATAGTCCAGGCTTGTTTTGTACATTTCCTGCCTTTAGCCTGCAATGAGACATTTCTCTGAGAGCCCTCATTCCTTTTAAGTGGAAAATGATATTTAGAGATCACAATCTGAACACTAAAGTCAAAGTTCTTTAAAAGCCAAAATCATTGATTTTTTTTTTTTTTTAATTTGTGCGTGTGAAAAACTAGCTTTTGGGGCGCCTGGGTGGCTCAGTGGGTTAAAGCCTCTGCCTTCGGCCCAAGTCATGATCCCAGGGTCCTGGGATCGAGCCCCTCATCGGGCTCTCTGCTCAGCGGGGAGCCTGCTTCCTCCTCCCTCTCTGCCTGCCTCTCTGACTAGTAATCTCTATCAAATAAATAAATAAAATCTTTTAAAAAAAAAAACTAGCTTTGAAGAAAGTCATATCATGTTTTCCTCATTTTTAATTTGAATTTTCTCCGTCTGATGACAAGAGCAATTACTCTGACCAACTCATTTTAATGATACCTAAAATAGACCAAAATTAATGTTTCTTGGTCTACTTCATAGAAAGTTCAGTGGCCAAATAGTGCCTTTTTTACTTTCTTAAGATTAGATATTATCAAAACCTTTTAAAAATTGGTGTTTCTTGCCTAGATTTCAGTTTCCACCTAGTAGATTTCCTTTAAAGCACAATTCAATGCTGTTGAAAAGTTTACTACATAGTTGTTAAAACATTTTTTTTCTAGCTGATTTCATGCCTATATTGGGAACCAACCTAAATCCAGAGTTCATTTCAGTCTGCAATAATGCCACATGGGCAATTGGAGAAATCTCCATTCAAATGGGTAAGATCTTTCTCCCCTTTTAAAAGCACTGTAAATTTTTAGATGCCTTAGAATTTTTGTAATTGCTTTTTCTTTTTAACCTAAATGAGTTTTATACATAAATATTTATTATTAACTTATGTCAGAGTTAATAAAGGGAACAGAATATTTTATGTTGATATTTTAACATTAAAATTTTTCTCTTTTGTTTTCTCTTTTGGGGGTGATTTAGGTATAGAGATGCAGCCTTATATTCCTATGGTGTTGCACCAGCTTGTAGAAATCATTAACAGACCCAACACACCAAAGACGTTGTTAGAGAATACAGGTACCATATGACTGAACTGTTATGGTGAAGAGAAAACTATTTGCCTTTTAAAGTTAAGATGCGTAGAGAAACCAAAGCAAAACTAGCTTTAGAAACCCAGATTATTATTAACAGCTGTTTGAGATTTCAGTGACAGTATGTATTGTTTTAACTGTATCGCATAACCAATTTTCAGAGACTTTCAAAAACACTTCTCCCCTGTTTTGTGTTTAAATACTCCCTCAAACAGACCCCAGCTAAAATAACTATTGAACAATATGAATTTTAATATATATTAATTCAGAGAGTGGCAGCTGGGAAGTAATTTTTTTTTTTAATCTACAAAATTGTAGCCCAAAATATACATCAGTGTAGAGGCTAATTGGTTAACAATGGCATGTGTATTTTGTATTTCATTGTATTATTTTCCTTCAAATTGGGAACTTAAGGCAGTACTTCATGGGATTTTTATTCAGGAGGCTTGTTTCTCTTTTGCATTTATAGAGAGCATGTTGATATTAAAGAGTACCTTCCATACTATAGAACACATTTCAGGGTGATTTTTTTCCACCCGCCCTGATTTTTGTTAATAATGATAAAAGATGTGAATTTTGTTTTCAATCAGGCACATCCTTTTCTTTATATAACTAAGATATAATTCCAGTAAATATATTCATAGTCAGTGAGGGTTTTACCAAAATACTATGTGAAAATTAAAATAAGGTCTTCTAAATAAGAAAATTTGTTTTCAAAGGCATTTTAATTTTTTATTTAATTATAGAAGGTGAATGTTTTAATGTGATTAAAATTGATATGTTTATTGGTATGGAAGGAAATCTTTGAATTAAACAGTTATATAGCTGTTTGGCTGTATGGGTACTGTTTATATCGTGAAGTGAATTAGATTTTCTTGCTGAAAAGTATAAAAACCTATGTATTAGGATGGTTATGAAATCTTGTCAGGTTTTTATCTCTTTAGAATGCAGTACCGATACATGACATTCAGATTTGGAACACTTGCCATCATAAAATTACTGTTGAACCTAAAGACTTCCTATTTATTTTTAAATGTGAATGCATAACTGCAAATAAATGTTGAATGTAATGTATATTAAAGTTTCTTGTGGGATATCAGCTTGTGAATTTGTTAGATAGTTCCTTTAACAAATTGGCTTTATTTGTAAGTTTATATTCTAATTATTATTTTACTGTAAACCAAGAAGTTGATAATGCCCATCAAGTTGACAAATTAAATTGATATGATTGAAAAGCACTTGGGATTCACTGGATTAATCTTATCACAAGTGGCTGCAGAAAATGTTTCCATTATTACTTATCCAAAAGGGGGAAGTGGGTGTTAATTAACAAAAATAAAACCATTGTCAGTGGCTAATGTCTGTAGATTTTAGCAACTTAATTACTGTCTTCTTAATATTTCATAAAGCCAATTCTAAGTATATGCAGTTATTTGCCCTTTTTCCAATTAGTATATCCTACACTGAACTTTTTCAATGGACCATCATCTGCTTTATCGCATGTTTCATTGGATTGTTCATACTTGCCTGTTTAATGAGAATGTTGCATAGTTTGTGTCTTTTGAACATAGGTTTTCTTTCTCTTGCTTCATATGAATCTGCTGGATTTTAGTATTATCTGTGTAGTTTGCTTCAAGTAATCCTTAAACATTTTTCTTTACCCTCCCCCACCCTTTTTTTATGAAAGGTTAACCTGTAAGTTTTTGAGAGAACACCATTAAAGCACCTTATGGTTTGTTTTCTGTTTGTATTTTTTTTTCCCGTTGTGTATAAATGTATTTATATGTTTGTACCTTTGAATTGCAGAATGCAGTTCTGAGTTGCAACTTCTTTTAGCTCTTCGTAAGTTTAAGGACTTCTTGAATGAATTTTGATGGTGAATATGTTTGAGTAATTCCCACTTCGAAATTTTTAAGTAAAATTCTAGCATGTGATCAGTATAATGTCTTACCTATTTTGTGCTATGCCTTTTATAGCAAAGACAGATTATGTGTTTGTTCCTTTTGTCCACATTTCACATCATTACAGTGGACTGTAAATTTTCTTAATGTCAAATAATGGTTTGAAATTAGTGGGCTATTATCTGAGTTGTTACCATGATCATCACCATCAAACGTTAATTGGAATGGAATTTGACAACAGCACAGCGATTTTCCAATTCATTCATTCGGTGTATACTGTAACCCCTAAAATTTAATGGTTGATTTTGATATCAGGTAACAAATGGTCCACTGGTTCATTTTAGCAATGTTAACAAACAGAACTACCTAAATTGCGATTAAATTTCTAGATGATTTTGAAAGATTGGAAATCACTTATTTAAAAAAGACATAGAGAAGTAAAGAAATTTCAACTGTTTTAACTTCTGAGAACTGTGTTTGAGTAAACAATTCAGAAATGTAATCATTTGCATTTACTAATAATTCTTGGGGGAGAAAACATAGATTTCATTATTAAATTCTGAAATTTCAACTGGCTTTGAATGGAGAATCTCTAAATCCATGCATTTTAATCGCTCATCTTTTTATTAACAGAATTTCTTCTTACTTGATTGAGCGAGAAAAGCACTTCATCATGGTTTTTGGTGTTCTCTCAATCTTTAAAGTTTTTTTAATTCCTTTTGTTTTCCTTTTTCCAAGAGTATGCCATATATGTTGCTGCCCCTTATTTTAGGGGGTGGTAATAAACAGCACTGGTGAAATCTTATGTTTATTATCATACACAAATTCTGTTGGTTTCTGTTTCTGAGTTATTTGTTGTTTTTTCTTTATTTTTTCTCCTTCCCCCTCATTTGCTCATGTCTTGGTTGGCGTTTGGTGGTGTATAACCGTGATTGCGTTACCTTAGCAATAACAATTGGTCGTCTTGGTTACGTTTGTCCTCAAGAGGTGGCCCCCATGCTACAGCAGTTTATAAGACCCTGGTGTGTATTATTCAATCTTTTTTTTTTAATTCATTTTTCTTCACTCTTTCTTTCTCTTTCTATCTCACTTTTAGATATATTTTCAGTTGGTTACAAAAATCACAATCCTTAATCATTGCCAACCATGTGACTAATCTTGTCCTATCAGGTTTGTGAGGTTTTTCAGTAGCATCGTCATGTATATTTATTTTATGTTGTGGCTAACGACTAATTGATGCATGGGATAAGATTGTCACATGCTTGCTGTGTTAAAAAGCTTGATTATACATGAAAAGCATTTAAATATCCACCAGTAAAATAAAGATGCATGCAAATTCTATAAATTTAGGTTTTTGCATTGTTTCTTTTAGAATTAATTTGAAAACTTGGATTGCATTAAGAAATACATGTTTAAATTACGTTATGTATAAAAACTTTATTTGCTTGTTAATGTTAAAGTTAAACATCTACACCATAAGTTGTGTAATAATAGTTTATATTGTGGCAGTATATCCTATGTTCTGCTTCTTTCAATTGATAATCTTTCAATTCAAGTCATTTTTAGTAGTGTTTAATGGAATACAAGTCATAATACAGTTTTAAAAATTCATAACATACTCTTGGCTCAACCTCATTAAGTTTAAATGGGAGATTAAAATCAACTGTCCATTTTATAAATGCAATCTATTAATAAGAAAATGTGAATTTCAAGGCTTCCACTATATTGAGATTAGAAGATGAGCCAGACATACAGGGAGAATGAGAAACTTAAACTTCATGAAAATTCTTTGAATCTAAACATTACTATACTGTGTGCTTATTCCATTAAATACTGTCCATTAGTATTGTGATTGAACCTGCTTTTTACTTAAATGCTAATCTCAGTTCTATAATTTAATAGGTGCACCTCTCTGAGAAACATAAGGGACAATGAGGAAAAGGATTCAGCGTTTCGTGGGATTTGTACCATGATCAGTGTGAATCCCAGTGGAGTAATCCAAGTAAGATGTCACAAAGATTTTTTAACTTGTAATCTTCTGAATAATGAAACTTTAAAGGGTGAATTATTTTAACACTTTAATTATGAAAATATCATTTATTACATATTTTTCAAAGATAATAAAAACAAATTATGTGTTGTTTAAAGATTTTATTAATTTATTTGACAGACAGAGATCACAAGTAGGCAGAGAAGCAGGCAGAGAGAGAGAGGGAAGCAGGCTCCCTGCCAAGCAGAGAGCCCGATGTGGGGCTCGATCCGAGGACCCCAAGATCATGACCTGAGCTGAAGGCAGAGGCTTAACCCACTGAGCCACCCAGGCACCCCAAAACAAATTATGTTTTTAAGAAGTTGTATACTTCTTAATATTTTGAAATGATAATGCTTGTTTATGACTTCCTAAATCTTTGTTGTGGAATAAATAACACATTAGGGTACTGGAGTTATATTCTTGATGATTAAGCCAGAGCATCTTCCATTTTGTACATGCCTTCTTTTTTTTTTTAGAAACACAGGGGGAGAGGGAACACAAGCAGGGGGAGTGGGAGAGAGAGAAGCAGGCTCCCCGCTGAGCAGGGAGCCCGATTTGGGGCTCGATCCCAGGACCCTGGGATCATGACCTGACCCGAAAGCAGATGCCTAACCAACTGAGACACCCAGGCGCCCCTTGTACATGCCTTCTTTTGTTGAGTATCAGGTTGTTGAATTTTCAGGTGTCTGCGCTTAAGAGAGTGACCCAAGGAATTAGAATTAAACTTAGAAATTCAGTAGTTAACAAAACAGAATACCGAATTAACCATTGAAACTGTTATAACTTGGAGAGGTTTGGATTTATTCCTCTTGTTTCCTTAGTTTAGATAGTATCTGGACATTTTTAGCATTTAAAAAATTATTTGGCAGAAGTATCAGATATGAATCTGATAACCTCTGGATCCAAGTGTCAATTTGCAAGACACACACACTGGAGGAACATGTTGATTGACACCATGTGTATGAAATCAACAAAATGCAGGCTGTGGAACTCTAGGTTAAGTATCCCAGGTTACTCAGCAGGTGAATGGTAAGGAAAAGAAATTATGGGACATGTTTTTTCAAGAAAATAACCTTTCGTTTCCAGGAGACACGTGCTTTGAACATCTTTCAGTCAATACTCTTTGATACGTCTTGTGTTAATGACTGTGTTTGTTAATTTGTTTAGAAACTTTGTCAATTACCAGCTTAAAAATTCAAATTAATGTGGTGATAGGCATTGAAAACATGTAAATTAGAAATGGAAAAAGTCTTTTGATTTTCACATTTGTAAAACAATAACTTAGTATGAAAACAAGCCGGTGCTATCTTTGGAAATAGTCCCTAGTTGCAAAATAACCTCCTGTGATTAAGTTTCTGTTTTTTTTCAATACTTAAGAACTTTATGTCATCTTAAACGTGTTTTAGAGTTATCTGATACAATGTATATTATATTAAGAAACATTTTCCCATCAGGATTTTATTGTTTTGTTTGTTTTCAAATTAACATTTAAGACGGTGAGAGTAACATACATATGTGGTCAGTAAATCACTACCAACTTAAGAATTAGTACAAATCTCTGCTTTTTACATATTTTATTTGGATGTGGTTAGAAGAAAATATCTTAAGTGTTATTTTTTATGTTTAAATTTTCATCACAAATTTTAGATATGTAAATATTTTAATTTTTAACATGAGACTTTTAATTTTTAACAAGAAAAAGAATTATAATTCAAATAAACCATGAACCTCAGGCACCTGGAATTTTAATTGCTTAAATGTGTGTTTTATGCATATATTTCGGTCAGTAAATTTGAAATTAAGAAAGTTCTCAGACTTTAGTAAAATTTTAAATAGTTGACATATCAGGACATAAGCAGTAATCTTAAGTGCTCTATATTGAACTGCTGTTTCAGTATGATAGTCAAGATCAAAAAGTACTTAAATGAAACACTTAAAGCATATACCTTTTGTCACCTTGTTCTTATCATGAGAGTAATGCAGTTTTTTCTAGTAATTGAGCATTGGATTTTTTTGTTCTCTTTTGTTCACTCTGGGTTGGGTTGCATTAGGTATTATAATTATATAATTAGTTTTTCTTCTAGCTTTTGGTCCTTTTCTTTAAATTTCATTCTGAAATTTAGATCTATTAATTACTATACTTCAAATCAAGCTTATTTGACATATACTTAACTTGCTTTAAATTCTTTCTAGGCCAGTCAGAACTGTGAGATTATTGAATTTATGTATTTCTTTAATTCAGTAATTTAATTAATGAATTAATTAAGATTTTAAGATTGGTGCTCATTTATATTTTATCATACTTGATTTTTTAAAAAAATTTTTTTTGAGGTAGGATTCTATCGTGATAGGTACGTTTTGCTATGTTTGACAAATAGCAGCCTAAGGTGTATTTCCTGCTTGTTACAGGATTTTATATTTTTTTGTGATGCTGTTGCATCGTGGATTAACCCAAAAGATGATCTGAGAGACATGTTCTGTAAGGTAAGGTAACTATAAAGTCTCCATGATAAACATCTTGGGACTATTACAAGACTAGTTGGAAAGTTTAAATTACATTTACATTTCATATAGAACTAGACTCTTTGCTTCGAATCAGTATTGGTAGATCATCTGTATTGATCTTTTTTTAAGGTACAGCAGTGACTCTGTATCAGAAGAGCACACACTTCAAAAATATTTTCTCCAGCAATACTGCTGATTGATGTCCCATCATCCCCCCAACCCAAAGCAGCATATATTTTCAAAGACAGCTGACTGAGATTTGGAGTATAATGTAAACTGTTGAATAAAGTAAATCTGAAATGGTTTCCACGGGGATTAAGTCTATATAGTTCTTTGTTTTAATAGTGTCCCTTTGGATTCATTCCAGTCAGTACTCAACCACAACAAAATAAGAATAAAATGATGTTACCCGTTTGAATCCTCTTATGCTAAAATTAGTCAGCTGTGATTCCAGACATGAACTTAAAGCTTTATATATTTCCAATTTGAAAAAACTTAATGTGACATAAAAATTTTGTCCATTGGATGAATTGTGTACTTAGTTGTCCATTAGTAGTAGGTCAGAGTTTGCTTAGCATACATCTGTTACTAGGACACTTGCTTGAATTCTAAGCTTTTCAAACCAAGATTTAGAATATATTCTGAGGTGCTTTTAGGTAAGACATGTAGTGGTATAGCATCCAACAAAGTTTGAGAACCATTGATTTAAAATTGATAAAATTTTAGAAAAATAATACTGTTTTACTTCAGAAGCTATGCAGATTGGAATTTTTCTCCTGTTAGTGATGAATTAACGATTTTTTTCACTTTTTACAGATCCTTCACGGATTTAAAAATCAAGTTGGGGATGAAAATTGGAGGCGTTTCTCTGACCAGTTTCCGCTTCCCTTAAAAGAGCGTCTTGCAGCTTTTTACGGTGTTTAATCTCATACACTTAAGCTGCAGTCCCATAATTAGGGGTAAGTTTTAAGAAGTTTGTGGAAGTTTTTCAGGGTAAAGAAACTTAGGTCTGCAATCTAAAATTACTGAGTAGAATAAAAGCTGTATGTTTTCTACAGAGGTTGAGTTAAACTCAGGCTATATTAGCCTTGAAATTTAAAATTAAAGCTAGAGAATTTTCTTTAGAAACTAGCAAGCAAGGTAAAATGCGTTGTTTTACTTTGAATCCTGAGTAAAAAGAAAACCAAATTGGTATGCTGTTTGGATTACTCAACAAACTAATCCCCGTTTTTAAAATTTTTGCCCTGTAAGAAGTCACCCACATTTACTTTGGTAGGGTAAAGATTATTTTGAAGTGTAAATTTATAGTCTCTGATACATCAAGGACTTCTGTGTTGTGAGCTTTTGAGAAAAGCCTGCTAGAATTGCAACTAGTTTGGGGCTCAGCAGATGGGAATATTTAATATTCATTTTTCAACATGTATTTTATTGAGTACCTACCATGTGACCTGCATTGTATTTTAAAATGGACAATGGATGAGTCTTTGGATTTGGGGTAGTAGAGGGGGTAAGTCCATTTGGACTCTTGTTTCTTGAGTTTTTCTGTACTTAAGTCAAACTAACAATCCTGATCTCATAGCTTCAGTTCTTTCGTTATTTTGAAGATTAAAACTATATGTGATACCAGAACTAAGTGTATTACCTAACACACTAAGTTGGCTCAATAAATGTTAGGAATATGGGTCAGTACAGTGAATAAGGATATACTTCTTTAGGTTTTGAACATGAACTGAGACGTAATTGACTGGAGGGCTCAGAGAGTGTACTCAGTGTGTTTCCAAAAGATGTCCACGAAATTTAATTATCTCCTTTGTTGGAGTTTTTGTTTGCTCTCCTGCTCATTTACTTGGAGCTAGATTTTAAACCTGGAAAGGTTTCCACATCCATGCTGTATAACCTACAAGGCAGTAAAAGTGGACTTGCAGCCTCTGGAATATCTCAGAGCCCTTTGTGTATTGTCCCCCTGTAGTTTTGAGTACTCGTGGCTGTTTTGTGGCTTTAGCATTTTGAAGTAGTGTTTAATTGTCTTTATATTAAATCATGAGAATGTAATGGATGAGAATGACTCTTAATATCAGGGCCTGAGAGATGATATAATAGTGAGCTGAGTCTTTAGCACTTGCAGATTTGGTAACTTCTGTATCCCTATCATGTCACCAATTAAGTTGATTTATTGAGTTGATCGTGTTCTAAGATGAGGCATAAAATAGTTACCTGTTTTCTAATTAGAGATGAAAGTGGATCACTATCCTCTATTCCTGCCTTTTTTCAGAGGCAGGGAAAAGGTGCTGCTTGCACTTTCCCACAGATGGGCTAATCGTTCTCTGTGAATCCACATCAGTCTTCATATATACCCCGTATTTGGCTTGAGTGGTTAGTAGATTTTTGTTGTGAAAGGACCAGCATCAGGCGCTGGTTTCAGTATGCTAGTGATCTGATTTTAGTTCTTAATATGGTTATCATTAAAACTGCTAGTGTTGAAAAGGTTCTTTATAGGAATATCAAGAGGTCTGAGAACATAGGAAACAATTGTGTAGGATAGGGTCAAAAGAATTATTTATAAGGAACATCTAGAAGGAGATGTTAAAATTTACTTTTTTTAAAGATTTTATTTATTTATTTGACAGAGATCACAAGTAGGCAGAGAGGCAGGCAGGGGAAGCATGCTCCCCCCTGAGCAGAAAACCCAACGTGGGGTTCAATCCCAGGACCTTGAGATCATGACTTGAGCCGAAGGCAGAGGTTTTAACCCACTGAGCCACCCAGGCACCCCTAAAATATACTTTTTTGCTATTACTGAATGTAGCAAACTTAGTGTATTATGAACACCTTTAGTGCTTCCTAAGCTAGAACATCAGACAACCAACAAGAAGTAATGTTCCTTTATTTTTTGATGGATTAGATTTTTTGTTTGCTTAATATTGGACATATTGGGGGAAAAAAAGAATAATGTTTTCATTCTCACCAAGTTAAAGGATTGTTTTAAAGAAAGTGTTACTTGATTTTTGCAAAAAGTAAGGCATCTTGTTAAACAAGTGAGGAATAACCAATTGGGGGATAAAGAATTAGATCGATAGCATCCTGCAGGGCATCCACTGAATTTCATCTGTGTAATGTAGAGCTCCACACGTCTCTCTCTGTGTCCTCAGCTTGGTGTCACTTTTCATATCTGACACAGATGACTGTTGAAAGCCATAGGGGAAGGTACTAACATGGGTTATCAGTGACTGCTGGCATGATCTTAGGCAGTTTGTCCAGTTTTCGTTTTCTCTGGTTAGAGATAACATTCTTACTTGATTAATTTTGTGTTTCGCTGGTTTTAAGAGAAACTGTTGTTAAAATATAAAATTGCTTTGTTTTGTTTTCTTACAGGTCCTTCAGTCTTGGAGACTATGAGGGAGCCTCTGCACCCAGGGAAAATGTTACCCTTTACAGGGGGGAAGGGTAAACCAGTAGGGAATACAGTACAATCCCAACCCTACTGGGAGGGGCGGGAGGGAGGTGTTGCCGTCACTGTATTAAGTCGATGTTGGGAAACGTTTTAACATCTGGAGCCTTTGTGGGTGGAAATCTGTCTCCAATTACAACTCCGCACTGGATGTGAAGAAGCAAAAAAACAAAAAACAAAACAAAACAAAAAACCTATTCAGTCTACTCACAAAACAGTACATCCTGGAATATTATGGGGAATTGTACCAAAACAAGAACCACATAAATGATGCATAGGGATAAGAAAGAGGAAAAATTCTATAGCGTACAATAAAGGAAACCTAAGAACGGGGGTTACAAAGAGTAAAGAAGCTTTTTTTTTTTTCCTTAATTTAAAGATTTTTATAAATTTTCCCACGTGTTGGGGCCTTGTTTTTGCATGCTGATGAAGAACTACGCAAATGAAGCTAATAGAATTAAAATCAGCTTGCCTACCCATAGTAGAAGCAGGTTCTTGGAAGTTACAATTTAAGGTACCCCAAAAAAAGTTGGAAATAAAACAAAACAAATTTAAACAATGAAGCACCCTGTGAAATGCCAAATGAGTCACTCCTTTTACCTTTGTGGGGTGGGCAGGGAGGGAGGAATAAATGGGGTTGGGCATATCAGACTAAAGATTGACATCTTGATTTTGCATTAAAACATTAATGTAGTGGATATAATTTGATGGTTGTACTTCATTAGATTTAATTTCTAGGCCAAGACGTTCTTTTTAAAGTGCAGTTTAAGGTTCAGGCATGCATTCTGGCTCATAGTGATTGAAAGTACTTTAAATTAGTGGGAAAGTAGCATGCTTGCATCGCATAGAGTGAGATTGGTATTCATTTACCTCTGTGGCGCCAGTTTGTGTTGCAGTTTACCAATTCAATATAGCCCTGCATTTAAAATTCCTTTTGAAGATTTGTGGATTTTTTATTTTTATTAAGAATATAGATATATAAAGTACTGTAGTTTACAGCTAGGCCTTGAAATATCTTTTTAGGATCTTGTTAGGAGTAAGATTGATATTGTATTGTGTGTAACCTGCACAATGTGGAAAGCTGATATACCTGTGCAAAATCTTTGCCTCTGTGCTGTCAGTGTGATGTGCTTTCTGCATGGTTATATACTACTAGTGATTTTATCAAAACTTCTAAAACTTAAAATACATGGTAAAAGATCTGTAAGAGGCTGCGTAAATGTTAGTTGGCACATAAAGACAATTGTAGAAGTTGAAGACATGATTGCTATATTTCAATGTTTATTCCCACTCAACATATTGCCTTCTAAGCTTTCTTTTTTTGTTCAAAGCATGATCTTAAAGATATGTTTAAGTTAATGGATGTAATGCAGGGTTCCTACACTGTATTGGCGCATGTTGGTGGCCCTCTGTGCCCTAGATATATGCACACAGGGTGCAAGTAAAAAGCTACAGAGTGAAAGTTGGTTTGGATCCTCTTCATTTCATTTGTTTAGCTTTTCTGTTATTTTTCTCTACTTACATGTATTCCTGTGAATAAATCCTTGTTAAGTTAACCCTTTACTTTTCCTTCCATGTGTATTTTCTTATATACTGTGAATGTGAAATCCTAACTGGTACACTTGATCTTGTGTGCATATGGAAGTGCAAGTCTTTATTAATTCGGATTGCCTGAACAGTGTATCCCATGATGATGAAGGAAAATGGAGAGATTTTTTTCTTTTTAACTCTGCTGGTCAGAGATGAAGCCACACCTTTCCATTTTTCAATGCTGCATATTTAATCTGCAACAAAAATGTTAAGCCATAACAACCTTTTTATATTTTAGTTTGTCACCTTTGCATTGCAGAATAAATCCTGAATAACCATTTTTATAAGCAGTTGCTCCTCTTTGCATGGTTCTGTTCTTCTAAAGGTGTTGAATGATACAGCCATTGCACTGAAGTTTGAGCTGTATGTGTGTGAATTTAAAAATACCGTTTCAAAAAATTTCAGATGCATGGTAGCATGCAGAAAAGGTTTTTGTTACTGTGTGTGTGTGTATATGTGTGTATTTTTTTAAACATGTTCTTTCACCTTTTTTCCTCTACTTTGGCTTTGCAAATTTCAGTCTGTAGAGCCTGAAATTAAATCCTATTTTACAATGTCCAGTTTTTTGGGTTTTTTGGGTTTTTGTTTTTAATTATAAGTTGGATCCAAAGGGTATGTAGCATTTTGCTTTCTAGTACCTGGCTTCACTGGAAGCTCAAAATTTGCTTCATAATCTTCAAAACCTGATTAGAGTAGCTATTTTATCTTTAAATCCTAGTGATAGTCTGTAGTTTTTCAAATATTCTTTAGAATTTAATATGGGAGGATACCTTAGTATTCTGGAATAAGTAAAATTTAAGTTGGAGAAAATGGCAAAATGCTTCTCTAAACACTTTACTAAAACAAACATATAAAAACAACCTTCAATAAAGTTATCTGGACCTGTGATTGACAACTCTGTATTGACTGAAAAGCAGTTTGTCACCTATTTGATTAAAAGTTCGTTTTCAATTAAGAGATAACGTAAGAATGTGCCCATTTTTGTAGTCACTTAACTGTTTTTAAATTAAAAGGAAATTTAATTTAAAAATAGAAAGTAAAATTAAGTAAACATGACTGGCAACCTGATTGGGTTGGGTTTTTTGTGTGTCTCCCCCCACCCCCAATGAGGTTATTGTTTCTCCCTAATTTATATTTCAGATACATAGTATAGCATAGGAATTTGCAGAAGCCATTTAAGTTATCTTTTGAGGTAAGCTCTGATTTAGCATTTATTCTGATAAAAATACATCATGGGATATATATATAAAGCAACTTAATTCTTGTGGTGTAGTCTTAATAGTTTTGAATGTTGACTGAATGTCTATGAACTTGTGTTTGTCTTTGTTACATTCCAGTGTTTCTGCCTCTTGGCATGCTTAAAGCACGGCTTACTTCATCTGCTCCTTACACACTAAAGTGCTGTTAGTGTGCTCAACTACAGAAATAGCCGCTGCTAAGTGATGTAGATTTTCTACTTGAATATTTTTATGTTGTAGGAACCTCAGGAGGTCAGTGTTTACTGTTTTATATATGCCTTCTTTTTCCTGTTCGAGCTTCTCTCTTTGAAGGATTCTAACAGAACAAAAGCTGCTGATCAACCTAAGTTGGAAACAGAAAGTGTATTTAATATAATTTAAATGCATGTTTGGCAGTTCAGTGTTGTAGTCAGTCCATTAGCAGGTGAACTTAGTGCCACAGAATTCATTTATTCAGGAAAGAATTTTGCTTTTTGTATTGTCTGATCTCTTTAATAACTTCATACTGTGTAAAAAAAAATCACTTTTTTATATTTTTTAGTTGGTTATTTCCCAAATAATCAACGTGTAAATAATCTTGAAGAGCCAGTTCTGATGCTTTACATTATTGCTACTTGATTTTGTGACGCAAGTTAGGTTTCAGAAGAATAGATTTTAAGACACTTAACCAAGCCATTACATCTTAAAAACGAAATAAGTAGCATACATTTTGTAATTAACATATTGATAAACACTGTGATTTTTTTTGTTAAGACTTTTTCATTGATCTGAATTGCTTAAATGGCATATATTGTAAAATAGGATCAGATGTATATTTTAAAATAATTTCAACTGACTTTCCTCTATTGAAATGCTTTGTCTACTCAGTTATGGAATATTCAGATACAAGTTTTATCTCAGGTGAATACTCTTGTATCCTTTTTGCTTTGGTGACATATGCTTATAAGGGGTCATCATACTTAACTTTGTTTTTTAGTGTATTTCATGAAGAATCTTTGCATTTAGTCAGATTTTCTAGTCCTTACTCTAGCAGACTAGGGGAGGGCAAGATCCCTCCCGGCAAGCATTTTGCATGCAGGTTTACCTTGAGAGTGAGTTTGATTTGGTCCTCTTCTTCGCCAAACCCTCAAGATAGGAAAATGGATTTTTTTTTTGTCCTATATTAAATTACCCTGCATAGCTGAAATGCCAGAACTAAAGTAACTATATCTTAAGCCCTTTAGTCCAAATTTAACTTAAGTCCTTCGCCATAAAGAAAAAAGTGGGTTTTTTGCTTCATATAATTAATCTATATTATTCATATTGAATGTATTAACAGATAACGGTGCAAAAGACACTCTTCCCAAGAGAAGAGTGTACCATGCATAACTGCAATTTAAATCCTTTAAGTAGTACTTTAAATAAAATACACACAGCTTTGCTTATTGAGGTGTTTTTTTGGGTTTTTTTTTGTTTGGGTTTTTTTGCAAATATTACAAGGGGGAAAACACTAACTGTTGCTACTAGTACTGTTACTGAAGTGTAGGCATTGGAATCTTAAAACTGGTCTTCAGATTAAGGGATAATCTAGTTGAAAAATCAGATCAATAAAGAGCTGTGTAACAATATCATCTAGTAATTATACCATGCAAGAACATTGTATACCTACTTTAGTACACTTCATACTGTATTAAATATGGAGATATTTCTAATGCCTCTTAAATTTTGCATAAAAGTTTCATTCACTTGTACACTTTCCAGGTGACATGTGACTAATTTTTTCAGTCTTATGTAGACCTTTCCCCCATTGGTATTACTTAGATGTAGAGGATTCTTTATGCCTAATTATTATACATATTAATTTTAAGGTATACATTTAATTATAGCAATCGTTTATTGTGATTTGTATCCCAGAATGTATTGTTTAAAAAAAAAAAAACAACTGTATGCATGATTTTGAGGGAAGTTAAAACGGTGATTGTTTTTTTCACCTCTTATACATTTTAAAACCATACCAAATCTATTTGCCAAGCATTGTATCACTAATTAGGAAAGTAGTATTTTCCCTTTCGTTAACAATTTTTGTTCATCTACCATAGAGTCCCCTTTTACTATGGCTTGGTATTATGCAGAGTTAGTTATTTTGCAAATCTAATTATCTTCCTTAAAGCCTACTATAACATGGTTAGCCTATAAGGCAGTGTTTGTCCCTCCTAATACCAGCCTCATAAAGGGGTTTCACTGTACTTTCCCCATATTCCCTTATTGATGTTCTCCTATGTGGATATATAACCAAATTAAGATTGGATGATTTTTATGGAGATAATAATTAGACAATACTGTGTAATTAATTTTACTTAATAGATTATCATCTGTGAGAAGAGATGTTTAAACGTGGTTAATGACTTCACTTCATATTATAAGGCAGTTTTACAGTTAATATTCATGTTAACATTGGGTGCAATAATTTAGTAGTTTTAGCTTTAGTTATAAATAACTGGATCTTTCTGCTGACAACTTAGGTTGTATGAGTTATGCTTAAAAGCTTTAAATCTGATGTTTCTGTACCTGCCACACTATGTTAGAATGTGTCCTTCAAATATATCCTCCTGCAACTTCTCAAACTGTACTAAATTGATATTTCTTGAAGTCTAACTCTGTGCTAACAGATCTTCATTTTAAATAGAATATGGTTTTAATTTTTGATAAGCTGCTGAATTTTAAAGAGAGTTTTTTGGGGCCACCAAATATTTTGGATCATGCAGAGAATATATATTGTACTGTAGTAATTTTGTATTTACATTTGTATGATGTGACATAATAGATGTGAATGTTAATCACTGCTTGACTATGTTAATAAAGTTGTTTAACTATAGATGTTTCACTCTGATTTTTAATGAAAGGAAGTGAGCTTTCTTTTCCCTCCCTCCCCCCATTTTGGGTCCAGATAAGTCTTGTTGTGTTGTTTTTTGTTGTTTGGGGTTTTTTCTCATTTGAGGTATTTTTCTTAGTTTTTACACATAGTACACTCCTGTTTGACAACCATTTTTAAATTGAGTATTTTTTATTTGTATAATTCAGAAAAAATTTTTGCCCCATGTTTTAACTGCTATTGTTGGTGTATTTTCTAAACAGTAGATTCTAGATTCAGCTCTTGGTGGGCAAGGAGGGAGAAAATACTGCTCTGCAAAGGAATTAAAAGACGAAGTCCCTGAATCAAACATTGTAAGGCTAGATTGCATGAATGTGTATGAATGTTTGTCCTATTAAGGCTTCCTTTTTATCCTTCAAAAAATTAAGACTTGTGATTTTGGAAATTAATACTTATAAAAATAGTTTTAGGTTGTAACCCATTATTACAGTTGCATGTGACTAATTAAATGTATTAATACGTTTCAGGGGAAATGTGTGCACAACTGTTGAGTAGTCTTCTTTTATTTGAGATTTAGAACATCTCAGAACAAGGAATCTGAAATTAGATCAATGCAACCCAAAAAACGTGAAGGGAAATGAGGTTCCTCAGATTTCTTTCCTTTTGTTACTGGCTCATGAAAATATTTGATACAACCTCAGTTGTGTTGGCAAGGGGTTAAAAAATGTGAAACTTGGGTGGTATAGTACTTACTCTAAAATACAAATTATATCTTTTTGAAAGAACGTAAGATTTTAGAATTTAGGTTGTAGGAGAAGATACTCAAAGGCAGCCTAATTATTAAGTTGCTCAGGATCCTGATTTGCCGCTGCAATCTCAGAAATTGTGCCTGAAGCTAAAAAAATCCTTTTTGGGGGGTAAGTCTTGAACATTTTAGTGAGACTAAAATACAAACTTCATGATTGTTTTCACTTTATACTTCCTTTTGAACTAACAGGCATTTTGATGTTTTGATGAGTTCATAATTGATGTGACTCCCATAATGTACATCTGATTCTTTAGGAATGATGGGAAAAGAAGCATTTGAACTAGACAGCTCCTGAGTATGGGCTTCCTCATTCCCATACAGTTGAATATAGAAACTGCTGAAGCTGTGACAGCCATTTTCTACTCCTTGACCTCAGAGTCATGTTCACTTGATGTAAAAGAACCTCTTGAAACATCCACATTGATCTCCGGTCCAGCACAATTGCTAATTACAATGTAGAAATTCAACATGAGTTCTAAACCATTGGCAAAAGTGATTAACGAAAAACTGGTGTACTAAAGAGCCATTCATTCCATGCCTATTATAGCAATCCTTGCCTGACTATTCTAAGTGTTCCTTTTCAAGCTTTATGTTGCCTTTCAAAAAACATCATTAAACATTTTAAGAATTGACTGTTTCTGTGCACACAGGAAGATAGTGAATTGGTGCATTGTTCTCAGTATCCAAATTTGCCTATTAATCTACATCAATGTGATAGCTACATTATTGCATGGGCAGTTTACACAACTGTCTTACTACTAGTGTTGCACATTTAGAAGTCCTCATTTTTTACTCTTAGAAATAAAGTTGTGATGAGTGTCCCTGTGCTGAAATGTTTGCATATGTCTGCAGTGATGTCTTAGTGCAGTTGCCCTATCTAAAGGAGATGGCAGTGGCCTGGCTTCCTTTCGGCTAACATACTAATTCCCATACCCAGCAGCAACATCAGTGGGTGATACCGTGTGCTGTAAATTGTAATTTAATAGCAAGGTTTTCTAACTAGGAAATTCAATATACAAAATCTCTTCACATTACACATTTAACAATTGTTTAAGTCTTCTGTCACAGGCACATTCCCTGGTTTCATGGACTTGGATTCTCTTGTAGGAATGCAAATAAGTGAGTTCCATGGTGACAAGTGCTGGGGAGGAAACAGAGGAAGGTATGGTGGGGGAGAGAGAGAGAGAGGCCTGATATTTTTAATGAGATGTGGAGAGAGAGAGAAAGGTCTAGAGGATTGAGCAAAAACTTGAAGGGGCAAGCCCATGGATGTTTGGGAACGAGTATTAGCCAGTATTGGTATGCAAATAAGAAGGGTGTACCTTCTGCGTGGGGTGGGGGTTGGCAAGGGAGAAGAGTAGTTACGTGTGATCCAAGAGGTAACTGAAGGAGCCTGAAGGTATAGGTCATTTTTGCACTTGAGTCAAGGAGCCATTGTAGGGGTTACCTGGATTTGTTTTAAAAGAGGAATCCAGATTTGCTAACATACCCAGATGGATTGTGAGGGAAGAACTCAAGGTGACTCTTGCTTGTTCTGACTTGAGCAGTCAGAAGGATGGAAATGTCATTAACTAGAACTGAAAAAAATCTAGCATTCGGGTTGAGACCACCCTGTGGGGAGAGAAGTAGGCAGTTGGGAGTACAGAGGAGATGACCTGGCTACAGAGAGGAAACGGGATGTGTAAGTGCTGCTTTCAAACCATGAGGGTGAGCATCATTTGAGGACTGAGGAAAAACGACAGTCCAACCAGACACAATCCCAACACTGAAGTCTTAAATAAGAAAACTAGAGAACCATGACATCCAGATGGATAGAACAAGAACTTTGCATTTAGCACCGTGGAAGTCATTTGGCAGACTTACGGGTATAGAAGGATCAGAATAGGAGCTATCTTCCTTGCCCAAAGATGGAGAGCCCATAGGTTTTCCTTTCCCTCAAGGCCAAGTAGTTTTGTTTCCTAAAAATAAATGGTTCAAGAAATGTGGAAGCTTTTGAAGAGTGACCAGATCAAAGTGGCCAGAGATACAGAACTTCCCTAAATGATAGGAAGCTTGTAATGTCTACATTTAAAGTTTAAAAACTTCCCAAAAGATTAGCAAATGGTTTCTGTTTGTTTCTAGATAGGATCATTTCAGAGTTCAGAAGAAAAAGCAAGAGGTGCCAGAAAAATTGTGAAAGAAAGGTAGTAGTGAAGATGGAGCAATCCCAATCAGTTATCTTCTTTTTTTTTTTTTTTTTTTTTTTTTTAATTATGGCTACAGGAAAACTGCTTCAAGAACAGGCAACTCAAAAGAACTCAATCTGGAAACATCTAAATATACATGAAACTAGTATATGACACTTAAATAAATAATAAAAAAAGAAACTAGTATATGACACTTGAGTGAAAAAAAGAATGGACTATTTGACAACTGTGGGGAAAATGGTAGACATTCGGGGAAAAAAAAAAGAAAACAACTTATTCCTACCTCATATTGAGTAAGGAAATAGATATCTCTAAATGAAAAATAGTAATAGTAAAACTTTAAGTTTCTTTTTATATAATCTTGGTGTAGGGAAGGCATTTCCAGGTCTGACACCCCAAGTGAGTCTTGAAAGAGATTTGTTTAAAAAGCCTAAAAGTTCTGCATGACAAAACTTGGAGGAAACTTGGCAGCTCCTTTCACAGAAAATGGTTAGTTTTCTTAAGTTATAAAGATAAGTCAGCAAGGCAACCCAATAGAAAAATAGGCAAAGAATATTAATAGTTCACAGAAGACTGAATGTAGTTTTATACATATATTCAACTCAGTCAACTGAAATTTATACTTAAATTGCTTTCACATTGATGAATGTTAGAAAGGCTTGGTGATGGTGTATGCCTTCCCTCCCTGGAGAATACAGAAACGGAAATTCATACATCGTTAGGCATGAAATTAATACAAATGAAGGGCTATTTAGAAATATCAAAATATACCTCAAAATTACAAATACACATGTATATGCTTTGAAATATAAATCATCCCCTAAGTAACCTATACAATAGCCCGCAAATGAAAAGATGCCACATATTTTCCACACTAAAATAAGCAAAAATAGAAAATACCAGTGAGAGTGTACAACAGAGGAACAGGAACTCTCACTGCTGATTTGGTGCACCTGCTTTAGAAACCAGTTCTCTATTACCCAGAAAAGTTGAACACTTGTATATGTTAAGACTCAGTAATTCTACTCCTAAGTATATACCTTAGAATAGCTCCATATATGTGCCAGGGAACATACAAGAATCTTCATATAGGCATTATAACTGCAAAAAATAAAAAGTAACAGTCAAAATGTTTCACAGAATGGATAAATTTAAGAGTAGAACTGAGCAGGGGCCCCTGGCTGGCTCAGTTGGTGGAATATGCCACTCTCGATCCCAGGGTTGTAAATTTGAGCCCCCATGCTGAGTGTAGAGATAAGTTAAAAATAAAATCTTAAAAAAACAAACAAAAAAAAGGCCTGAGCAAAAGAAGCCGGTTTCTGTAGAATGCCTACAGAAAATCCATTTACATAAAATTTAAAAAACAGGGACACCTGGGTTCCTCAGTTAAGTGTCTGTCTTCAACTCAGGTCATGATCCCAGAGTCCTGGGATCAAGTCCCACGTTGGGCTCCTTGCTCAGCAGGGAGCCTGCTTCTCCTGCCTGCTGCTCCCCCTGCTTGTACTCTTACTCTCTCTCTGGCAAGTAAATAAAATCTTTAAAAAGAAAAAAATTTTTTAAAACAGCTGAAACTAAAAAATCCATGAATAGGAGTGCATACATGTATAGTATAAAATACATGTCTAATACAAAATGAAGATGGTTAGGTCTTAAGAGAACTGAGGATGCAATCATGATCAGTGAGTTGTGGCTACATTTTATTGTTATTCTTCAAATGGTACATAAATAAGTACTCATGTATATTTCACACATAACTTCATAACAAGTTGGTCTTTTGTAACAAAATCAGACCTGAACTAAAAAAGCAGGCAAGTTTCTGGTAACACTTGATGAGCTAGCTCCAGGTCATTTCAAACCAATATACTCAGGGACTAATGACCCATGGGAATTTTGTTGTTGAACTTCTCATGTATTCAATACTTTCTACAAGGCCAGGTAATATACTACATTCACTTTCCTGGCAGCTTTACTGATAAACTTTGCTAAGTCTTTTATTTTTATGTTTTCAGTTTGAAGGCACATTTTCCCAAATAAAGTATAATTAAGATGTTGTCTCCTGGGGCGCCTGGGTGGCTCAGTGGGTTAAAGCCTCTGCTTTCGGCTCGGGTCATGATCCCAGAGTCCTGGGATCGAGCCCCGCATCGGGCTCTCTGCTCAGCGGGGAGCCTGCTTCCCCCTCTCTCTGCCTGCCTCTCTACTTGTGATCTCTGTCTGTCAAATAAATAAAAATCTTTAAAAAAAAAAAAAAAAAAAAAAAGATGTTGTCTCCTTAACGCTTACTTCCTTATCATAGCTCAGACGTTCAAAAATTTAACTCATTTCTGAAGTCCCACTATATGAGAGAAGGAAGGAATCTTTTTTTTTCATCAACTTTGGGATTTTACAAGAATTTCTTTTTGTTAAGCCCCATCCTTTTTGTCAATTGTAGGCATGCACATTTTCTTGAAGGTTCTTAACATGAACTTTACTTGTACACCCAAGGATGTAGAATTAAAATACCTCCACTAGATGGAGCCATTTACCTAGAGTAATCCCAGACTATTAGTGCACTGTAGGAACATAAGGCATAAACATAGAAAGTGAGATTTTCACACCCAACATGTCATTTTTACATGAAAATAATATTGAAAAATTTTTTCTGAACGTTATTTTCAAATTTCAATGTTATTCTCCCTTAGAGCACAGGGAATTTTCACGAAGCTTCCTCAAATTCAACTGCAAGCTTCACGGTCCAGGCATGACTTCTCAAACTTTAACATGCATACATGTTACCTGACAATCTTGTTCAGGAGCAGATCCCAGTTCAGTAAGTCTGGGTGGGGCCCACGAGTGCACATTTCTAATAGCTTCCCAGATGTTGTCACCATGCTTGTTTACAGACCTTACTTTGGTTTGGCAAGAACCTAGAGAATTTTTAGGAACCTAAAGTTCCCTTATGATAGGAGGGACTAAATGGTTATGTAAACTTCAGAAAAGGTTAGGGGCTTTGTGTATCTTGTCTGCAGTGCCTGGAACAATTCCTGAAACAGAAGTAGATGCCCAGTAAATGTTTGTTGAATGAGAACAGTGAATGCTTTGTGTACAGTAAGTCATGTAATCTTCTTGACAGTGTATGAAATTGTTTCTTTCTTTTTCTTTTTTTAAATATTTTATTTATTGGGGCACCTGGGTGGCTCAGTGGGTTAGAGCCTCTGCTTTCAGCTCGGGTCCTGATCCCAGGGTCCTGGGATCGAGCCCCGCATCAGGCTCTCTGCTCCGCAGGGAGCCTACTTCCTCCTCTCTCTGCCTGCCTCTCTGCCTACTTGTGATCTTTGTCTGTTGAATAAATAAATAAAATCTTTATTAAAAAAAAGATTTTATTTATTTACTTGAGAGAGAGTGAGAGAAGCAGACTCCCCACTGAGCTGGGAGCCTGATGTGGGGCTCGATTCCAGGACCTTGAGATCATGACCTGAGCTGAAAGCAGTTGCTTAACCGACTGAGCCACCCAGGCACCCCAAAGTCAGCTGCTATTATTATTACTACAATTATTACTCCAGTTCACAGACAAAGAAACTGAAGCCCTATGTAGTGGAACTGGGATTTGAACTCAAGCACATAGTTGAACTTGTCAATCTGGCTCCATGACCTGTGCTTTTAACAAAGTTACTATACTGCCACTCATTTTTAGGCAAGCCCCTCACCAACAAAGAGGCCCAAAATGATAGAGACACTTACTGTCCAAAGGCTGTTGTATCACCTTATGGCCACTTGTTCCTGACAGATTGGGGGTTTGCTATGCCTCTACATCAAGTCCCGACGACGGGAGTCAAGAGTGCACACTATCAGCACACAGACCATTTCCCCACCCTCCAAGCTAGCTGATAGATTGGGGTGGGAAGGAAAGAAGAGACGTGCAACTAAGACCCACTCCGCATTCATGAAGGAACAAGCGCCCCACAGCCCTTACCCCTTTATCTAATGTGGTTAAGTTTTGTAGTTTCATTGACCCAAAGAATGAACAATGGTCCCAAATTAGAGATGACAAATAGACAGATGCTCCTTACGTGTTCCTTGGGACCCAGCCACCTGGAATCATTTAACATCTCTCTCGCACTCTTGCAGGTGTTTTCCTGAACCAGGATCCTGTGTTGGACCATCTTTGGCTCACTATTGGGAGTTGCTATTCCAGTTATATCATGTATTGTCAAAAGGAACTTTTAATTTATATTTATTTGCATTATTTTTTCTGATCTTCTAGGGCTACCATTTGATCCCAGTGGGAAACCCGGTCAAAAGGATACGGATCTACCAGAAGTCGACCAGAAGTCACTCATTATTTAAAGAGTCATGGGCTGAGTTATACTCGTAAAGTTTACTCACTGTTACGGGAACAAATTTCCTACAACGAATTCTACTTTATGTGCTTTCCAGGGGAAACGTGAACTTCCGTAGCTTTGCATTTAACACTGAATTAATACCCCAGTAAAAACACTTTTATGAAAGAGTTTATGAAGATCCATGGATCCCTCAGAAAGTTCTTATCTTCTCCCTGGGAAACAGATAAGTCCAAGCCAGTATAAATTCAAATTTCCGTAAAACTTTTCCCCTACCTTTTAGATTGTTTTAGTTCCCTGTGATCCCTAGGTCGCCGGCCCATACGTTCTCCTATCTTTTCTCCCATAATGAATAACTATCCTAGCTCAGTACTTTGAAGAAGTATTTACCATGTTAAGATTGTTTCCTTCTTCTGCTTCTTACGGGCAAATCCAATTTTCACAAATTTCTGTACTATCTGCCTCTTACGACATCTCCCAGCTCACACTCACCCTTGTCTTGAAGCTACTGCCACACGGACGTCATTGTGCCTCCAACTTGTGTGAAGGGAGGAATACCTTCCCGTCCTCACACCATCTGTTCCTCCCATCTCTTCCTTTTGATTCACACGGCTTGCTCCTTTTGGTAATTCATATTTCAGATTGGATATCACCTCCCTGTGGGAGCCTCTCCTCACCACCCAATCCAACCTGCAAGTCATTTTCTGTCATATCTCACGTTTACTTTTCAGCATCACTGGTTTAGTTCATCATGTCTCTCTGAATCCCCTCCAATCTTTGACAGTTTCTCGGTCTTTTCCTTCTTTTTGCTGACCTTGCCAATTTTGAGGAGTATTTGGTATTTTATAGAATTTTATTTTACACTTCCCAATTTTGGATGGTCTGCGTTTTTGTTTTAAGCTGGGGTTATGGGTTTTTGTTTGTTTCTATCAGTATGAACTCATATATATTTGTTTTATTCTTTGGGTTATCATCTAAGACTGCTACAATTTTTGCTCAAATGGTTCCAGCTTTGATTACTGGGAACACTTTCAGGTTGGTTTCTGTGTACTTTTGACATGTCCACATCCTTTCTTATTTTTATTTTTAGCACTTCCTTACTTTCCGGCATGAAGTGATGCCCCAGGCTCATCTTGTATCTGCTCCAGCCCTAGAATCAGCTATTTCTTCAAGGAGCCCTATTGCCCTTATTGGAGAATGGAATTTAAAACCCAAGATCTGGGTGCTGGGTGGACTAACTGCTACCAGAGTATAACCTTCCCTATGTCCTCTCAGTGGACAGAGCAAGGAAATACATGTATGTTCACTAACCCGAGTATACCCACGCATCTTTATTTATTTCTGTATCAGTATGTAAAAATGAACTTTATTTTTAAATTTATCCTAGTATCTGCAACTCTAACCCATCCTTGTCTTCCCTTCTGCCCCTGTCTTGCTTATGTATAACTTCTTTCTCTGAAAATAAGAACCCAGCCCAGTGAATTTACTTATTTGCACAACTCCAGTAAACACATAAAGCAGTTTCAGAACTTCTAACCAGAACCACTGTGAGAAACAAATTTACCACCTCGAGAGCAGTGCTCGTGTATAGTTCTTTCTTTCTTTGGCCTTATCGTCGCTAGTCAGAACACCATGCCCTCCCCTTGTCTAGAGCTCAGCTCCTTTTCCCATGCCACACTTAGATATCTGTTACATTGACTTGTATCAATCTTCATTTCATACTTGGATTTCTGCCTCCCCCAACTTCTTGGTTGATTTTTTAAAAATCTGCCTCTAGTAAAAGTTCTATGGATTTTGACAAATGTAACAAATCATCTCTCTACCACCCCAGTATTATACAGAACAGTTTGATACCCTAAAAAAAATTCCCCATGCAACAACTTCTTTGTAGGCAGCTACCTTCCTTTCCTCCAGCCCTTGGCAGCCTCTGATCTGTTTGCCATTCTCGTAGCTTTGCCTTTTCAATAACATCCTGGAATCCTACAGTATATAGCCTCTTGAGTCTGGCTTCTTTTACTTTGGCAAGTGCTTTTAAGATTCATCCATATTGCATGAATCGATGGCTCATTTCTTTTCTTTTTTTTTTTTTAAGATTTTATTTATTTATTTGACAGAGAGAGAGATCACAAGTAGGCTGAGAGGCAGGCAGAGGGAGAGGGAGAAGCAGGCTCCCTGCCGAGCAGACAGCCCGATGTGGGACTCCATCCCAGGACCCTGAGATCATGACCCGAGCCGAAGGCAGAGGCTTTAACCCACTGAGCCACCCACGCGCCCCCAATGGCTCATTTCTTTTCACTGCTAAGGAGTACTCCATTGTATGAATATACTACAGTTTAATTATTCTTCCCCTTGTTGGGGAAAGTGTTGGTTGTTTCCAATTTTGGGAAATTATGGATAAGACTGCTATAAACCTGCACATACAGGTTTTTGTGTGAACATAAGGGATTTCTTGGGTAATGTTAATGGGTAAATGTTGTTGTTTTAAGTCTTGAAGTTGGGGGCAATTTGTTACAGAGAAATTGATAATACTTTTTTCCTGAATCGTTTGAGAGTAAGTTGCAGATGTTGCTTTATCCATGAATGCTTCAATAGGTATTTCATAAAATACTCTCTTGCATGACCACACGAAAGTGACCAAAACTAGAATCTAATTTGCATGCTTATTCAAATTTTACTCATTGTCCCAATGTCATTTATAGCAAAATAAAATGTCCATATCACTCATCATATTCAGGCAAGTTCATTTCTCTTTGTATCCTTTAATCTGGAAAGATTCCTCAACCATAGTCTTTCATGATATTGACATTTTTGAACAGGGTAAACCAATCATTTTATAAAATGTCCCACAACTTGGGTTCATTTACTGTTTCCTTATATTGGATCAGAAATAGGCATTTCCGGCAGGTGCCAGTATGTGCTGTTATTAGTCATGTCAACTTTGATCTCTCTCTTTCTCTGTCTTTTTTTTTTTAGAGAGCATGTGAACTCATTCAAGGAAACTTTGAGATTTGCTTAAACAACACCTTCAGATTAGGGACCTTTAGTATTAGAGTGCTTTTATATATTTCTGGTGGCTGACAAAATTGTACTGATAATTTTTTTATTTGAAGAGACAGAGCATGAGCAGGAGTAGGGGTGGTTGGGGAAGGGGCAGAGGGAGAAAGAGAACCTTAAACAGGCTCCATGCCTAGTGCAGAGCCTGAGCTGGGGCTTGATTCACAACCCTGAGATCATGACCTGAGGCAAAATAAAAAGTCCCATGCTGGGGTGCCTGGGTGGCCAGAGGGTTAAGCGGTTTGCCTTCTGCTCAGGTCATGATCCCAGAACCCTGGGATCGAGTCCCACATTGGGCTCCCTGCTCGGCGGGGAGTCTGCTTCTCCCTCTGTGCTCTCTCTCTCATTCTCTCTCAAATACAAAATAAAATCTTAAAAAAAAAAAAAAAAAGGAGTCCCATGCTTAATTGACCCAGGCAGACATCCCAACTTTGATCTCTTAACTGAGGTCCTGTCTAGCACATTTCTCAAATATAAAGTTACTATTTTTCCCTTTGTAATTAGTAAGTATCTTATGGGCTAATACTATAAAATTATGCAAATACTGTTTCTCATTAAACTTTCACTCCTTCATCGCAGCATTTATTGATTACTCTTGAGTCTGTTATTATTATGCAGACTATGAAATTGTGTTCTTTGACATTTTTTAGTTGGCCTTCTATCGTAAAGAGGGGCTTTCCTTTCTCACTGTTGTCCTTTTACATATATTATGATTACTACTGTGTATGGATTTATCTGTGCTTTATGTCCATCCCAACTCTTTTCTCTTCTATCCTTGACTTTTTGGGGAGAGATTGATTATACCTTTTTCTTCTTTCTTTAATGTCATTTTTTTCCTGTTAGTTTGAAAGTTGTATTCTTTTACGGTGATTTCAGCTATTTGAACATTCCTACCTAATATGTCACTCAATGCTGTCTACAATTAACCAGTATTTTTTTTTTTAAACAGTGCCAGGACCTTAGACTGTTGTAACTCTGGTTGTCACCCTCTCCTACTTATGTGCCATTATTGAATCTTACTTCAGTTCCTGCTCTTTTTTTTAATTTTTTTTAAGATTTTATTTATTTATTTGACAGAGAAAGATCACAAGTAGGCAGAGAAGCAGGCAGAGAGAGAGGAGGAAGCAGGCTCCCTGCTGAGCAGAGAGCCCGAGCGGGACTCGATCCCAGGACCCTGAGATCATGACCTGAGCTGAAGGCAGAGGCTTTAACCCACTGAGCCACCCAGGTGCCCCAGTTCCTGCTCTTTTTTAAAAACTCTATAAAGTATACATTATATTTACTTTTATATTTGACTTTTGTTTGGGTTTATCCATATATTTGCTATTGTCTTTCCTTATCATTTCTTTTTGTATCTCAAATCTTTTGTCTAAAGTCAATTTTTATATGCCTGAAGTATATACTTAGGAATTTCCTTTAGTTTTACTAAACTCTGTTCTTGCTTGTCTGAAAAAAAAAAAATAACACTCTTAATTTTGTTTTCTTTCTTGAAAGGATATTTTGGCCTGGTAGATAATTCTAGGTTATTTCTTTTTTCTTAGAACATTAAAGATATTATTCCACCCTCTTGAGCTGTACACTGTTGAGACAGCAATCTTTGAGGCAAAGCAGCAGTGGGGTAGGTGATCTGTTCTTGTTTTTAAGATCTTTTTTTGTCTCTGGTGCATGTTTTACCAAAATGAATCTGCATGTGGAAATATTTATAATTTATCCTTCTTATAATACACTGGACTGGCTAAGTTGGAAGATAAATGTCTATTAATAATTTTTATCCATTCTCTTTGTTAAAATTAATTACTTTATTTTTTAATTGAAATATAGTTCGCACACTTGCATTAGTTTTAAGTGCACAACATAGTGATTCAACTTCTCTATATGTTATGCTGTTCTCACCACAAGTGTAGCTGCCATCTGTCACCATACAGCACTGCTACAATATCATAGACTCTATTCCCTATGCTGTAAATTTCATCCCTGTGATTTATTCATTCCATAACTTGAAGCCTGTGTCTCCCACTCCCATTCACCCATGTCTCCCATTCATCTCCCTAGCCCATTCTCTCTTAAAATATTGAAACCTCTCTTTCTTTATTTTTTCATCCCTTATTTACTTCTGGAACTGCCCTTAAATGTTTCTCAGAACTTGCTCTATCATCTCTACCTTTTAATATTCTTTTCCTATTTTTATCTCTCACTGTCTTTCAAATCACTAATTCTAGCTTTAATTCTAATCTGCCATTTCATCCTCCTGTTGAGTTTTTTCCTAAAATTTTCTAAAAGATTTTATTTATTTATTTGAGAGAGAGAGAGCACATACACAAGAGCAGTGGGTGGGGAGTGGGTGGCAGGGAGGCAGGGGGCGGGAAGAAGAATCTCCAACAGCCTCCAGGCTGAGTGTAGGACCTGAAGTGGGGTTCCTTCTCACGACCCTGAGATCATGACCTGAGCTGAAACCAGGAGTTGGACACTGACTGAGCTACCAGTCACCCCAGCCTCCCACTGAGTTTTAAGCTTTAATAATTATAGCATAGACCAAAATTCTAGCTGATTCTTTTCAAAATTTGGTCATTTTACATAGTCTCCAATTACTTGCTCATTATTTTCAATCTTTTTTTGCTTTTAAACATATTCATCATAGTGGTTCATACTCTGCCTCTGATAATTTCAGTATCTGAACATATTGTTTGTCTGACTCTGGTATCTCTGTTACCTCTATCACTTATGGTGCCTGATTTGCTTGTGTTTTGTGATTTTTAACTTCACTCTCATATTCCTTGAAGTTTTATTCACAGAAATCCTTGACCCAGGGACTTAAATTATTGTCCCCCAGAGAGGATTTTTTAAAGTTTCTCTTATTTATTAGAGAGAGAGGCATGATTGAGAGCAAGAAGCAGACTCCCCACTGAGCAGGGAGCCTGAGGGGCTTGATCCTAGGATGCTGAGATCCTGACCTGAGCAGAAGATAGACTCTTAACCCACTGAGCCACCCAAGTGCCCCACCCCAGAGGGGTTTTTATTTTCCTCTGTTACTTTTTTGGCAGGTAAGTAGCCCAGGGCCACTGAAATAAGTCCTCTGCTTGAGGTGTTTGTTTGTTTGTTTGTGTTTTCAAATAGCATGAATCCAGAATACAAATTCATGTAAGTGCTAGCTTGTGTTGATTTTTGCAGAGATTTGCTTTCTCCATCCACTGTGAAGGTCAAGATCAGCAAGTCTCTCTTTTTTTTTTAAAAAGATTTTATTTATTTATTTGACAGAGATCACAAGTAGGCAGAGAGGCAGACAGAGAGAGAGAGGAGGAAGCAGGCTTCCCGCTGAGCAGAGAGCCTGATGTGGGGCTCGATCCCAGGACCCCGGGATCATGACCTGAGCCGAAGGCAGAGGCTTTAACCCACTGAGCCACCCAGGCACCCCAAGATCAGCAAGTCTCTTTGCTCTTCCCTTCTTTACAGTAGATTTGTGTCCAGCTCACCTTTACCTTGATAACATTGTCTTTGATGTCCCAAATTATGATAAAGGTGATGTTGTAAATCAGTAACAAAATGAAAATTTAGTAAACTCTTTGGTGATAACTTGAAGAAAACTCAGATCCCTATATCATGCCTTAAAATATATTCTTAAGAGATTAAAGATTTGAAAGTGAAAAGTGAAATCAGGGAAAGATTCTAAATGTACTCTTTATATTTGTTCTCTCCTGAAGCAGCTCAACAATTTGGCAGAAGGGAGGCAAATTTGGTCAGTAGAGAGCCCTCAGGGTAAGGATCACCGGCAAGACAGAAGTTTTGGATTTCATGGTGTCAAGCAGGTGATATCCAGGGGCATATCTATTGTTGCATGACAAACCACTTCAAAACCTGGTGGCTTAAAACAACAGCAGTCCTCTATTTTGCCCATTAGTTTTAGCCCAGGAAAGGAAAATTGATACCACGGAAATCAGCAAATGCTGCAAATCAAGGCATGTTCCCTTCAGCCAGAGCCATGTGTTAAACATTTACCAGCATACTACTGCTTCAGGGTAAACTAAGATTAGAGAAAAAGGACAATGCTCCGAGGGTCAGAGAGACTATGCTCAGAAGAGAAGTTACCTACATAATCTGCCTATCCCATAAGGTAGATCCTTGTAACCAATGCCTGCATTCACTCCCAGGTGAGCAGGCCCTCTTATTTGAAGGGAGGAAATGCATTCCAACTATTAAGTTCAGTTCAGTTCAGACCTGCACCTACGAATAGGAGCAGAAAACTAAGATTCTGGGAAACTAAAAACCAAGAGCATGAAGGAGAACAACAAATTCAACAAACAGAACTAGCCTGGGATAAACTATAGAGTTACTGGAAATAGATTACACATAGTTAATATCCTCAGAGTTAGCTGAAAGCACATCACACCCAAAAAAGAGACAGCTGTTATGAAACATGATCAGAATTGATGAAAAATTTAAACTATGATTGCTAAACCTATGAAAGTTGGGCCAAATATGCAACAAATGAGTTGGAAAACTGAGTTGAGAAAATTCTTCCAAAATGGTATGCACCCCCCCCCCAAAAAAAAGTAAGAAAAAAGAAGAAAGATAGGGAGAAAAGGAGGGGAAGGATGGGATGGAAAGAGAGAGCATAAGAAGAAAGGAAGAAAGGAAAGCAGGAAGGTAGGTAGGAAAGAAAGGAGAAATGAAAGAAAGAAAAGAAAAGAAAGGAAGGAAGAAAGGGAGAAAGAGAAAGAAAGGAGGAAGGGAAGGAGGAAAGAAAGAAAAGTAATGTTAAAAGACATGGAAGATAGATATAACAAAAATTCTAAGTATAGGACTGTGAGAATGAAAGGGAAGAAATTATCAAAGAAATAAGGACGCCTGGATTGGGGCCTAGTCGGTTAAGTGTCTACCTTCAGCTCAGGTCATGATCCCAGGGTTCTGGGATAGAGCTCTGCATTGGGCTCCTTGCTCAGTGGGGAGCCTGCTTCTCCTTCTCCCTCTGCCATTCCGCTCAGCTTGTACTCTCTGGCTCTCTCTCTCCATCAAATAAATAGATAAACTCTTTTTAAAAAAATTCCCAGAACCAAAGAGGAACATGAAAAGAAGGGGCCTATTAAATGCCAGGGAGAATTAATGCAAAATTATCCTTTGAAAGTATTCAAGTATTAACATGACAAAGAAAATTTAAGTCTTTTCCTGCCTCTGTTTTTAGAAACCACCCATAAGTAATTTGAAGAATGAGAAACAGTAACACCAGCTCCATATCTGATGAAACTAGAAGGCATCTGAAGCTAAAATAGGAAGGAATTCTGCCAGCCTGGCAAAGGTCAAACAGATGCAGGGAAGTTTGGAGCCCAGAGCTCCAGAGAGGAGAAAAAGCCAGTAGAAACCACCACTCCCAAGTAAAGTATATTGCTTGAGGTGAAAATCAATAGTCCATCTTTAGCAACAATGGAATGAGGAGGTGGTAACTTCTCTGGAATCAGTTTGTTACTGAGAAAAAGCTAAGGAAGTTGATTTAAGCAAGAAATATCATAGACTAATCATATTTTTCAGGAAGTCGTCTAGTGTTGAGGGAGGAGGGAGAGGGAGAGGACTGCGTTGTGTCATGCCTTCTGTGCAGACCTCAAGTAGGCTACAGAGAAGCGAAATCTAAAGGAGCTGATGCACACACACAACTGTGTTATGAGGAGAGTTTCTTCTGACCATGAAGGCACTCTTGGCCTTTCTCACACAAAATTCCAGTAAATTGCTGTCTAAATAGCTTGTTTAGGGGTGCCTGGGTGGCTCAGTGGGTTAAAGCCTCTGCCTTCAGCTCAGGTCATGATCCCAGAGTCCTGGGATCAAGCCCTGCATCGGGCTCTCTGCTCAGCAGGGAGCCTGCTTCCTCCTCGCTCTCTGCCTGCCTCTCTGCCTACTTGTGATCTCTGTCTGTCAAATAAATAAAAATAAAATCTTTTTTAAAATAAATAAATAAATAAATAAATAAATAGCTTGTTTACAGCTGAATAAGTTAAGAGAAAAAAGAAAGAGCTATCACAGGAACAGTGGGAAGAGAGAAGAAAGAATAGTGGGGGGGGGGGAGCAGGCAATACAAATGACATGAAGAATTCTCGCCGTGGAGCAGTTAAAAACAGACAAGACAAATTGTCATGAATTAAGTTTTAAAATTGGATCTCTATTAAATCCATCTGTATAAAATAAGAGCATCAGGCAGAAATATTTAAGGGAACATATGATAAAAACATGAAGACAAGTTCTTCATGTTGTGACACAAGATAGTTGGGCTCAGGGAGAAGTGGAAAGAAAAGAAAAATGGTAGAGAGGCGCCTGGCTGGCTCAGTCTGTAGAGGACATGACTGTGGATCTTGGAGTCTTGAGTTTGAGCCCCATGTTGGGTATAGAGATCACTTTTTAAAAGTTAGAAAAAAAAAATTGTGGATAAGAACATGACATTGGAAGCCCACAATGGAAAATAGGCTTTGCTGAAAGCACAATGAGGTAGGTACACAGAGGATAGGGTTAAAAAAAAAAAGAACAAAATGAAAAAGCAACATTGTTATTTTGGAAAACAAGGAAAAGAAAAGCTATGTATGCATGACTGGTGTTTGTCAGTCTAAACACTGAAATAAGATAGTCAAGATATCATTCAAATAACATTTAAGAAGTATCTGAGATATAATTCAAAAGAATATTCCATGAACCAAAGACTTATACCAACTGATTGAAGAGACACAACATATCATTGGCCAAACCTACTTGCTAGATACCAAAATTTGTTCTCCCCTTCTTCCAAAGAGCTGGCCATATGGCTGGAATCCTTGCATCACTATTGGTGAAGAGTTCTCCTATGACCTGACATATGTTGCAGACGGTTACCCTACAGAGAACTAAACCTGGTCTTGTTAGGACCATTTCGTTTGGGATCTATCATAATAATTTAGCCTATCTCAACAGACTCACAGAAAAAATGAATGTGGAACATCTACAGGAAGAAATATTGTAATACATTCATTTGACTTCAAAGAAAAATAGATAACCTTTTGAACAGACAGGTTGAAAAAATAATGTAAAAAAGGAAAAATAATTCCGGCTAGCTTCAGACTTCTCCACAGGATATTTCCTACGAGGAGAGAGTAGAACAGCCCTATAAAATTGAAGAAATAAAACCTGACACAATAACTGCACACAATTGAAGTAGTCAAATAGTCATTGAAGCAAAAAAGGTAAGAGGAGAACATTTTACTTTTGTTCTATTTTGAAAATACCTTCGGTGGTGACGTTTGTATTTTTTCTTCCCAAGCATCCACTAGATTCTGGTACTTCCAGTTTTTGCCCTAACTCCCAATCTTAGTTTGACCACCATTTTTTAATATCTGGGAAAAAAATAATTTTGATTTGTTTCTTCTCTTTTAATATTTAAGTTCTTATCTACTTTTATTTTATGTTTTTTTTTTAAAGTAGGGTCGAGCCCCATGTGGGGCCTAAGCTCACAGGCCTCAAATCAAGACTTATACACTCTACCAACCAAGCCAGCCAGGCGCCTTATACATTTTTATTTTTTTTGAAATGGGTAGTACATCTACATGGAACAATACTCAAAAGGTGTAAAAGCCAGCTTCTTTTCATTCCTATTATCTAGTTCCTTTCTTCAAAGATAATCAGAGTGGCTTTTGGGTCTTTTGGTTAAGATTAAATTCAAAGGCAGGCATGGTTACCAGTTTCTTATATATCCTCCCCAGGATAGGAAATATACACACAAGAAAATACTCATAATAGACATTGATTATGTATAAAACATTTATGTATATGTATAAATGTGTGCATATGTACATATATGTTTGCATGTATGTATACAGTTTTTCTCAAGATATTTTCTTAATTAATTTTTAAAAAGATTTTATTTATTTATTTGGCACAGAGAGAGAGAGAGAGTACAAGCAGGGGGAGCAGCAGGCAGAGGGAGAGAGAGAAGCAGGCTTCCCACTGAGCAGGGAACCTGATGTGGGATGCGATCCCAGGACCCTGGGATCATGACCTGAGCTGAAGGCAGACACTTACCTGACTGAGCCACTCAAGCACCCCTAAGGTTTTATTTTTAAGTAATCTCTGTATCCACTGTAGAGCTTGAACTTAAAACCCTGACATCAAGATTACATGCTATATCGTCTGAGCCAGCCAGATGGTATAGGTTTTTCTATTTATTATTTTTTTCTAATTATTAATATATCTTGATGAATCCCCATAACCACCAATACAAGCACATGCACCTGCAAAAGAAAGAAAGAAAGAAAGAAAGAAAGAAAGAAAGAAAGAAAGAAAGAAAGAAAAAGACAGACAGACAAGAAAAGATACCTCAAAAAGTAGTATGTAGCTGTTTTTGACAACATATAAACTACTTAATCTAAAGGGCATATTTGTGAATAATGGAGGAAAGAAGAAATATAATGAGATTACCCAGAAGGTAATGGTTTAGCAGCTTTCTTTTTTTGGAGGAGTTATACTTGAAGACAGCTTGAAGAAAGAATTGGTTTTAGCTAGCATGTGGGAAGTGGGAAGAAAAAAAAATAACATACATCTTCTGGACCTAAATGAAAAAAAAAAAAAACTAATTGGTGACAGTTTGTTCTCAAAACTGTATTTAAAAAGCATATTAAGGCAGATGTCATCTAGTGAAGTTGTGAGGCTAGAAATGAAATTTTATTTTGTCACCTTTCAATCTGGCCTGTTTGGCCCAGTCCAGTGGCCTCCTTGCAAATAGTTAATCAGAATTTAGTGGTCTTAAGGATTTGATAGAGAACATTCCAAGACCACAGACTGCTTTGGTTGTCTGTTCCCTCTGCCTGTCAGAAGTGACTGGTTTTTAATACAATGACCAGACATCCTGTTTAGGGTGGGACAGCTCTAGATTTTGCCTGGAATCTGAGTTTTGGACACTTACATTTTTTGCATGTTTCAGAACTCACTGTGAGGAGAGAAAAGACTTTTTTTCAAAGACTTAGATATAAATACATTAGTTTGAGATTTTTATGGGATCCTTAGTAGTTCGCATTCATAATCATTCAGAAAACCTGGGTTAGAGAGACGGTAACCAAGGCGCTTTCTGAGGAACACCAGACCATGAGTTAAAAAAAACCAAACACAAATAAAAGCCCTTGTTGGTTGAGTTTAACTTTCACCCTTGACTAGTAATTTTTTTTTTGATTTTGTGTTTCTTGAGGACTCACCTACCTTCCTTCATTAAGAGTTTGTTTGTGCCACTGTTAACAGTAGTTTACCATCCGCTAGTTGTTTGACCTTGGCAATCTATTTAATCTTCTAGAGCATATTGTCTCATCTGTGAAGTTGGGATCATAACAGTAGTGGTTTCATAGGGTCCATGTGGGGGCGTAGGCAGGTGATACATGAAAGGGGCTTTTCCCATACAGAAAAGCACGATTGCACATGCAGTTAGGGAGACTTTTTCCAACTTAGTGACCACGGTCCTGTTAGACTTATTAGCTGTAAAACTAGAAACACCCTCCTGAAGCTCCAGTTTCACTCTGGATCCCTTTCCTCTACTCAAGGACCACATTCCCACCCTTCTCTCCTCTTTCCATCTCTTTGGCTCATCCCCTCTGGCATCCAAGCATGACTTACTACCACTCATCTTAACACTCCTCCCCTTTCATCCCGGGTCCCTTCAATATCTACCTACCTCACCCTTCCCTCTCACAGCAAAACTTCTTGAACAAGTTGTCTTTACTTGTGGTCTTTCCTTCCCCTTCTCTCTTCAACCCATTATAATCGTATTTATATCTTCAGCGCTTCAAAGAAGGCTGGCTTGCCAAGACTCCTCCTTCCATCCCTAAACCTGTTGGTCATTTCTCAGTGTTTGTCATCCACTGACCAGTTTTTGTTTTGTTTTGTTTTAAGATTTTATTTATTCATTTGAGAGAGAGAGAGAGAGAGTCAGAGAGAGCACAAGCAGGGGGAGAGGCAGAGGGAGAGAGAGAAGCAAACTCTTTGCTGAGCCAGCCAGGAGCCCAATGTGGGGCTCAATCCCACGATCCTGGGATCATGACTTGAACCAAAGGCAGACGCTTAACCATCTGAGCCATCCAGGCGCCCCATCCACTGACCAGTCTTAAAACATTCTCTTGGTTTCAATGTTATCCCTTTTTCCTGGCGCTTCTACTTTGCTACTCTTCCTTCATCTCTATTGCTGGCTCAGCTCCTTCTCCTAACTGAAAATGTAGAAGTGCCCTAGAGCTTTTTGTTCAGCTCCCCTCTCCTGTCCTTTCTGTCCTTTCTGTCTGTGATCTCATCCATATTTGTTGATGACCCTCAAATTTACATCTTCAATCCAAAATCGTGCATCCAGTTGTCTGATAGACATTTCCCCTTGGATTTCCAGTAGGGCCCTCAAACCTAACAAGGCCAATCAGAACCCTTGGGGCTTCCTTTTTTCGAAACAGCTGCTTTTCATATCCTTTCTATCTCTGTGGCACCCTTTTACATCTGAGTTCTCAGGCACAGCTGCTGGGATTTCTTTCTTCTCCTCACACCCCATGTCCACTCCATTAGCAAATTCTGTCAGCTTCACAATCAAAATAGATCTTAAGTCCGATCGCTTCTTCTTCTCACTTCCGCGGCTGTTGGCTAGTCCCTGCCACTGTCTTCTCTTATCAGGACTACTGCATCTGTCTTTTCAGTGACCTCCCCTTTACCACCACTTCCCCCTCACCCTTTTGCATAGAGCAGTCAATGTGATCTTATAAAACATAAATCAGGCATCTGTGAAGCTTTAAAACCCTCTGTTGGCTTCCTATCCCACTTAAGACTATAAACCAGCCTCTCCACCCTTGACTCTGCTTTCCTCTCTGACTTCATCTCTGATCTTCTCCCTTTTGATCACCACTCCAACCATGCTGGTCTCTTTTCCACTTATTTGAACACATGAAGCTCATTGCTAACTCTGGGCCTTTGCACAGTTTGATCCTTCAATGTGGACCTCTCTGCAGATGTTTGCACGGCTGTTTCCTTTGGGTCATTCAGGTCTCTGCTCAAATGTCACTTCCTTAGAGACGCCACTCTAGGTGAAGAAGTCACCACTCCCCACCACAATCTATCCCAATTATATGTCATAGCATGTATCACTATTCAAAAGGTTCTCATTTATTTATATCCTTGTGGTCTGTCTGCCCACACTGAGTGCAATAAGAGTAGAGAAGTCATGTGTTTTTCACTGTTGGACCCCCCAGTGTTTAGAAGCGGGCCTAGCTTAATATAGGTGTTTACTAAATGTTTGTTACATAAATGGTTGGGTGGAGCTTCCTCCTTCCCCTCAGTTGTCCAGGAAACTCAGGGACTATCCTTCTCACTAGTACTTAGTGCTACTGCTAAAATCTAGTGCCATGCGTGAGGCTTCAACTGATCTCCAAAGGAGACCAAGCCCATTCCTCTATTCTTAGCTGATCCAAAGGTGCCTCTTCTTGTGGGTTCCTATGGTTATAATTCCTGGCGCTCTGTTCCTCCAATTCCCATATACAGCTAGCTCCTAAGTGGCTAGCCGATCCCAGAAGCACTGAATTTTAAAAGTTGCTCTGGATTCTGTTATCCCAGGGACCCAAAGACCTCTGTGCTAATGAAAGAAACCCCCTGTGAATCCAGGTCAATTTCCTGTCACTATCTTGAAAAGAGGGAAAGAGAGAGAGAGGTAGGGGGGAGAGAGAAAAATGAAAAAGGACAAACTGAATTCCTTTGAGGTTAGCCTGAACAGTGATTTGTTCATTTTTTACTCAATAAATCTTTATTGATTGTCAACTATACACCAGGTACTCTTCTACGCTTATTATTTTATAATTGTCATCTCTATTGTCTTATTTCTTATGTATCTATATTAGACTGTGAATTTTGTAAGAGCAGAGATGGTCTTTTCATGGTGTTAAGTGCCCAGTTATTGTCTCTTGCTTGAATCAATGAGAAGAGAAGGTTAATGAAAGACCTAGGGAAGATTTGCCTGGTTACATTTATATTTAAATATAAACAAAGAACAGTGATTGCTCTTTAAATCATACTATATTATTACATTACACTTGATCTTAGCCAAAAGCCCGAAAAGCGATTATGTTATTACATTAGAATATATTTTAGATGTTTAGTAATTGCCATAATCTCACCACCTCAACACATACATTTTCCATTTTCTTTTTATTTTTGTCCATTTATATGCGTATTTGTACACCCTTATAATTTTAATGTATCTCATGTCATCTTCTGCCTTTTCACTTAATATTAATGACAAACATCTGCATGTTTTTAAATTGTTGTACCTTTATGACTTTCTGTAATCAATTTTTCTTTTCTTTTTAAAAATTAAAAAAAAAATTTTTTAAAGTAATTTCCACCCCCCAGTGTGGGGCTCCAACCCATGACCCCAAGATTAGGAATTGCATGCTCTGCTGGTTGAGCCAGGCAGGTGCCCCTATCCTGGTTTTTGTGTGTGTGTGCGTGTGTGTGTTTTTTGAAATTTTGAAACCTGTGTTGGGTTTCTTGTGATCATGAGCACCATAAAGCCCTGAAAAACCTGTCAGGTGTTTTGTGTTTCTTTTACAGACAGCAGATAAGAGGGTCCATTGAAAAGTACATTTCATTCTGGAGTTAGAGATGATGCCACATCAAAGAGCAGGCAGTCGATCCCAGCTACAGGCAGGAGAGAAGGGCGTGCCCAGCAAGCTGCTCTGAAATGAGAAGAGTGTAAGGAAGATGATATTTAGCTGCTTTCTGCACTTTGATTAGCACGTTTCCGTCTCCTTGGCCTTGCATAGCTGCCTGCCTGGATACCATCTGCTGAGCTTTTGCTTTTCTTTCTGTTTTGCGTAAAGTTATTGCGTTCAATATGTTGCAGTGGTGTAGGGAAAAACAAGAGAACACCAGACTTCTGGGATCTGTCTCTTTCTCTTCAGCCTTTTAATGGAGCTTAATTCTGCTGCTGCTTGTTTTCTTCAGGTACAAGTACAGAGGACTACTGCGCCTGACACAGGATGCTGTCCTTGAAGAAATTAGCAGGAAATAGAGGTTTATAGGAGCTTCTCCTCTGCTGCTCTTGTCTTGGAAACAATTAGAAGTACATTTGCAAAATTGTATTGAAAATAAATGGGAAAAATTATGTTTTATTTTACAGCCCACTTTTCTGGAACAGAACTAGTTTTTTTAAAATATTTTACTAATTTATTTGACCAGAAAGGTAGGGAGAGCAAGCACAAGCAAGGGGAACAGCAGTCTCCCCCCTGAGCAAGGAGCCCAACGTGGAGCTAGATTTCAGGACCCTAGGATCAGGGCCCAAGTCGAAGGCAGCCACTTAACTGACTGAGCCACCCAGGTGCCCCCAGAACTAATTTTAAATGAAGTAATGAGGAAATGGCCTTTGTAACTAAATGTTGATTAAGGGGGTGTGAGCTGTGACCCCAAGATCGGAAATAAGAGATCAAACTATGGAACGAAAAGGAGGACATTCTTCGGATATCTTGTCCTCAAATCTGGGAGACAAGTTATATTTTGTAAAACCAGAGAATGTAGATTTAGGTAATTTTGTGTTAATTTCTTCTGTCTTATTTGCTACAACTTGTCAAATTATGTTATAGCAGTTATGTTAGAGCTTTGGTTATAACATATATGCTTGGGCAGAGTTTGATGGGGACCAGCAACATCCCCTGAGATCCAATTTTGAATATTATTATCCGAATTTAATTTTGTCTTTATTACAAAAGGGAACTTATCCTTTAAAAAGTGTTCTCAAGCTGTGGCGCCTTAGTGACTCAGGTTAGACGGCTCTCAATTTCAGCTCAGGTCATGATCTCAGGGTCCTGGGGTTGGGTTCTGTGCTTAGTGAGGAGTCTGCTTGAGAATTCTCTCTCCATCTCCCTCCCACTCTCCCCCCTCAAATAAATAAACCTTTTTTTTTAAAGAAGTATTTTCAAGCCCCAAATAATTCTTTTGAAAATATTTGAAATAATGTAAGACAATTAAATCAAGTAGAATGTAAAGAATGCATTTTTATAAGCTCTAAAGACCTAGCACCAATGAAAAGTATGAGTAAAAGAATGGAGTTACTGCATATTCAAAGTTTCATCCACCCTTGACATTTCCCTGATAGGTTCAATCATTCACCTGTTGTCTCACCAAACATTTATTGAGGGACTAGTAAGTGCCAGGTGGCATAGGCAGTGAGTAGAACAGTGTTGTTATCTGTGTCAGTTTTTAGTAATTTTAGAATGTGTTTGAATAAGCAAGGGCTAAGTGTTTGGGTCACAAATACTTAATGACACATAAGTGAGCTACCCTCTCAGGGCCTTATCTACACTCTGCCAGACTGTATGCACATCCCAGGAAACCTCACTTGAGAGAACAGAATGTGCCTGATACTACCCACATTCTTCTTGTACTTCACCATCGCATCTGAAATTTAGCCACCTTAATCACTTTTACTTTAAATTCCCACAATTAAAACATCAGGCAATTAGAGCAAGGGTTTTTTGGCCCTAGTGAGCTTTGTAAATATCCAAATACACAGAATATTTATCTTTATGGCAAGTCTGGGTCTGTCATTTATGATATCAGAGGTAAGAGTACAAATGGAGACCAGTGTACCATGCGTGGTTATTTGAGTACGATGCTAAATTGTCAGAGTTAGAACACTAAAAAAAGGAAAATCTGTGCTTAACACCACATTGTTTGCAAAACAATACTTTGTTATGTAAGAATCTATTGCATTGGGGTGCCTGGGTGGCTCAGATGGTTGGGCATCTGCCTTCGGCTCCAGTCATGATCTCCAGGTCCTGGAATCGAGCCCCATGCCAGGGTCCCAGCTCAGTGGAGAATCTGCTTCTCCCTCCCCCCGCTGCTTGTGCTCTCTCTCTCCATCTCTGCCTCTGTATCTCTATCAAATGAATAAATAAAATCTTAAAAAAAAAACAAACAGTCTATTGCATTTGTGCTGGGAGAAAAAAATTGAACAAGTTAACTAATTTGTCTTCTCTTACTTAAGCACTTCTGCTGCTCAGATTCTGCCTGAACTCCAAAGGAGTCTATCTCTGATGTGGCAAGCTATCCTACACACAGATTTTCACTGCATTTGGAGTTGTGCCTTTTGTTTTGAAGACTTAGGGCAAGAGCTATGAAGAATTGTTTCCTGGGGGGCCTGAATGGTGTTGGTCATGAGAGAGGGTCTATGTGGTTATCGGACAGAGTTCAGCATCAGATCATCACTAGCAAAGGCACCCATTTGTTTTAATAAATTAATGTAATATGTAAGGCCCTTTGAAGTATAGGTCTAGGATAAGGCTTTTCCTACCAAGATCTAAGCTGGGTAGTGCCTTGTGACGCTAGGATTTTAATGCCAAGTTTATCTGCAGAGAGATCTAGATGGCTGTATTTTTTAGAATTTTTTCAGGATGAAGAAAGATAGTGTTGGACTAATGGTTTAGAGAATAGTAGCAAGTTTCTAAGTTAGACTTTCCCAATGTTATGATAGTGTTATGAAGACTTTTTAAAAAGGACATAGTAAACATATACGAAATGACAGTGTTAAGTAAATGACAGTGTTACGAAGACTTTTTAAAGAAAAGGAAATAGCAAACATATATGAAATGAGTGTAGTGCTGTATAGTAAACCACCATGTTTCCATTACCTAGGTCCTAACAGTTGTTCTAACAATCCTGTTTCATGCATACCTCTACTCATTGTTCCTCCCTCAGTGAGTTATTTTAAAGCAGACTGTTAACTCCTATATATTTCTAAAAGATATTCTTTTTTTTTTAAAGATTTTATTTATTTATTTGATAGACAGAGATCACAAGTAGGCAGAGAGGCAGGCAGAGAGAGGAGAAAGCAGGCTCTCCACGGAGCAGAGAGCCCGATGTGGGGCTCGATCCCAGGACCCTGGAATCATGACCTGAGCTGAAGGCAGAGGCTTTAACCCACTGAGCCACCCAGGCACCCCTATTTCTAAAAATTATTCTTAAAAAAGTTATAATCACAATACCAATATCTACTTATTCCCAATTCAACAAACACTTCAGATTTATCCACATGCAAGGCATTGTGTGGTTTTTGCTTTTGAGGATGAAAACAAGTTTCCACCAAGAAACACGTGTCCTAGTGTTCACTATATCTGAAGTCAGAAGATCTGAGAAGGTGCGATGTGTGTATATAGTTAAAGCAAAAAAAAAAAAAAAAAAGCTACACTAAGTCTATTAGTGGGGCTTGGTTTCAAGAACAGCAGACTTCGGATTGAGCAGACCTGGTGACAGTGAACCTGAGGCCTCTGCACAAGGGTTTAATTTTTTCCGCCTAACCTCTGGAAAGCAAGGCATGGGAAGGGGATTTAGTTCATGTTGTGCCAGGACGTGTTTAAACTTGTTTCTTTTCCCAAAATGTACAAGTTGCTAAGAGAACTAGAGACTTAAAAGAACAAGTCCTGGAAAAGACTTTCTTTTTTTTTTTTTTTTTAAACTGCGTGGGTCAAGGAAATTGGTTCCTTTCGGGTCACGTTCCTGACTCCAGGCGGCCTGGTTTGCTAGGGGCGTGCTAGAGGTCAGCGGCTTCGGCAAGGAACTTGGTGCCTGGGTCTCGCGCTGCTCCAGAGACTCTCAGGCGACACTGGGCGTTTCCTCTTTTTCCGGCCTCGGAAAGTTTTGTTTTGGTTCTTAGTTCCCTGTCAAGGAAAGGAACCCTACTGACCAAAGGTTTCCCAGTCTCCTCCCGGTGGCCGGAGGCCAAATTTCCCCCATCACAGCTTGACCAGACTTGGTCCCTTCAAGATCCTCCAAGGCCGGGGAAGCGCGTATTGCGTAGAGGAAGAGAGAAGGCAGTCAGGCTGCCGTATCCACTGCCACCGGCCGGCCCTTTTCTTCGCTCATCCCTGGGCCAGTACCCATCGTACCCCAAAGGGTGCGGGCAGTCTCCCCAGTGACTCCCCGGGAACCCGGTTCTCCACCATTCCCAAGAGAATACTCAATTTGGCCGCGCCCGCGCTGGGTAGAGGGGAGGGTTACTAAAACCCGGGGATAGGATGAAGAGCGCATGCGCAACCAGGCGGTGGTCAAGAGTTCGCCCCGCGGCAGCAGCCGCTAGGTGGCGCATGCGCTCTGGAGGGTGCGGGCTGGTCTCCGGGAAGAAGGCGGCGGCGGCGGCGGCGGCGGCGGCGGCTGTGGGGAAAGGCGGGGGCGCCGTGGGGGCCGTGCCCGTGTTTACACAGCGGCGGGCGGGCGCGGACGCGGAACCTGGCGCGGCAGCGGCAGGATGGTCATGGCGCATTTCGTCGAAAATTTTTGGGTAAGAGCGGGATGTTGGAAATTGGGTTTTGGGGTGCGAAGCTTTCTCCGCCTGACCTCGGCCTGTGTGCGCTCCGGGCGGCGGCGTTGGCGGCCGCGGCGGCGGCGAAGGCTCGGCGGTGAGGGCTAGCGTCCTCGGACCGCCGCCGGCAGGGTCCCGCCTGTATGAAGCCGGGCGGGCTGCGGGCCGCCGGCCGCCAGGTCTCACAGGCTCGCAGCCCTTGCGGGGGCGAGGGCTGTCAGCGCGGCCCCTCAGCCCGCGGCGGGGTCGCTTGCGGGCCGCCAGCCGCCCGCGCTGGGACAAAGCGCCGGATGGGGCGGGAGACGGGACCCGGCCGCGCCGGGGGCTTTGGGCGCCGGGCGCGCTCCACGGCTTGGACGCGGCCGCCGGGCCCGCGGCGAGGCCGCCTCCCGCTGCGCGCTGCCAGCGAGCGCCGGCCGGAGCGGGACGGAGGGGGCTCGCCGCCGTCCCGCGCCGCAGCCCCCATCTTAGCCCTTTTGCCCCCCGTGGCTTCCATACGGAGTCCCTTGCGGGCTTGGTCTGGATCAGCACTTCCTCTCGGCCTCGCAGCTCGGCTCTTTGGTCTGCGCCCAGGACCTTGCCTCTGGGCCTGTTCACAAAGCGTGTAAAAGTTGAATTTAATGTAACTGGATTCCTTGGGCTTAAATGCGCGAACACTTCCCCTTGTGCCCTGTGCTTCTTCCCCTTCCTCATTCTTTCCACACCCCTCTTCTTAACTCCGTATTAGTATTAGGTGGTTCTTTGAAAATGACTTCCAGTCACCGTGCGGGGTGTTTTTCGGTTGTTATTGTTTGTTGTAATGGGAAGTACAGTGCAGCCGAGTGCGGAAGAAGGAGCATGTTTACCCCGGTATCTTGGGTCAATCTCAGTTTTGGTCCTGACAGCTGCAAGTACTACAGCTCCATTTTAGTTAAAATTCAGAAGTAATTAAAGGAGTGCTCTTTCAGGGAAGAAGAGGTGTGTCTAAAATTCTTATTTCTAAGTGTATCACGTATGAACTTAGTAATCAAATCAGCTCCTAGTCATTTGGCTTGAATGTTTTTTGTTTTCCGCAAGTGACATAAATACGAGGCATTAGGTTTTTCTTTAAGAAATAGCCTTATGGGGCGCCTGGATGGTTTAGTCGTTGGGCATCTGCCTTTGGCTGGGGTCATGATCCCAGGGTGCTGGGATCAAGACCCGCGTCTGGCTCCCTGCTCAGCGGGAAGCCTGCTTCTCCCTCTCCCCTTCACCTTGCTTGTGTTTCCTTTCTCCCTCCCTCCCTCTCTCTCTCTCTCTCAAATACAAAATATTTTAAAAAATACCTTAATGAAGTTACAGTTCACATACTATACACTCAGTTAAGTGTATAATTCAGGGGTTTTTCGTCTGTGCAGTTACGTCACCACAATCAATTTAGAACAATATCATGACCTCAGAAAGAATCCCTGTATCCATTAGCAGTCATTACCTCTTTCGCCCCTAACTCAGCCTAGGCAGTTTACTAATCTATAAATTTCTGCCTCGATAGATTGGTCTCTTGTGGACATATCATATAAATGGGATCATATGTGTTATCCTTTATTGGCTTCTTTTCCTTAGCGTGTGTCCACACTTCACCCGTGATGTAGCATGTATCAGTACTTAATTGCATTTTATGGCCAAACATTCCATTGTGTGTGTATACCACATTTTATCTCTTCATCAGTGATAGACGTTTGGTTGTTTCCACTTTTGGGCTATTATGAATAATAAATACTGCTATGCACATTTTTGTACAGGTTTTTGTGTGGAAATGTTTTCATTTCTTTTGGAAATGGAATTGCTGGGTCATGTTGTTACTCTTTAACATTTTGAAAAACTGCCAAACTATTTTCCAAAGTGACTGCATGGTTTACAATCCCACTAACAATGTCTGATGTTCCAATTTTTCTGCATGCTGGACAACACTTGTTATCGGTCTTATTGTAGTGGATGGGTGTGAAGTAATACCTCATTGTGGGTTTGTTTTCCATTTCTCTGATGGCTAATGTTGAACATCTCTTCATGTGCTTTTTAAAATATTTTTAGAGAAATACCTTTCTAGATTCATTGCCCATTTTTAGATTAGGTTATTTGTGTTTTTATTATTGAATTGCAAGAGTTTTTGTATGTTCTGGGTAGTCTTTTATCAGATACATGATTTTGTAAACATTTTCTTCTATTTTGTGGGCTTTTGTTTTTTCTTGATGCTGTCCTTTTTGAAAACTTGTTTTTAAAAGTTACTATTATTATTTTAAAAGATTTTGTTTATTTGAGAGAGAGAGATCACAAATAGGCAGAGAGGCAGGTAGAGAGAGAGAGGGGAAGCAGGCTCTCCGCTGAGCAGAGAGCCCGACGTGCGTCTCCATCCCAGGACTCTGAGACCATGACCAGAGCTGAAGGCAGAGGCTTAACCCACTGAGCCACCCAGGCACCCCTTAAAAGTTATTTTTAATTGAAGTATATAGTTGACGTATAATATTAGCTTCAGGTATATGATGTTCAACAATTATATATATTATGACATGCTCACCAGTGTAAGTGCCATTACTGTCTTACAGTATTACAGTATTATTGACTCTATTTCCTATGCTGTACTTTTCATCCTTGTGTCTTATTTTATAGCAGTAGGTTTGTACCTCTTAAACATCTATTTCACCTGTCCCCACTGTCCCCCCAAACCCATTTTTTTCTCTTTATGAGTGTTTCCGTTTTTTGTTCATTTGTTTTTTTAGATTTCATATATAAGTGAAGTCATACGGTATTTGTCTTTTTCTGTCTAACTTGTTTCACTTAGCATAATATACTCTGGGTCCATCTGTGTCAGAAATGGCAAGATTACATTCTTTTTTATGGCTGAGTTGTCCATTGTGTATGTGTACCACAGCTCCTTTATTCATCTATGGATAGACACTTAGGTTGCTTCCATATATGTTGGTGATTGTAAATAATGCTTCAGTAGGCACAGGGGTTCATATACCTTTTTGAATTCATGTTTTCATTTTCTTCAGGTACATATCCAGAGGTGGAATTACTGGATTTTATGGTATTTCTTTCTTTCTTTTTTTTTTTTTTTAAGATTTTATTTATTTATTTGACAGAGAGAGACACAGCAAGAGAGGGAACACAAGCAGGGGGAGTGGGAGTGGGAGAAGCAGGCTTCCCGCTGAGCAGGAAGCCGGATGTGGGGCTCCATCCCAGAACCCTGGGATCATGTCCTGAACCGAAGGCAGATGCTTAATGACTGAGCCACCCAGGTGCCCCAATTTTATGGTATTTATCTCTCTCTCTCTCTCAAATATCTGTATATATCTATATTATTATATATATTATATGTATATCTATAGAGATATACATATAATATATACATAATATTTGATAATATTTTCCACAGTGGCTACACAAATTTACATTCTCACCAGCAGTGTGGGACTGTTTCGTTTTCTCCACAACCTTGCTGACACTTGTTATTTCTTTTTGATAGTAACTGTTCCAACTTGTGTGAGGTAATTTGATATTGTCCTTTGAAGCATCAAAGTTTTAAATTTAGAAGTCCAGTTAATTTATTTGTTATTACTTATGCTTTTATTGTTTAATCTAAGACGTTTTTCCTAATCCATGGTCACAAAGATTTACTTGTGTTTTCTTCTACGGGTTTTATAGTTTTAGTTCTTATATTTAGGCCTGTGATCCGTTTGAAGTCAGTTTTTGTGTGTGGTGCCAGGAGGAGGTTCAGCTTCATTCTTTTGCATGGATATGTAGTCTCAGTACCTTTGTTGAAGGGCTCCTCTTTCTCTGTTAAATACTCTTGACACCCTTGTCAGAAATCAGTTGACCGTAGATGTATGGGTTTATTTCTTGATTTTTAGTTGTATTCCATTGTCTGTCCTTACACTAGTCCTACACTGTTTTGATTACTATGGCTTTTTAGTAAGTTTGGCATCAGAAAGTGAGAGTTTTCTAGATTTGGTCTTCTTTTTCAAGATTATTTTGTCTATTCTAGGTCCCTTGCCATTTCTGTATGAATTTTAGGTGTAGCCTATCAATTTAATCAGTTTATTAATTTAGGTATAGTTGATGTATATAACCTATCAATTTTAGACTCCAGGTTTTAGACAACTTATAAAACTATTAATTGGATTTAAAGTTGGCATCCCAAAATGTTTTGCTTTTTTTTTTTGTTTTAGTTTTTTTTTTTTTAATAATCTTTACACCCCATGTGGGGTTCAAACTCATGACCCCAAGATTAAGCATGCTCTTCATACTGAACCAAGCAGGTGCCCCTTGAATGTCTTTTGATGGACGGATGCGTTCTTGGGGTTACTGGGTTCCTCAGTCGATTAAACATTTTAAGCATCTGCCTTCAGCTCAGGTCATGATCCCAGGGTCCTGGACTTGAGTTCCATACCAGGCTCTTTGCTCAGCATGGAGTCTGCTTTTCCCTCTGCTGGCAGCTCCCCCTGCTTGTGTGTGCTTTTGTGCATGCTTGTGTGCTCTATTTCTCTGACAAGTAAATAAATAAATAAAATCTTAAAAAGAAAGAATGTGTTCTTGATGCTTGCTGACTTACTTCCAAATTGTATATTAAGGTTGTTTTTTTTTTTTTCCAGAAATTGAAGTATAGTTTACTGCAAATTGTACATTAGCATTTTAAAGTTATCTTTTGTTTCTGTTAATTGAGCTTTGAATATAGCCTTGTCTAATGATTTTTGGCTATTATGAATAATGCTTTCTATGAACATTCTTTTATCAGTTTTTGGGTGCCCCTTGTTCTTTTTAAGGGAGGAACAGGAATAAATTTGGATATCTGAAATCTAGAGAAAATTTCTAGTCTAATTTATGTTTTTGTCTTTTTACTTCCCCACTATTGAACACAAACAGTTAAAATAGATTGCATTTTATTTATTTCCAAGCCTGGAATTAGGGCTGAAAACTCTAAATTGGAGCTTTATAAAAAGTTCCCAAGGAGGACTAAATGAAGTAGGGAAAACTAAGAACAAGAACTAAATAACTTCAGAGAATTTGATAATTGTCTAAGACAACTTAAAAATTTACATATTTTAGGATCATTTATAACTTCTTAAAACAGAAATTACAATATTAGTTTCACTCTTCTCCCCTAATATTTAAAGTAGCTCTGTCAGGACAAATAAAACTTGTCAAAGTGAGGTAATGGGAAACTTTAAAGTTTTAAGTTTCTAACCAAACAACCTATTAATTGTTGTTTTCCCTACATATAAAAAGACAAACCTTTTTGTTGTGGCATTTGTTAGAGGAAAGTTTGAATCATTCAAACTATTTTCAAGCCCTTTTGAAAGTAGCACATCCTGCCTTTTTCTTTAAGGTATGGTTTTTCTTAACTAAAATGGTATGCTACATTACGAATTATTTAATATTATACTTTGAAGAGAAAAATGTATTTAAAACTTCCTATACAACAGGTGGTTTGTTGCTGATAAGTCATTTTTGCCACAAAGTATAGTGCCTTTGATAATCAAGTTGAAAATGTTTTTCTTTTTCATTAAAATTGGATAACAAAATTAATTTTGATAGAATTCCACACTATTGCCTTGGTATATAAAACAGTTGTTAGTCCTTCAAAAGATAATGTAACTTAAAAAACTTTTTTGCAGATATTATAGTAAGTATCTCTGTATACCATTTCTCAGAGTAGCGTACTAATTTATAGTGCTCTTGAGATTGTCTGTGTCAGCATTGCACTGTAGTAATTAAAATGGCTTTATGTTTTCATATAAACCCAGATTATTTAATTGAGGAGTTAAATTTTGGAAAAAATCTGTTTTTTTATGTATAATTAACATACAGTGTTATATTAGTTTCAGGTGTACAGTATACTGATTCAGCAATTCTATACATTACTCAGTTCTCATCATAAGTGTACTCTTTATCCCCATCACTATTTCCCCCATCCCCACACTAACCTCCCCTCTGGTAACCAGCAGTTTGTTCTCTATAATTAAAAGTCTGTTTTTTTGGTGTGTCTCTTTCTTTGTTTTGTTTTGTTTGTTAAATTCCACATAGGAATGAAGTCATATGGAATTTGTTTTTCTCTGAGTTATTTCAGTTAGCATTATACTCCCTAGGTCTATCCATGTTTTTGCGAATGGCAAGATTTCATTCTTTTTTATGGCTAAGTAATATTCCATTGTATATATTCATCTTCTTTTATCTGTTCATCTATATAGATGGACCTTTGGGTTCCTTACATATTTTGGCTATTGTAAATAATGCTGCAATAAACATAGGGCTACTGCTTATATTTTTTTCAATTAGTGTTTTCATATTCTTTGGGTAAATACCTAGTAGTAGAATTACTGGATTATATGGTAATTCTGTTTTTGACTTTTTAAGGAATCTCCATAGGGTTTTCTGCAATGGCTGAACCACGTTGCATTCTCATCAACAGTGCATGAGGGTTCCTTTTTTTCCACATCTTTTGTGTTTTTGATTTTAGCCATTCTGACTGGTGTGAGGTGATAACTCATTGTGGGTTTTTTTTTTTTTTTAAGATTTTATTTTTTTATTAGAGAGAGAACGTGAGCGGGAGGAGGGGCAGAGGGAGAAGGTTGCCCAAGGAGACTCTGCACCCAGCCTGGAGCCTGATACAGGGCTTGATTCCACAACCCCAAGACCATGACCTGAGCTAAAATTAAGAGTCAGAATGCTCAGCTGACTGAGCTACCCAGGCACCCCCTCATTGTGGTTTTGATTTGCATTTCCCTGATGATGAGTGATATTGAGCATATTTTCATGTGTCTGTGGCCATCTGTATATTTTCTCTGGAGAAATGTCTGTTCATGTCTTCTGAATTTTTAATTGGATTATTTTTTGTTTTTCGTGTTGAGTTGTGTAAGTTCTTTATGTATTTTGGATACTAACCTCTTAAAAATTTATTTTTTTAAGGAATGGATTTCATTGGTGATAGTTATTTAAGGGGAAAAATAAAACATACCTGATTTAAATACCTTATAAACCTTATTTTATATAATAATCCTGATGTCTATAAAATAGTAAGCATTCTCCCAAAGACATCAAGTATTCTTTAGCATATATCACACTGCAATGAACTGACATTTTTAGTTAGGTGACCTTTTCCAAAAATTATTTCCAGTCAGCACATCAAGAATGAAATAATTATCTTGGGTGTTTTTATCCTGAAGTATTTCTTTGTTTCTTGTCCGTATTTCTTTTATTGTTTAACCAGTACAGAAGTTTTGTCTGTTGGTTTCATTGGTATTGTCATGCTTTACTTCTAAATAAAATTGGAGCACTTGGTTATATTTCCAAAATTTGATCTATCATTTACATGGATAAACTGGGAGGATTAAAATGTTTTTTAAAAACCTGGAATTGGGGGGCATCTGGGTGGCTCAGTGGGTTAAGCCTCTGCCTTCGGCTCAGGGTCATGATTTCAGGGTCCTGGGATCGAGCCCCGCGTTGGTCTCTGCTCAGCGGGGAGCCTGCTTTCCCCTCTATCTCTGCCTGCTGCTCTGCTTACTTGTGATTTCTCTCTCTCTGTCAAATTAATAAGTAAAATCTTTAAAAAAAAAACCCTGGAATTGCTATTAATAGGACTTTGAAGTGTGAAACGTTATATTTTTGCTTGATTTTTTTAAAAAAAGATTTTATTTATTTATTTGACAGATCACAAGTAGGCCAAGAGGTAGGCAGAAAGGGAGGGGGAAGCAGGCTCCCTGCTGAGCAGAGAGCCCTAGGCGGGGCTCAGTCCCAGGCTGCTGAGATCATGACCTGAGCGGAAAGCAGAGGCTTAACCCACTGAGCCACCCAGATCCCCCTGCTTGATTTTTTTGTAATCTAAATTTAATGTCCTAGGGAGACTAACAACTGTACATACACCCACACACATGTATTCTTGGGGGTATAACCCATATGCAAATTGAAATATATATATTTTTAGAAAACTAGTTGAGGTAATCATAGATACCCAGGTTATAGACTTTCTTTTTATTACTTGAAATTTCCAAGTACTGCTTATGATATGATCCCATTGGGTGGTACACTGAAATTTAAGAAGTGTTTGTGTATGCATATTTACATATACATTAATTAAAAGATTTGCAAAATTTGTGTGATTCAGTCTTCAAAAAGTACCAGAGGGAACACAGTATAAAATCTTTTTCTTTTTTCCTCAGCCTCCAAGATCTCCACAAAGGCAGTAACTGTTACCAGTTTCTTACATAGCTTTCCAGAGATGATCTCTGTATATAAACAAGGAAATTATAAACACTAAATTAGAATGTGGTTGTTTAATTGTTAGCCAGTTATCCATGCCCAAATTGTTTCCAACTGCAGCAAGCTAGGAAAATGCGAACTACAGATTCGTCTAAGTTGGTTCAAATAGACTTGACAGATAGACATTATAAAATCAGCATTTTATTTTATTTTATTTTTTTAAAGATTTTATTTACTTATTTGACAGAGAGAGATCACAAGTAGGCAGAGAGACAGGCAGAGAGAGAGGGGGGAAGCAGGCTCCCTGCAGCACAGAGAGCCCAATGTGGGGCTCGATCCCAGAACCCTGAGGTCATGACCTGAGCTGAAGGCAGAGGCTTTAACCCACTGAGCCACCCAGGTGCCCCTAAAATCAGCATTTTAAATTTTTTTTTTTTTTAATATTTTATTTATTTGACAGAGAGAAATCACAACTAGGCAGAGAGGCAGGCAGAGAGAGAGGAGGAAGCAGGCTCCCTGCGGAGCAGAGAGCCCGACGCGGGTCTCGATCCCAGGACCCTGAGATCATGACCTGAGCTGAAGGCAGAGGCTTTAACCCACTGAGCCACCCAGGCGCCCCTAAAATCAGCATTTTAGATGGCAGTAAATTTTATTGTGAGGCCCTTAGAATTTTTGGGGGTGGAATGGTGGTTTGTTTTGTATTTTTGCTTTAATTGTAGGAGAAATTTGAAAGTGAGAAATTGATACTGATTTAGTCTGTGTAAATTCAATTCAGGGGAAGGATTTTAGAACATTGACATGGAAAGGATAAAAATTTGCTGTCTGGGTTCTTTTGTAGCCATGCACACTAAATCCTGAGTGCTCTAATCCTTTCAGAACTACTTAAATTATTTAGGCAAAGGCATGGGAGAACAGGTATGCTTTATATCATTGTACACATTTGGCTAGCATAAGCTTTTTGGAAGTAGTTTTTGAGTACTGTTTCTTGAGATTATCCATCCTGGTTTGACAATTCTAAAACATTTAACAAAAGCACCCTAAGAGGGACGCCTAGGTGGCTCAGTCTGTTTAAGGGTCTGCCTTTGGCTCAGGTCATGATCCAGCATCCTGGGATTGAGTTCCGCATTGGGCTCCTTGCTCAGCAGGAAGTCTGGTTCTCCCTCTGCCTGCCTCTCTCTCTCTCTCTCGCAAATGAATAAATAAAATCTTAAAAAAAAAAAGCACCCTAAGAAATCCATATAGAAATATGGTGCCATGGAGACGTAAAGGGAATAAGGGTTTGATTTTCAGTTTACCTAGTGTGGAAAGATGGCAGAATATTACAGTTGGAAGAATATTAGTAGCAGTTTGGTCCACAGAGATGAGCGTGAGTTGGTCAGGTGTAGGGGAGAAATAAAAACAGTACAAAAGAAGCTGAGACCTAAAATGGTAACTGTTGGTTAAGTTGCTAGAGAATGTTGCTGGGATAGCCAGATTCAGAAGATTAAATTTTGAGAAATGATTAGTGAACTGTAGGATGAATTTGAGACACACAAGTCCATTAGTTCTATCAGGAACATGTTCCTTGATGGAACAGCAGGAATAAAGGTTACAGAAGATAGGAGAAGCATGTTTGCTTGCATTTAGGGATAAGATGGGAAGGTACAATATAAGTAGAGCAGATTGGTGATGCTGGACCTTAATACTAAGAAGTGTTAGTTTTTATTTGTTTGAAACAAGAGCAGTGAAGATGGCTTTCCTTTTTAATTTTAACCATTGTTATGTGATAGGTAGAACAGAGAGTACAGAAGAAAATTAAAATTATATATAGCTTTTCCCTGTGTCCGCTGAGATTTTCTTTAGAAATACAACATGCACAGTGGATTCTGCTATGTTGTTCTCTAGCTTGGTATTTTCAAATGATATCACCATCAAGCATTTTTCTCATATGATTAAGTATTCTTTCAAAATATTTTGTAGTGACTTTCATAGGTTTCCATGGAATAAATAGCTAATTTTAAAAACTGCTGCTAAAAAACTTTTTTTTAAAATTTATGAATTAGGAGGAAATTTAACTATTAATATGAACAAGATGTCAGTTTAAGAAAGTAGCCTTTGCCTTTGAAGGCACAGATTGAAGAGTTTTTGAGAAAGCAGATTGTTTTTGTTTTTTATTTTGAGATTAATGAAAATTACATTCATTTACAGTATATTACAGAAAATTTGAAAGTTATAAGACAAAAAAATTATCCTCTTTGCTTCTGCTATTTTTGTTGAAGCCATGTAATATCTTTTAGGTGGCTTTACAGATTTAGTTTACTGGAAGAGGTGAGTTGTAACTGAAGACATTAGGGAGTATTTGAGGGGTTAGAAATAATTTCTTTAATGTGATAAGGTTTATTTTCTTCAGTCAACCCACAAATGTGTTTGAGCGACTTCTGTAGTTCTGACTGCTGAGCAGTGCTCGTTTTACATCTTCAATCACTGTTTTCTGCTTTAAAAACATCTTGCCAATGGTTCTGTAGAATAGTTTTGATGATCATGTGTGAAAATTTCAATGTATAAATAGAAGGTTGACTAGAAGAGATTATAACTTGTGGTTAAACGTGCTATTTACTTATAGAAAAACTGCTTACGTAAGAACTAGAGCAAAAGGAAAATGTAGAGTGGTAGGAAGTGATGATATTTATTTATTACCTTTGAGGTGGTTTGAGGTTGAGAGGAAGGTTAGGCATGTTATTTGCTGTTCACATGACAGCACCTTCTGACCCTTTGATCCCCTTCCAAAAATTTTTAAAAAGATTTAAAAAGGAACAAGGTAAAATAAACTTATCAATTCGTAGTCTGATTGTACAGTATACACTATCTCCTGCCTGTTTTCTAGAATCTTGGAGTCATCAGAAGTGAATTATATCCAAGCTTTTTGTTTTTAGTGTTTAATTTACTGTTGCTCTTAAAAGGTTCTTTGAAGGAGAAGTTTCAAACCATTAACTAAAAATCTCTGGGATTTATAGCTTTGTGTTTTTCCACTATTACTATTCATGGGTCTTAAAAAACCAAGGTACATTAAACAATTCCATTTTCGTTAAAATAGGTATTTCATAGCTTTGTTAATAGAGATGCATTTTTTCTTCAAGAGAGGAGTTGTTAGGTTGTATTTTATATTTATTTAAATAAATGCCTTTGAGTTTCCAAAATAGGTTTGGTGACGTATTCAAACTTTTTAACTTGAAATTTCAAGTATGTTTTGTAGATTCTAAATTAGACTAAAAAAAAATCTGAGTATTTCCAGTGACTTGGTGACCTTACTTATAACTTAACTATCTTTTTAGTTAAATTTTAGTTCAGCTGATAATTTTAAGTGCAAAACTATGCATGGTGTGATCTCATTTTCCTATTAAAAAGTAACATGTTACTATATGTATGGGAAAAGGAATCTGAATTGTTAAACATCAGACTGTTAAAGTGCTGTCAGATTAGAGCAGTAAGAGGAAACAATAGGTCCTGAGAAGTTTGTGTTTTCTTAAAGGACTTGTATAGATCTGGACTAAACATCTTCAAAGGATGATAAGATTTTTTTTTTCTACTTCCTATTAGGAATTATTTCAAAGATTTTTAACACTTGTTTATATAGGATTATAAGAAGATTTTGTTTGCCCCAGGCCACAATCATTGGACTTTTATCAAAGTGCTATCTCTTTTTAAAGTGCATGGAGACAAGCAGGTAAAAGATCCTATCTTAGTTAAATCTTCAAAATAATTGTCTTCCTTGTGTCAGCAATGGTGTTAATAGCAGCTTTTGTCAGTTAATACTGCAAATCTCTCTGCAAGAATTAATTGATTGAAATAGATAAAAATACTTGCTCATGCCTTTGACAAATTTATCATAATGTATTTAATATATTGTGCAATTCACTTAAAGTGTACAGTTCAGTGGTTTTGGGTAATACAGATAGGTGCATCCATCATCACAGTCAATTTTAAAACATTTTCATTACCTCAAAAAGAAAACCTGTACCTTTTATCACCTCCTAACTTATAGCCCTCCTCCCTAGCAGCCTACTCATCTACTTTCTATCTCAGTGTATTTGCTGGACATTTCATATAAATAGAATCTTACAATATCTGGTCTCTTGTGTCTGATTTCTTTAACTTGGTGAAATATTTATGATGTTCATTCATTAAGTCACATGTATCAGTGTTTGTTTCTTTTTATTGCTGAATTATATTTTATTTTATGGGTATACTCTATTTTGTCTTTTTATTCACTGGTTGATGGACATTTAGGTTGTTCCTAACATTAAACAACTGGATGATGGACATTAAGTTGTCCTAGCATTAGGTTATTTTTGGCTGTTTTGGTAATTGTGTCCTGCTTTTTTGCGTTGACAGTATATCTGGGCAAATTTTTAAAATTAACAGTTAAAAATCTGCATTTTTTTAAACTGTAGTCTTTTAAAAAAACACCATATATATGTTTTATTGTAGTATATATATGTCATTTACTTAACCAGTAATATTAATGGATTTTTAAAATTTTTTTCGCTATTATAAATAGTACTTCAGTAAATATTCTTCCACATTTATCTTTGTATGCGTATTTGTGTAGTATAGATTCTTAAAAGTAGAATTACTGGATCAAAGGGCATAAATATTTACAGTTTTAGTAAAATATTAGAGACCAGAAGACATATTTAGTCGTAGTTCTATTTGATAATAAAGGTCTGTTGTCAAGTTATTTGTGCATTCATCATGTATTCATAGTTAGTCAAGGAAAACAAGTTCTTGCTTGAGTTAACAGAATATGTTAAAGGAAAAAAATATTTTTGTGTTGAAAATAACAGAAACATATCCACTTCAAGGTCTCAGGTGATAAAATGAATATGCAACTCAGGAATAGTTCTTGTTATTTTACTTTTCTTTGAATTAGAGCCACCTACCAAAAATGTCAGTGGCTCCTGTAAAAATGATAGCACCTTGTGGAGGTACTTCTAGTTAAAAAAATACTGGGTAATCTCAAACAGTGGCAGAATTATAATCAGTTAAGATTGTCAGTTTCAAGAGTGGTCTGTCCCTGTTTCACCAGAATTTTCAGTGTTTTGTGCAGGTGAAGACACTGAAGCCTGGGTCTAAACCTGAGCTCCACTGCTCTGTCTTCTTTATTTTTTGATATATAAATGTGTATATATTTAATATTTAGTCATCTGTTATCAAAGCTATAAATTAAGTTTTTGACAAGGTAACAATAGGACTTGCGTTCTTTATTAGACACTTTGAATTTTTTTTTAGACTAAGTTGTATGTGTTTATGTGTGTGTGTAGAGAGAGTGCACTAGTGCCATTTGAAGTAGTAAAATTTTTGCTTAGTTTGTACTAAAGGAAAGCTCATGAGTAGTAAATATTTGTGTTAATAATAATAAGTTTGTGAAATTATTAAAGAATATTGCCTGGAGTCAGATTCAAGTTTTTCGACTTCAGTAAATGAATGAATCCCTAAATAAGAAGAAATGACAAATGGATTTGTAATCATGTAGGGTGTTTGTTTTTAGTGGTTAGTGCCCTCTGAGGCAGGCTTCTTCTATATCACATCCTTATTAGAATGAGTTTTCCTTGTCTTTCCAAGTGAAGACCTGAGGGATGGAATAGCTAGCACTATTTCCCAGGGTGCGTTATTGCTGCTTTATTAATATTGTTATATTGTATTAAATTAATAATCCTCATTTCCTTTTTGGGAATTTTAATGAATATGTTATTTGGATATCTGAAGTTCCTGGATAAAGAGCTTACTTTAAGGACTCCTTAATAAAAACCCAGATTTCTGAATATAATTTAACCTTTTCTTGGTTGCTTAACATTTTTAGTACTTAAACAGTGAAGCAAAATGCCCAGGACCTTATTGCTCCAATTACTAGTGGTTTCCAAGTTCTCATCTCCTTTAAAAAAATTTTTTTTCCTTTCTCTTGTAAGCCTGGTAAATAGTATTTCTAATAGTCTTTGTGCCTATTTGAATAGCCCTTTATTCCCAACTCACTTCTAATCTGAATATGCGTAATGCACATTGGGAACCCAGGTAACCTGACTGTTTTTTTTTTTAAAGATAGATATTTATTTATTTGAGAGTGAGTGAGTGAGTGAGCACAAGTGGGAGTGGGGGGAGGGGCAGAGGAAGAAGGAGAGGCAGACTTCCTGCTCAGCAGGGAACACAACCCCAGCTGAAGCAGACGCTTAACCAACTGAGAAACCCAGGTGCCCCCAAATATGACATTTTATTTTATTCTACTTTTTTAAAAGATTTTCTTTATTTATTCGACAGAGAGAGAGAGAGAGCATGGGGGGAGGGTAGAGGAAGAGGGAGAGGGAGAACCAGGCTCCCTGCTGAGCAGGCAGTCCCACATGGGGCTCCATCCCAGGACCCCAGGATCATGACCTGAGCTGAAGGCAGATGCTTAACTGACTGAGCCACCCACAGTTTCCCCCAAATATGACATTTTAATTTATTATATATATGGCAAAATAATTACTTTTATGTTCGTTTACAAGTTTGTTAGGGATCACTTCAGCATAACTGGAAGTTTCTGTTTCCTGTTTTTGGTGAACTGTGAAAAAATTAGGGTTCTTTTGTGTAATTCTTGCTGATTGTATTGCTATTTCCAGGAAAGATACTGAATTCTTCATTATGTTATTTTCACTGAAGAAAAACTGCCAGTTGCAGAGAGAGTTATTGAGCTTAGTTTATTCATAGTTGTTTAAGTTTACTAAAAGATGCATTAGTTATTATAAAGCATTTTGTGGTATTGAATGTGTAAGTGATTAGTAATAGGCTGTCTTGACTCGGAAGTCAAGATTTACTTATTTTATTTTATTTTTTATTTTTATTTATTTATTTATTTAAAGATTTTATTTATTTGACAGAGAGACAGCAAGAGAAGGCACACAAGCAGGGGGAGTAGAAGAGGGAGAAGCAGGCCTTCTGCTGAGCAGGGAGCCCAATGCAGGGCTAGATCCCAGGACCATGGGATCATGACCCAAGCCAAAGGCAGGTGCTTAACGACAGCCACCCAACGACTGAGTCACCCAGGTGCCCCGAGATTTACTTGTTTTAAAGCAGGGACTTTGCCTGAATAATCAGGAATCCCTTAGTTCATGTTGAAGGAATTGAAATGGGGTTGATAATGTATTTTAAAAGATCCATAGTTACCTTTTCTAAATTATTCTGCATGTTATTTTTTAAAATTTCAGACTTAATTTCACTAATAAACTCGCATGAGTGATTATAGAATGTGTGTTTAATGTGTGTATATGTATATATAATAAATTGTAAACTTTGTCAAACTGCATCGTATTCCTTTGATACAGTTTGAAGTCCTATAATGAGCACCATTGGTTTAATTAAGGAGAAGTTGCTCACCTGAGCATTAGAGTTGCATATTGGTTAATATAGGGTTGTTCTTAAGTCGTTTTGATCTTTTTTTGTTGTTAAACTAAAAATCTTCTTCAATTTTAGGGGGAAAAAAATAGCGGCTTTGATGTCCTTTACCATAACATGAAACATGGACAGATATCAACAAAAGAACTAGCAGATTTTGTGAGAGAAAGGTATGTATTTTTTTAATAAGTAATTTAACAGTTCGAGTTAAATTTTAGAATATAAATGAGGAAAAAAATTTTTTTGAGAGTGCATGCTCTAGTTAGGGGGGAATGAGAAAGAGAGAATCTAATGCAGGCTCCCAGTGTAAAGCCAGAGGAGGGGCTCAGTCTCAAGACTCTGAGATCACAACCTAAGCAAAAATCAAGAGTCAGACATTTAACCAACTGAGCCACCCAGATGCCCCAGAAAATTTTAGTTAGATCTGGATTAAAGTAAGTACACTCTTGAAAAGTGTATTATTATATAGTTTAAAGTAGTGTGATTATCTAGCGGCTACACACTAAGGACTGCATAGTGGCTCCAAGGAATCTTGCTTAACTCCTGGTTTGTATTCATTGTTTATAAATATCATTACAAATGATATAAATATAAATACATAAATAAATGGAATTTTGTAGGATAAAATACTATCATTTCTTTAAACAAACATGTCATTAAACATACTAAAATAATTTGAAAAGTCTAAGGTTTCTGAATTAGTAGTTTAATTATGTATTATTTGTTTACTTATTTATTTAAATTTTAAGTAGACTCTGTGGCCATTGTGGGGCTTGAACTCACAACCCCGAGATTGAGTTGCATGCCCTACCAACTGAGCCAGGCATGTGTCCCTCTAAGTTTTATTTTAAAGAAGTATAAGTATATATTTTTAAATTCTGCAAATTTATAAAAATGTGATTGTCTTTAAGACTCTTAGAATATAGTCATCAATTTAAAAACTTAAAAATTAATGTAATTTGATTTAATTAAAGCTTTTTTTGTGGCTAGGCCCACTTGGTAATTTTTATAGGAGCACACTTAAGAGGTAAAAAGTTTACCTTAGTAATAGGGGGTATGTGTGTGTTTGTGTGTATGTGTTTTTAAGATTTTATTTATTTATTTGAGGGAGCACAAGCAGAGTGAAGGGCAGAGGGAGAAGCAAACTCCCTGCTGAGCACGGAGCCTCATGTGGAGCTCAATCTGGGGACTCTAGGATCATGACTTGACCAAGGACAGATGCTTAACCAACTGAGTCACCCAGGAGCCCTAGGGATATTTTGCCTTTAGATATAATACTCCATTTTGGGAGGTACCTGGCTGTCTCAGTTGTTGGGGCATGCTGCTCTCAGTCTCAGGGTCATGAGTTCAAGCCCCGTGTTGGGCGTAGAGGTTACTTAAGAAAAAAACAAAAATACAGTACTCCATTCATTTATTCTTTCAATAATAAATATCCCATGTCTGCTGTGTGCTAGGCACTGGTCTGGATTCTGGGAATATAGGAGTTAAGATAGAGCTGCTGTCATCATAGAATTTATCAGAGCATAGGAATTAGGGAACAATGTTTTTTATGTAAGACCAATCCTCTTTTCACTTTCACTTCTCTTTTGGAGTTAAGAGGGAGTCCAGAAGCTCTAAGTGCTGTGGATAAAGCTATCCTTCATTGGCTTCTGCATCATCCTTGGCAGGAATAAAGAAGAGGTCTCACAGTGCTGTGTCTCCTGGCATGTCCTGTAGCCTTCCTTCTCCCCCAGCACTAACATCACTAACTATAACTACTTTGAAATCATCCAGGCAGTTGTCATCATGCCTTTTAGCCTGTTTATATCAGTCACCCTAAGAAGTCCACAACTCCTGAGTCATCCTTTTTTGTCTGGAATCTAATCCCTTTATGATTCCGTGGATTCTTAAGACAACCCCTCCTTCCACTACCACTTTCCTGCTTTAATGTTTTCTTCATAGCACTTACAACCATCAGATACGTGATATTTATTTGTCCGTCCCTCTTCTCTAGAATGTAAACCCTACAAGGGCAGGGATTTTTTTTTCCTTTTCTTTTTTTTTTTTCTTTTGGTGGTGGTGGGGGGGCTCTTACATCTCTTGCATTTGGGAGAGCACTTGGCTCTTAGTAAGGATTTTTATGATAGAATGAATCTCTGACTTTACTACCCTGATCCTAGCTATTATTATTGTTCCCTGAACTGCAACAGTAGCTCCTGTCTTAGGTATCTACATTCATTCTTGTTCCCCTGCAACTTATTCCCTGCACTGTAATTGGAGTGCTTTTTCTAAACCTCAGAAAGGTTTGTTTCCTCTCCTGTTTAAACCATTTCAGATTCTCCCTATTGCTCTGAAGGTCGGCCTGCCTGCATCTTGGTCTGACCCCAAACCACCTTTCAAGCTTTAGTTCATGCCAGTCTCTTCCTTATTCTCTTTCGTCTCCAGAGACATTAGCCATTTTTTTTGAAAGACATCTTCCAGTCCACAGTTTGTACATGCTTATTCCTGTTTTTGCCTAATTAATGCCTGCTTATTCTTCAGAGCTCAGCAATGTAGTCCCTTCTTCTTGGATGCTTTTCCTTATTTCCCTGACTCAGTCAAAAACACCTGTTATAGTATCTCTCAACATCATATATCTCTTTGCAGTATTTATGAAATTTTATAATTATTCATTTTTTATTATTTATTTCTATGTTTCCCTATAAAGGATATAGTATTTTTTTGTATCCTGGTGCCTAGTACAGAGCCTGGCACAATTAGATACTCCTATTTCTTTCTTTTTTTTTTAAAGTATTTTTTTAAGACTTTATTTATTTATTTGACAGAGAAATCAGAAGTAGGCAGAGAGGAAGGCGGAGAGAAAGGGGGAAGCAGGCTCCGCTGAGCGGAGAGCCCAACGTGGGGCTCGATCCTAGGACCCTGAGGTCCTGACCTGAGCCAAAGACAGAGGCTTAACCCACTGAGCCACCCAGGCGCCCCTAGAAACTCCTGTTTCTTGAAGGAATGAGTGAGAAAGAAGGAAAGAAAAGATAGACACATAAACATACAGTGTGCACTAAAGATTGTGTATACATTATCTCATTTAACTATGAAAACTCTAACTCCTGTTTTACAGAGAAGAAAATTGGGGCCTAGAAAGGTTAATTTCCTGTCAGTCATTCAGAGTTTCTCTACTCCCTTCATCCCTTCTTCCCTGCTGGTCTGTTCCCTTTTTCCCTCCTCCATTCCTCCTTTGCCCCTTTCTTCCTTTTTGTGTCTTCCTCCCTTACTGCTTTCTTCCTTCCTCTCTTCCTTCTCACAGCTTTATCAAAGTATAGTTGATAAATAGTATACTACACATTTAAAGTGTTTAATTGGATAAATTTTGACGTATACATACACTCAATGAAACCATCACCACAGTCAAGGTGGTGAACATATGCATCATCCCCTTTGTAATTCCTCCCACTGTCTCTCCCTCTTATCCCTGAGCACCTACTCATTTGCTTCTGACACTTAGGTTAGTTTGTATTTTCTAGAATTTTACAGAAATGGGATCATATTGAATATACTCTGTTATCCAGTACTTTCACTCAGTATAATTATGTTGAGATTGATCCATATTGTTGCATGTATCAATAATTCATTCCTTTCTACTGTTGAGTAGTATTCTATTTATGGATACCACAATTTATCCATTCAAATGGCAAAGGAAGTTAGTTGTACCTATTTTTTGAACTTTGTATTAAGTATATCAATTTAATCACTATATTGCGTATTCTTTTGTCTTCTTTTACTCAGCATGTTTGTGAGATTCATTTTTTTTTAAAGATTTTTTATTTATTTATTTGAGAAACAGAGATCACAAGTAGGCAGAGAGACAGGCAGAGAGAGAGGGGGAAGCAGGCTCCCCGCCGAGCAGAGAACCCGATGCGGAGCTCCCAGGACCCTGGGATCATGACCTGAGCCGAAGGCAGAAGCTTTAACCCACTGAGCCACCCAGGCGCCCCGTGAGATTCATTTCTGAGTTTAGTATAATCATGTTCAATGTTATGTAATACTAAATTGTATAAATATGCCAAAATATGTCTTCTACTGTTTACAGACATTTGGGTTCTTTCCAGTTTTTTTTGCTATTACTAGTAATATTGCTTTGAATACTCCTGTACAAGAGTCTTGCTATACATATACATATATTTATATTCCATATATACCTTAGAGTAGAATTGCCAGGTCATAGAGTTATGTATATGCAATACCAAAGAATTTTCCAAGATGGTTGTACCAGTTTACACCAGCAGCAGCCTTGTTTCAGAGTTCTAGTTGTTCCATGTCCTCATCACCACTTGGTATTGCCAGTCTTTCAGTTTGAATCATTCTGATAAGTGGAAGTACATGTCTCCCCCACTTTTCAGAAGTTTGTGTTATGCCACTTTGCTCTTATGAAAGATCTGTATCAGTACCTGTTTTTGCTAACCAAGAACAATCCTTAGAGGATTTTTGCTTTTGCAAAAAATAGCAAAATGAAAAAATAATGTTTGGCATTTGTTTTGCAGTGAGCCTTTATGGAGGCAGTGTGTACAAGGAGAGTGGCGCTGCCAAGCTCCTTCCCTGGGAACTGCTCAGCATCTCAGTTTCATGCCGCTATAGTTTTGAACTGTGTCTATGAACATCTGTGCCTTAGCTCAGTTTATTTTGTGCATCTGTTAGCAAGATGTGCCCTACAGTATCAGAAAAGCCTAAGAGGGGTTATTTTTTGGGTCTGGTAAAGCTCAAAAATTTTTCCATGTAAATGAATGGTAATTGCTTCTTTGCTTTATGCCATTTTGGCTTATGAAAGATTTCATAGGAAGGCCGTACTTTTATTTTGTTTGTTTATTTATTGAAAAAGATTTTATTTATGTATTTGATAGAGAGTGTAGAGAGAGTATGAGGGGGGAGAGTCAGAGGGAGAAGCAGACTCCCTGCTGAGCGGGGAGCCCAACATGGAGCTTGATCTCTGGACTCCAGGATAATAACCTGAACCAAAGGCAGAGGTTTAACCAACTGAGCTACCCAAGTGCCCTAGAGGGCTATACTTTTAGATTGTGAGGGATACCTGTATCTCATTGTGGTTTTAATTTGCATTTTCCTGATGGATGATGACCTTGAGCATCCTTTCATATGCTTATTGGTCATTTGCATTTTCTCTTTAATGAAGTATCTGTTAATCTCTTTTTTATAAAATATTTATTTGAGAGAGGGAGAGAGAGCACATAATGTGTGCAAGTGGGGGAAAGGATGGAGGGATAGAGTCCTCGAGCCGACTCCCTGCGAGCAGGGAGCCCATTGTGGGGCTTAACCCACAACCCAGGAGATCAGGACCTGAACTGAAACTGAGTGGGATGTTGATCTGACTGAGCCACCTAGGAGCCCCTCCTGTCCATGGTTTTTTTTTTAAAACCCTGTTAAAGAACAAATTGAAAGAACTCTATATATTTTGGGTGAAAGCAATTTGTCGGTAAAGTATTACACATTTATATATAAATCCCATTTATATATAAATCCCCTTGATTTTTATATATTGACTTTGTGTCCAGAAACTTGTAAGTCCTTGCTTATTCTGATAATTTATCTGTAAATTGTCTTGGATTTTCTTTGTGTACAATCATCTTGTACAAGTGACAGTTTTATATCTCAGTTTCCAGTCCTCATACCTTTATTTAGTTTTCTTATCTTACCATACTGAAGTATTACTTTAGGTGTAATACTGAATAGAAATGCTGATGGCGAGCATCTTGTCTTGTTCCTGGTCTCACATTTATTTCACTCTTGTTTTTTATTTTATTTTTTTTTTTTAAAGATTTTATTTATTTATTTGACAGACAGAGATCACAAGTAGGCAGAGAGGCAGGCAGAGAGAGGAGGAAGCAGGCTCCCTGCTAAGCAGAGAGCCTGATGTAGGACTCAATCCCAGGACCCTGGAATCATGACCTGAGCCGAAGGCAGAGGCTTTACCCACTGAGCCACCCAGGAAGCCCCTCACTCTTTTTTTTTTTTTTTTTTTTAAGTTAGGCTCCATGCCCAGCATGGAGCCCAACATGGGGCTTGAACTCAGGACCCTGAGATCAAGACCTGAGCTGAGATTTAGAGTCAGACGCTTAACCAACTGAGCCACCCAGGCGCCTCTCACATTTCACTCTTAAATATTACATATTTACTCAGGTTTTTTCCTTATTGTTAATCAAATCAAGGAAATTTCCTTTTATATACTGTTTTGTAATTTTTTTTTAAATTATGAATGGATGTTGAATTTGGCCAGATACTTTTCCTGTATATTGAGATGTTTTTCTTTCTTTTTTCCCCCCTTGTTAAAATCTGAATTACTTTGAATTTTGAATGTTAGACTTTCCATTTCTGATATAAACCAACTTGGTGGAGATATACTATCGCTTTTATATATTGGTAGGTTAGTTTGCTATTTTATTTAGGATTTTAACATCTGTATTTGTTATTGAGATTGGCCTGAAAAATTCCTTTATCTAAGTGTGCTTAGGTTTTGGTCTCAAGGTTAGTTAGGCTTATAAAATGAGTTGCATATATCTCATTTTTTTAATCACTGAAAAAATTTGTGGAATATTATAGTTTTTTCTTTATGTGTTTCATAGATTTTGCTAGTAGACCCATCTGGACTTGAAATCATCTTTATAGGAGGGTTTCAAATTACGTACTTAATTTCTTCAGTAGTTATAAGACTATTCAGATATTCCAGTTCTTCAGTGAGTTTGATAAGTTATACACACACACACACACACACACAGATTTTTAAAGATTTACTGATTTTAGAAAAAGCTCGAGCATGCATGAGTTGGGGGGAGGGACACAGAGAGAGGAAGGGGAGAAAAGTAGACTCCCTACAGAGTGTGGGAGTTGGGAGCTGGCTTGATCCCATAATCCTGAGACTATGACCTGAGCCAAAATCAGGAGTCTGCCACTCAACTGAATGAGCCACCCAGGCACCCTAATAAATTACATTTTCAAGAAATTTTATAATTCCACATACATTTTAAAAATTTTTTTTCATTTTTTTTTTTTATTTTAACTAGGCTCCATGCCCAATGTGGGTCTTGAACTCATGACCCTAATATTAAGCATTGCATGTTCTATTGACTAAGCCAGCCGGGCGCACCCCCTTTTATGAACTTTTTAAATGCCTGCTGGATCTGTATTAGATGTCCCCTTTTCACTCCTGACATCAGTTATTTGTGCCTTCTCTATATTTTATGATCAGTCTCATTTGTCATTTGTTTGTTCTAAGTTTTTACAGAAAAGCAACTATTGGCTTTGGTGATCCTTTTTGTATATTTATTTTCTATTTCATTAACTTTCTGTTCCTTATTTTCTTTGACTTTGTGTTCAGTTTGCTGTTCTTTTTCTAACTTTGAGATGGATGTTTGACAATGCTTTTCAACCTTTTTTCATTTCTTTTTTTTTTATATTTAATTTTTTTGAGTAATGTGTACACCCAGCATGGGGCTCAAACTCACAACCCCAAGATCAAGAGTTGCATGCTCCACCAGCTGAGCCAGCCCGATGCTCCAACCTTTTTTCATTTCTGATATATTCATTTAAGTCTGTAAATTTCCCTTAAGCATTGCTTTATTGTGTCTCACTAGTTTTGAGTAGTAGAATTTTCATTATATTTTGTTTAAAGATAGTTTAATTTCCTTGTGCTTTTTTTCTTGCCTCCCTGGGTTATTTAGAAGTGTATTTTTAAATTTCTAGATATGTATAGATTTTTAAAGGTATATTTTTGCTTATGCTTAATTTCATGTATTTAGAGAACATACTCTGTATGATTTCAGCATTTTGAAATATGTTGACACTTGGATTATGGACCAGGATAGAGTCAATTTTGGTAAATATCTTCATGTACCTGAAAGTGTGTGTTCTGCATTTGTTGTCTATATGTTTTTAAGTTTGTGCATTCTTTTGTTCATTTCTAATCTTTCCCCACTGTTTTTTTTTTCCTGCTCATTTTATCATTTCCTAAGAGGATTATAGTCAAAGTCTCTCATTTTGATTGTGGTTTTCTGTTTATCCATGTAGTTCTGTCAACTTTGCTTTTATATATTTGAAGCCATATTAGTAGGTGGATACACATTCTTTTTTTTAAATTGAGGTGTGGTTGACATAAACAATGTTAACATTAGTTTCAGGTGTACAACATAGTGATTAGACAACTGTATACTTAATGCTATGCTTACCACAAGTATAGCTACCATGTAGTACCATACAGTGCTGTTACAATAGTTTTGACTGTATTTCCTCAGCTGTACCTTTTATCCCCATGACTTATTCATACCATAAATGGAAGCCTGTACCTCCTGCTCCCCTTTCATCCATATTGCCCATTCCCCCTCATCCCTCCTGTTACCTTCCTCTGACAACCACCAGTATGTCCTCTGTATCTTTAGGTCTGGTTATGCCTTTGTTTGTTTGTTTGTTCATTTTTTTAAAAAGATTTTATTTATTTATTTGACAGAGAGATCACAAGTAGGCAGAGAGGCAGGCAGAGAGAGAAGGGAAGCAGGCTCCCCGCTGAGCAGAGAGCACACCGTGATGTCGGGCTTGATCCCAGGACCCTGAGACCATTGCCTGAGCCGAAGGCAGAGGCTTAACCCACTGAGCCACCCAGGCGCCCCACATTTGTCCTGTTTTTTAGATTCCACATATAAGTGAAACCATATGGTATTTGTCTGACATTTCACCTACTGTAATCCCTCTTATGTCCATCCATGTTATTGTAAATGGCAAGATCTCATTTTTTTTTTCAATATTGTTCCAAAATTCATTGTTTAGGGACCACACTCAGTGCTTCATGTAATACGTGCCCTCCATAATACCCACCACCAGGCTAACCCCCCCCGACACCCCCCAAAACCGATCTCATTCTTTTTATGGCTGGCTGAGTAATATCTGTCTGTCTGTCCGTCCATCCATCCATCTTGTCCATCCATCCCACATTTTCTTAATCCATTCATCTAAGAGTGGACATTTAGGTTCCTTCTGTATCTTGGCTATTGTAGATGATGCTGCAGTAAACACAATAGTGCATATGTCTTTTTGAATTAGTGTTTTTGTTTTCTTTGGGTAAATACCCAGTAGAATCACTGGATTATACGATATTTTTATTTTTAATTTCTTTGAGGAACCTCAGTAATGTTTTCCACAGGGGCTGCATGAATTTACGTGCCCACCAACACTGCATGATGTTTCCTTTTTTTCCACATGTTCTCCAACACTTGTTATTTCTTGTCTTTTTTGATACTAGCTATTCTAACTGGTATGAGGTGATATCGCATTGTGGTTTTGACTTGCATTTCTCTGATGATTAGTGATATTGAGCACCTTTTCATGTGTCCATTGACCATCAGTATGCCTTCTTTGGGAAAATATCTTTAGGTTTTCTGGGTGGATACAACTTTAGAACTAATACATCTTCAGGCAAATTGAACTTTTTATCATTGTGAAGTGTCCTTTATATCCCCGGCATTGTTTTTTGCTTTAAGTCTACTTTGGTTTTTGGTATTTTTGTTTTTGTTTTTCTTTTTAAGTGTCATCAGTCTGCTTTTGTTAGGTTTTTGTGTGGTATTTGTATTCTTTTCTTTGCTGTGTCCTTGTGGTGTAGTGTGTTATTTTTAAAGGCATTTTTTCTTTAATTGGAGAATTTGTCTATTATGTACAGTATTGTTGGGTCCCCCAATAATGGGTCCGTGATTAAAGGAGTGAGACTGATACAAAGCGAAGGCCAAGCAAAGCTTTATTTCGCGCCAAGCATCAAGAATCAAACCAAATGTTCAGGGCTGCACCTCTTACAAGAGAGGGCGACCCCTCTCTTCCTTACAGACTAACTTTTATAGAGCAAAGGCTATGTGGTTGGGCCTGGCTACGCACAGGTGGCCAATGAGATTGTAACACACACAGGAAACTCCACAGTGATGCTAGGTGACCAACTGAATTACAATTTACCCTTAGTAGACATTTGAACCAGCCTATCACCTAGTTCAGAATTGGTGCCCAAAAGGTGCCCAAAGGGCGGGGCCCATACTCCTTGGTAGCTAGGAGACAGTATGGGTCCCCACTGATTGAATACCTCCACCTGGCCTGACTCACCCTAGTATTTGGACTTTGTTACCTGGGACTGGTTTCCCGGACTTGTTTTTAAGTAAGTTCCTGGGGGGGCGGGGGCAGAGTCAATTTAAGTTTTACAACAAAATGGCAGTTCAGCCGGGGTGGGGCCGCTCTGGCTAAATAGGCCCTTACAGTATAATTGTAGATATATTTGGGTTCAAATCTCTTGTCTCAGAGGTTGTCAGATTTTTTGTGTAAAAGTCCAGAAAGTAAATATTTTAGGTTTTGTGTACCATCTGATCTCTGTTGCAGCTATTTAGTACAAAAATAGCCATAACTAATATGTAAATAAATGAGCTTGGCTGTGCTCTAATAAAAACTTTATTTATGAGAACAAAAATGGGCCATATGTTGCCAATGGTCCTGTAGGTTGCCAAATTATATGCTATTTTAAATTTGTTATTTTTTATCCTACTTACACTGAATTTTTTTCCTCTTCTTTCTTGCTTTCTGGACTTTTAAAAAAATTCTCTCTTCTATTAGCTTTGAAGTAATACCTTCTTCTACTTTTCTTTTAATGGTTATCCATGTAAGGGCCTATTCAGCCAGAGCGGCCCCACCCCGGTTGAACTGCCATTTTGTTGTAAAACTTAAATTGACCTTGCCCCCCCAAGGGGAACTTATTTAAAAGCAAGTCCGGGAAACCAGTTCCAGGTAACAAAGTCCAAATACAAGGGTGGGTCAGACCAGGTGGAGGTATTCAATCAGTGGGGACCCATACTGTCTCCTAGCTACCAAGGAGTATGGGCCCCGCCCTTTGGGCACCTTTTGGGCACCAATTCTGAACTAGGTGATAGGCTGGTTCAAATGTCTACTAAGGGTAAATTGTAATTCAGTTGGTCACCTAGCATCACTGTGGAGTTTCCTGTGTGTGTTACAATCTCATTGGCCACCTGTGCGTAGCCAGGCCCAACCACATAGCCTTTGCTCTATAAAAGTTAGTCTGGAAAGCAGGGAGGGGTCGTCTTCTCTGTAGGGGCGCCCCAACCGGTCTGTTTGATGTTCAGTCTGAATCTTGATGCTTGGCGCGAAATAAAGCTTTGCTTGGCCTTCGCTTTGTATCAGTCTCGCTCCTTTAATCACGGACCCATTATTGGGGTAGCCAATTTTGGGGGGACCCAACGTCCTCGGTTTAGAACAAAATTAAGAGGAAGATATGGAGATTTCCCATTTGCCCCCTGCCCTTACAGATGCATAGCTTCCTGCATTATCAACATCCTCCACCAGAATGGTATATCTAAAACGTTTGTTTTAATTTCTTAATTTTTAAAATTTTTATTTAAAAATTTTTAATTGACATACAAAATTTAGTTGACATACAAATTATATTAGTTTCAGGCATACAATGTACTGGATTGATAATTGTGTACATTAAGAAAAGCTCACCACAGTAAGTGTGATTACATTCTGTCACCATACAAATTTATTCCAATATTGTTGACCCTGTTCCCAATGCTATACTTTTTGTACCCATAACTTACTTGTTTTATAACTGGAAGTTTGTATCTCTTAATCATCTTCACCCGTTTTGTCTGTATCCTCAACCCCCTGGAATATGGTATATTTTTTACCAGGTGTGAACCTACATTGACACATTATAATCACCCAAAGTCCATTGTTTTGCCTTGGGGATTCACCCGTACATTATACGGGTTGGACAAATGATAATGGCATGTATCCATCATTACAGTATTATGTAAAGTATTTTCACTGTCTTAGGAATTCTTTATGCTCTTTTGCACTGATTGCCTTTTCCAGTTGTCATATAGTTGAAATCGTACAGTATCTAATAGACTTTTCAGATTGGCTTCTTTCATTTAGTACTATGCATTTAAGGTGACTTAATGTCTTTTCGTGCCTTGGTGGCTCATTTCTTTTTAGTACTGAATAATACTCCATTGTCTGGAAGATATCTTGGTTACTTCTAATTTTTGGCAGTAATGAATAAAGGTCCTATAAGCATCTGTGTGCGGGTTTTTTTGTGGACATGTTTCCAACTCCTTTGGGTAGAGAACAAGGAACTCCATTGCTGGATTATATGGTCAGAGTATGTTTAGTTTTGTAAGTAACTGCCAAACTGTAGCTGCATCATTTTGCATTTCTGCCAGCAATGAATGAGAATTCCTTTGCTCCACAGCCTTCCTAGTATTTGGTTTTCTCAGTGGTTCAGACTTTGGTTCTTCTAATAGGTATATAGTTGTATCTTGTTTTAATTTAGGTTTCCTTGATGACATATGATGTGTAGCTTCTTTTTATATGCTTATTTGACACCTCTGTATCTTTTTTGGTGAGATGTCTGTTAAGGTTGTTGGCCCATTTTTTAATCTCATTGTTGTCTTATTGTTGAGTTCTAAGAGTTCTTTATATATTTGAGATAAGTCTTTCTTCAAATGTGTCTTTTGCAGATGTTTTCTTCCAGTGTATGACTTCTCATTTTCTTGACATTGTGTTTCACAGAGCAGAAATTTTTAATTTTAATGAAGTCCAACTTACTGATTTCTGTCATAGGTCTTTGTTGTTTATCTGGAAAGACATCACTATATCCAGGATCTTCTGGGTTTTCTCTTATGTTATTATTTTCTAGGAGTTGCACAGTTTTGCATTTCACTGGATTTTTATTTATTTATTTATTTAAGAATTTTATTTAGTTGAGAGAGAGAGCGAGAGCATGAGCATGGGGGAGAGGCAGAAGGAGAGGGAGAAGCAGACTGCCTCGCTGAGTGGAGAACCTGGTGTGGGACTCAGTCCCAAGACCCTGGGATCATGACCTAAGCTGAAGGCAGATGCTTAACTGAGTGAGACACCCAGGTGCTCACTGAAATTTTTTTTTTTTTAAATTCAAGATCATTCCAGTATCTATTGTTGAGATGTTAGGTATCAGTAATTATTGCTTCTTTAAAGGTGATGTTTGGTGGTGGGAAGGGTTTAGCTGCTTTTTTTTTTTTTAATTTTTATTTATTTATTTGACGGAGATCACAGGTAGGCAGAGAGGCAGGCAGAGAGAGAGGAAGGGAAGCAGGCTTCCCACTGAGCAGAGAGCCCGATGCGGGGCTCGATCCTAGGACCCTGGGGCCATGACCTGAGCTGAAGGCAGAGGCTTTAACCCACTGAGCCACCCAGGTGCCTTGGTTTAGCTGCTTTTAAGATTTTCTTTTAGGCTTTCATTTTCAGCACTTTTCACCTAGGTGTAAACATATGTCACCTAGGTAGACATAGTTTTACTATGTGATGAGGTATAGATTTCTTTTTATTTATACTCTTAGGGTTTGTTGGGCTACTTGGATCTGTAGTTTGCTATCTTTTGTCAGTTTTGGAAAATTGTCCATCATTATCTCTGAAAATAATTCTTCTGGCCTCCCCCCGCCCCTTTATACATTAGGTTTTTTTACTTTGTCCTTTTTCTGTTTTCCATTCTTCCATTTCTCTTCTCTATTTTCCATTCTTTTCCCTCTCTAAGCTTTATACCAGGATAGAGTCTTCTAACTTCTCTTCTGGTTTACTGATTCTCACTGTAGTGTATTGAATCTGCTATTTAACCTCATGGGTTGAGATATTAATTTTTGATACTGTATTTTTCAGATAAAGAGTTTGTATCTTTTTTCAAATTTGCTATGATTTCCTTCACTTTTTAAAAATGATTTCCATTTCTCTACTGAAATTCTTGATTGATTGATTTACACTCTGCACCCAGTGTAGGGCTTGAACTCAGGACCCTGAGATCAAGAGTCACATGCTCTAGTGACTGAGCCAGGTAGGTGCCCCCCAAATTCTTGCTTTAATGTACTCTCTCCTTGAAGATAATGTATGAACTCATAAAATCTAAGCTTTATAATCTCAGCATTTGGAACATTGCTAATTTGTTCTTCCTGGTTTTTGTTCCTTTGTCTTATTTGCTTATGTGCCTGATGCTTTATGAATGTGTGTAAGACATCCATACCAGGATCCAGTATCAGGGTTTAAAAAAATACAGTTGGTAGTCCCTTTGAAAGCTTGCCTACTTAGGTTTATCCTTACTCATTGAGTGTCAGCTTAAAGTTACGGGATTTCCCATGCTTCCCACATCTGGTAAATCTGAATCTAGTTTTGTCTCCCTTACCCTGTGAGACTTTGAAAAACTCTTCTCCTCTTTTTAGTCTCAGTTTCTGCTTCTAGATGCCCCCCAGGGAAAAGCTGACCAATGTATCTGACTTATTTCTTTGGATATCCTTCTCTTAGATCTTGGCTTACTCATTGTTAATTGCCTCCTGAGCTCTCTGATGCCTTTTAGTTAGACCCTTTCTCCATGTTTTTCTGGTTTTCCTCATCAGGAGGTTTTTGTATCAGTTTACTGGTGCTGGAGATTGAATCACTTTTTGTTGCTGTTAAACTTATCCATTGAGATAATGTTTTTTTCTGTATTAACTTTTTTTAGATGATCAAAGTACCACCCTTGTGTGATACAGTATATTAAAAAAGACATACAGAAGTTTAAAGGAGCAAAAAAACTCACAGTTCCATCAGTGAGAGAGTTACTGTTAACAGTTCCTTTTTGCAAGAGAGCTGGGTTTTGTGGGCATGGGGTTGGAGAAGAGTTTGAAATAAGTTTGGTTTGGATGTTTTTAGTTTGAGGGGACTAAGATACCTAAGTATCATAACCACATACCTACTTTTTTTTTTTTTTTCTTTTTAAAGTAAGCTCTATACCCAACCTGGGGCTTGAACTTATGACCCCAAGATGAAGAGTCGAATGATCTACTTACTGAGTCAACCAGGCACCCCAGTACCTACTTATTTTTAATATATAATTTGAGTTTTTTTGTTTCAACAGTTTTAATTATATTTGATAATTTTTCTATGTGTTTGAGAGCTCTTATCCTATGGAAATTTGATTTAACAGAGCTACAATAGAAGAAGCATACTCCAGGTCAATGACAAAACTAGCAAAATCTGCAAGCAATTATTCACAACTTGGGTGAGTTAGTTTCTTTGAAAAACTCTTTTTCAATGTTGATTTAGGCACAGTTCTTGAGAATATTTAAGTTCTTGTTGAAGACATAATGGTTCATAAATATAACAACATATAATGTACTTATTTGGTTGTGGTTCTATTATAGGAAATTCTACCCTATTTTTAGTCATCAGGGGGGAGATAGAAAAAACATGGATTGACTTCACCTGTGTTTCCTGATAATAAAGATGTTGACGGCATTTGTTTTTGGAATATGTGGTTCTCATAAATAATGGATGATATTTTACGAGTTAGTGTCATTGCTTAAGATTATAAAGATTTTAAATATTAATATCTTACTGATGGATATTTAGCCAAGAAATTGAGTTTCCTCTGTATTTTTTTGCATTTAAACATAACTTAGACTGGTCAGTTTTCTTTCTTTCTGCTTATTATACATTAATGTGTATTACATGACCCAAAAAAAGTTCTGTATATCAGACTTTTAAAAATGTAATGATATTTGACATTCCTTAAAGAAACCTCTACTTAGAGAAGTCTTACGTTGAACCCCTTTACAATATAAAGAATCCTTGGGTAAAGGGACACTCCTCATCTTCCTGCTTTGTGAAATTCACACTGTCGTGTATCAGGTTTACATTGAAGAGATGTACATGTATTTTGGTGCTGTTGTGAATGGATTCTTTCCAGTTATCTATTTTTACTCTCAATATTTTTCATTTAACTCCTTGCCAGATTTGATACTGATTTAGCTTTTAAAGTGTGAGGTGAGATCTAATCAGAACAGCCTTATTCTAAGAATCTTAACTTTCCTTTTTGAACTTCTTTACTATTGCTTAAAATGATTACCGTGAGTTAGCATTCTTACTGGATAGGAAATGTAGTAATTGGGACAGAGTACATATTAGGATAAGTAATTTCTTTCTCTGCCCTTTTTCCTTGTGCTTCTGTTTGTTTTCAAGTAGAGGTCTGGTCATGGTGCAAAACAGATGATGTTGAAAATATGTTAGGTAGTACCTGAGGAAAACATAGGATAAAATTATCCTTCAGTCATTCCTTATTGGGCAGATTGGTTTAAGCTAACCACTGACATCCTAAGTACTATCCAAGATATCATAATGTAGTAATTCTTGGATATACTTGAACCTGCAGAAAACATTAAATTCTCACTTTTGTGAAAAAGTGGTAGGAAAGTATGTCATGTCTCATGTACCATGTAGTGGAAAGGGGACTGTCTTAGTGTTAAAGTCCATAGATAAAATGATCTGAAACAAGACTTCAAGTAACAGCATTAAAATAATTCTCAAATGATTATTAATGATGACGATTCTTATAAAATCCTGTGTGCATTTGAGTTTGCATGTTTGAATTCAAAGGAACTTTTATTTTTTGATGAAGCATTTTAAATGAGCACTGAATAGCCAAAAATCGAAATTTGGTAAAAGCTGATTTTTAACAATAGACAGTGATTAGAAAGGCTTCTGATCCAAGTAAAAAAAAACCAAATCAACTCAGAAAATAGTAAGATATAATTAAGAGAGGGTCATGGCCAAACCTGTGATAAATATTTAACTGATTGCTGTGTACTTAAGGTCCAAATATTTTAATTAACCAAGGATTAAAAAAATCACTGTCAGTCTGTCAGTCATTTCATTTGTGCTTTAATTTCCTATTTTGTCTAATTAAAATTGCTGAATATAATATTTTTTCTGTTGGTTCTGTTTTGGAGCCTTAAACTTTTCTTTTATTAAATAATTCCATATTTTCTTTCTCTTAGAACATTTGCACCAGTGTGGGATGTGTTCAAAACATCTACAGAGAAATTAGCAAACTGTCACTTGGATCTTGTTAGAAAATTACAAGAACTAATAAAGGAAGTTCAGAAGTATGGAGAAGAACAAGTAAAATCTCATAAAAAGGTATCAGTTTTTTTCTGCTAAAGGAATGATAGATGAGATATTGAGTGCTTTACAGTTCAGTTGTTTTGATGAATCATTTCATACCACACAGACTAAAGAAGAAGTTGCAGGAACTCTGGAAGCTGTTCAAACCATTCAAAGCATAACTCAGGCCCTCCAGAAATCCAAGGAAAATTACAATGCCAAGTGTGTAGAACAGGAACGTTTGAAAAAGGAAGGAGCTACACAAAGAGAAATAGAAAAGGTAATTGTAATAAAAATAATCTCTGTGGTTTCAAAGCCCTTTCAAACAAAAGACTGCATTTAATCCTCAGACACTCAAGAATGATCTCATTAAAGATGAAGACACTGTACTGTGCCTCTGAGTGTTCATGATTTACCTAAGTGAAACAGAACTAGGTTTGTAGAATATGTTGTGTTGTGTATGAAAAATACATTAGCAGATACATAAAAAGAAATAATTTCTTTATGCCGTTGACATTTGTTGGCTATTTTTATAATAAGATACTTGATGAGATACTGCTTGGTGTAGGGTTTAATGTAAGGTAAAATTTTTTTTTAGTCAAGATTAGTACATTTAGAAAGGCATAGATACATGAAGATAAGCTTTAAAATATGTGTTGTGGGTGATTTATTGCTGACTTTGAAGACATTTATGTAGTATTGCGGTAAACCACAGTCCTTTCCCCCACTCGGCGTTTTAAGTGAAAGTAGATTTTTTCCCCCTTTCAGAACAGTCTAAACTAACCATTGACTTGTTTGATGTGTTATATCTCATTTAGGAATGAGCTATAGGGAGTGATAATTTTGAAAGTTTTTCTAAAGTATGTGAAATATCCATTAAAAAAAAAGTTGTAACTGTATTTTAGCAATTACAGTAATTATAGAAGTGTATATATATATGGACAGAAACTAGAAGAGAATAAGGAAAAAATCGAAATAGTTGATGGATTTTGGCATAACTGATTTCCTTTAATGTTTGTGCAATAAATAAAAATTGGGAGGGAGAAAAAGATAAGGCACAGTATGTTTACTATTTTAAAACAGCATTCCAGACACAGCATTTGTAAATAAAATATAAGAAGGGAAAACAGAACAAAATTATAGGACTCAAAAAAGTAGAATATTATGGAATGGAAACTCAAAGCGGTGTGTAGAGATTGGTTTTGCCGGTTTTGCTGGACTCAAAGTCCTAAGTTAGGCTGTGGAATTTAAGCTCTTGTTTGTTAAAAGGGACTAAGTGTAACCCATCTGAGATAAAGCACAAGGAGTCCCACTGTCTATGTGAAGCAATATAGGTAGAAAAAAAGAAAACTTTTAGGCTGCTGACTAGGGCTAAAGCTTTATCAGAAGGTAGGGGCTAATGGACACAATTCTGACCCAAATCAAGCTAAGGAACATTTCATCACTTTTTGGGCCATATCCCCCATATTCATCCAGGGAAGTAATTAAAAACTACCTTTATAAGACTGATACTAAATTGGGGACTTTGAGGGCTGGCACAAAATGCCATGAAAACTATTAGGTGGGGTGAGCACAAAGGATAAAACATAACACAATTCTAGGTGGTGACATTTACATTGCATTCTGTGGATCTGTCCCACAGCACTGATGGAGTGAAAGAGAAGAAGAGAAGGGGACAAAACAAGAAACCTCCCATTTGAAATGAGTGAACAACCAAAATTCTAGAGTACACCCAAGAAATCTAGTGCTAAGACAACAATAAATTCACCAATTGGAAGAAGAATTCACTCAAGATAAAATTTAAATTTATAAAACAGATGAACAAAAAAGGTTTTGTTCAGTATGTTCAAAGAGATAAATTAATATAAACTAGTAAATAAAATTAAGGCATAACGGAATAAGGTCTACTTGATAGGAAAACAGCTAATTAGAAAACTTGGAAATGAAAAATATGGTTATTGAGGAAAAAGTAATAGAAAATACAAACTTGGGACACCTGGGTGCCTCAGTTGGTTAAGGGTCTGCCTTTGCATGATCTTAGGGTCCTAGGTTTGAGTCCTGCATCAGGTTCCCTGCTCAGTGGGGAGTTGCTTCTCCCTTTGTGCACGCTCGCTCGCTCTCTCTCAAACTTTAGACTTGATGTAGTCAAAGACTGAATTTGGAAGATGGTACTGATGGAACCACCCAGAACAGTAGTACAAAGAAATAAAGATTACTGGGGCACCCAGGTGACTCGGTCAGTTAAACCTCTGTCTTCTGCTCAGGTGATAGTCTCAGGGTTCTAGGATTGAGCCCCAGGTTGGGCTCTGTGCTTAGGAGGGAGTCTGTTTCTCCCTCTCCCTTTGCCTCTCCCCTACTCATGTGCATTCTTGCACTTTCTCTCTCTCAAATAAATAAAATCATAAAAAAACAAAAACAAAGAAAGGTTACCAACATTCATCTGATGTGAATTCCAGAAGAAAATGGAAAGAATGGTTGTCTAGTAATATTTAAAGAATTCACAGCTCAGGATTTTTCATATCTGAGGAAATTCAGTAGTCCACAGATGAATACAGCACTGTATGTTAACTGGAATTAACATAAAAACTTAAGAAAATAAAAAAAAACTTAAGAAAATATATATGTATATATAAATATAAAAAAAAAGAGTTCCCAGATTGAAAGTACATTCTTGGTATTAAGCAGGTTACATTAAGGTAAACTCAGACCTAGACTCCAGAGAAAAAGAGAATATTAAAAGCTACCAGGTGTTTCTGGTTTTCTCACATCTTTGCAATCAGAATGCATTTTCTGCTGATGATATCATTATTATCACTTGATAAGGTGACATATATATGTGTATTTTTATTGCCTGTGTGAACTTGGTTATTCTGTGTGGTAGCATGACTGGACAACTGCAGCACTTTGATGTTTTAGTTAACAGACCATCTTAAGACAATTTGAAGAAGGAATTGTTCTGGTTTTTGTCTGAAAACTTTTTGTTGAGACCTTCTGGTAAGATCAAGAAAATGTGAGCACTGGTGTTTAGAAGAAAATTGGGAGACAATGAGCATTTTTAAGAGGAACTGCATCAGTAATGGTCTTGATGACATTGAGGATAATATCGTGTGGGGAAAAAACACCTCAGCAATCTCTCAATTGGAAAGTAATTGAGGAGGTTCACATCTGAATATGAGGAAGATATAAGAGTATATCGAATAATTCATTTTGCTTTCCTTTTTATTCTGTACCAGTATACTTCTAAGTAAGTCTAAAAGAGCTCTTCTAGAAGTATAAAATTAGAATTTTAAGTGATAAGAAAGCATTATTTTATATTTTAGATGATAACATTTTTCTGTTTTAATGGTACACAAGATTATGGTTACTTTATAAATTAATGGTATATCAGTTAGTAATAATCAAGTAGGTACATTAAGCCTAACTTCTAAAAGAATAAAAGTCTAATAAGTCTTTTAAGGACAAAGAAGAGGGTATTAAAATTTATTGATAAGGGGGCGCCTGGGTGGCTCAGTGGGTTAAGCCTCTGCCTTGGGCCCAGGTTATGATCTCGGGGTCCTGGGATCGAGCCCCATGTGAGGCTCTCTGCTCGGCGGGGAGCCTGCTTCCCCCTTCCCCTCTGCCTGTCTCTCTGCCTACTTTTAATCACTCTCTCTGTCAAATAAAATCTTTAGAAAAATATTTATTGATAGGAAAGGAAGGAGGAAATAAAGAATGGTAGGCAAAAAGCTCAAAGTAAGCTGGAAGAAGTAAGTTCAAATATACCAAAGCTGTAATGTGTATAAGTGAGTTAGACTCCTCTAATAAATAGGTTGATTGTCAAATTGGAAAAAAATTCTTATTATGTAAAACAACTTTAATGTTTAACAGCAGAAGACTGTTTCATATAATGGGACCATTCAGCAGTTCAAATAAATTTTATAGGGTAAAATGATAGATCTGGGATTTAAAATACTGTAACAAAAAAAATTGGAAGGGGAAGAATGGATGGAATCTTGAAGTTACGTGATAGGTTAATGGAGTTTATTGTACTTCTTTCGTGTGCTTTAAAATGTTTATTATAAAAAAAAAAAAAGAATGCACTAGAATGACATGAGTCATTGACCTGGGTGAATCTAAAAAGCATAATATTGAGCAAGAAAAACAAAGTTCCAGAAGAATATGTAGATTTTGATGCCTTTCACATAATCTTTAATTCTCTGTAAGAAAACCTTTTAAAGTATAATTAACTGTTCAAGGAACATGCATAGGGACAGTAAACACTGAGTTACATAATGGGAGTTTCCTTTGCAGAGCAAGTGGGGAATGGGATTGATAAGGACATGGGGCCTCCCCTTGCCTATTTAATAATTAATTTTTTTCCAAAAAGATAGGAACAAATATATATAAAGCCAACTATATTTCAAAATAAGAGATTTTTTTTTAAAAATGTGAGCTATAGGAATAGTTTCTATAGGTCAGTAACATACAGGTCAATAAGTTGGTATGAATTCCATATCATTAATGCAGAAGTATGCCATTTGAAATTTTCCAAAGGGTTAAAAAGTACTCCTGGCTAAATAGTGCTCTTTATCTGTGTGTGTGTGTGTGTGTGTGTGTGTGTGTGTGAGAGAGAGAGAAACCCAGTGGATTTAACTTAGTACCTAGTGTGTACTAAGTGTAGTGACCACTTGCAGAATATATGGTCCCTAGAAGTTAGGCTTAAAGAAATGATTGAATCTTTTTATATAAAGCAAAAAAGGTTTAATATAAGGTAATGATTTAGATTAAAGGATTTCCTTTTCCTTAACATACTAGGCAGAGCTGTGACATACGGTTGTGTCCAAGGGTTGTAAATTGGTGGATTGTGCTTTTTGTAGTCATGTGGACAGCTTAGAGGAAGGGATGCTTTTTTCTTTTTTTTTTTTTTTCCCCCAAGATTAATAAATTTACGTTTCTGAGAGAGAGCATGAGGCGGGGAAGGGCAGATGGAGAGGAAGAGAAACTTAGCAGACTCTCAATATGGACCTGAATCTCATGACCCTGAGATCAGGACCCAGGCTAAAACCAAGAGTTAGATGCTTAACCGACTGCACCACCCAGGCAATCACAGGCACTTAAACACAAATATTTCTCCTAGTATATTGGTAAATTTATTTAAAAAGGTAAGGAAATGAATAAAATGTAGGATTTATTTTATTATCAGTAGGTGACTTGTTAAAGCCCATCTTTTTTGTGAGAAGAAATGTAGCTGTTTTTTTGAAAGTGTAATTTTGTCATTTAAGAAAAAATGCTTTAACTTCCCTTTTTAATAATGACTTTATGGAAGTGGTCAAATTTGTAACTACTAGGATACTGTTTTTGTAATTCTACCCTAGAATTTACAATATTTCTAAGTATATATACTATTTAAAAAGTTGTTTTGACTCAATTGAGTGTTGCTGTTTGTTTCCTCTGAGGGCTCTTTCTTGCTTTAAAAAAAATCAAGATGTTCCCAATATAATTACTTTCTAAAATTGCCTCTACATCTTTTTATATGATACCCTTATTTTTCTTTAAATTTGGTTTTGTCATTATTCAAAACACTTTGTGTCAACAATTTTTTTTCATTTTATTCCTTTATGATGAAGTACTCCTGTTGTTAGTTTTCCAAGATACTTCTTTAAGTTGGAACATAATTTCCATAGAGTTCGGGCCTATAATTTTTACTTTTGAAGAGTGAGAGCTGGTGTAAAAAATGTAAGTTAGAACTTTAAAAGAGTATCTTTTCTGTTCCTTCATGCCTCCAAATAAGAGAAGTGAAATTTTCCCCAGCTTCCTCATATCAGAAAGTATGCTCCAGGGCCGCCTGGGTGGCTCAGTGCGTTAAAGCCTCTGCCTTCAGCTCAGGTCATGATCCCAGGGTCCTGGGTTCGAGCCCTGCATCGGGCTTTCTGCTCCGTGGAGAGCCTCCTTTCTCCTCTCTCTCTGCCTGCCTCTCTGCCTACTTGTAATCTCTGTCTGTCAAATAAATAAATAAAAAATCTTAAAAAAAAAAAAGATTTAGAAAGTATGCTCCAGAAGACTTACCTGTCCTTTTATATTCTGAGTTAGATCCTGATCTGAACTTTTGAGATGAAGATAATAATTTTGTGGTTGGCTATAGTGGAAAAATAAGTTTGTGGTGAGTTGAAAACTAAGTAGACTTAGTTTTACAGTGATAACATTCCAGGAGGAAAAAAGAAAGTTAAGAAAAGTAGGCTGGTTTAAATTTTTAGAATTATTTCTAAACCTATTGATTCAGTAAAAATTTGAGTACCCAAACTAGTTTGAATTCTAGAGACTGACTATTGGAAGAAGAAATGATGCTTCAGGAACTTCTTTCCATCTCTTAAAGTCCTGTAACTTTTTTTTTTTTTTTTTTTTTAATTTACTTGAGAGAGAGAGAGAGAGAGCACAGGTAGGCAGAGGGAGAGGGAGAAACAAATTCCCTGCCGGGCAAGGAGCCTGATGTGGGGCTTAATCCCTGAACCCTGGGATCATGATCTGAGCCGAAGGCAGATGCTTGATGACTGAGCCACTCAGGCGCGGCTTTAAGTCCTATAACTAAGTATAATGAATTATGTAAAATAATTGCTTTGTTTACATTGTAGAAATGTATCATAGGTCTTCTTAAAGGAGTAATGGCCCTCTAGGCAGTTATCTTTTATTCCTGTTAGATTACAAATTCCTTGTGAGTGAGAAACTGTCATTGTATCGTCTGCAACACAGCATATGTGTTTACTTGGAAAAATAATCATTATAGCAAATAATAGTATTTGAATTTTTCTTGTTTGTTAATATAATAAAAATTAAGAGTTTATTTTACTTTAAACATAGGCGAAAGACTAAAGTCTTGGCTTTTTAAATGTCTTATTCAAGTATTTTTCTGATTGTTGGATTATGAAGTGGTAATTTGTATGCAGTAGTGTTTTAGTTTGTACCATGTGCTTGTCATTATGCTAGATGTTATGAAGGTTACTACAGGCTAAAATACATATTCTCCCCTTCTGTATTCAAGAAGCTTCCTTCTTTGTGGGGAGCAAAAGTATTAAATAGTACAGAACAAGAGGTTAGAGGTTTTAATGGTAAGTTTAGAAGGAGAGGTATCCTATTTTGTACAGAACCTGTAAAAAGAAAACAGGGACAATATCATGAAATAAATTACTTTTAATTTATTAACCAGACAAATAAAAATACAGTAGTATAGCCACAATCATTATAGCCCTATTTTGGGGGACTTTTCCATTTTTACGAATTTTTTCCAAATTGCAGTTACCTCAGGTGATCACAATTCAAGTCTTCATTAGTAGGAAAAAAAAGAGTAGGTGTTAGGATAGGGAAAATGCAAAGAAGGGGCTACTAGTGGGACTACATTATTTTGTGAGGCTCTGTCATTGAAAATCACTCCATGGACTGTACGTTGCTGACCATTCTTGTACAGACTGAAAATACAGGTGGTTGGTAGAAGAAACTGAAGTCTCTTGCTATAAAAACAAACAAACAAGAAACCCAGATAGCCAAAGGAAACCCAGATAACCATACCATTAAAATTTTTTCTCAGATCTAGCCAATTTGTTACCTATGATTTCTGTGAAGATAGTAAATTTCAAATATCCATCTCATCTAATTGTTACATGTTTAAACAAGGCCAGGACATCAGAGGAAATAGACTAACAGTAGTGTAAATAATGTCAAAGGGCCTGAGACAATGGGAAAAGAGGTTTATTTTTTAATCCATAGGAATAAACTAGAAAATCAGTATAGGTTTTAACCACTTACTACTCTAGGGATGGAGAACTCAGTACAACTCTCAGATACAATAACAGCAAAATACAGTTATATTTTCCTGTTGGTGTTACTTTTAGAAACCATAATAATAGCTGATAACCATTTATTTTGTAGCTTTAACTATATGCCAGTCCCTGTCCCAATCATTTTACATAAGTCACATTTCATCACTGCTAAAGCTTTAAAAAATAGGTGGTATTCTTCCCATTTTAGGAATGAGAGAACTATATAAAACTCTAAGACCAAGTCTTCTGGCTCCAAAATCAGCCTTCTTTATGCTGCAAGATAAAGTGGCATCCTATATTATTTATTTAAGAATTCAGGAAAGCGTGGAGCATACATGTTTAATATAATGTATGTAGTTATATATTAAGGAGCATACAGAGGGGCCTTTTTTTTTTAAAATTATTTTTGTTAACATATAATGCATTATTTACCCCAGGGGTACAGGTTTGTGAGTCATCAGGCTTACACATTTCATAGAACTCACCATAGCACATACCCTCCCCAGTGTCCGTAACCCAACCACCCTCTTCTTAGCCCCCTACCCCCTAACAACACTCAGTTTGTTTTGTGAGATTCAGAGTCTCTTATGGTTTATCTTCCTCCTGATCCCATCTTGTTTCATTTTTTCCTTGCCTACCCCCAGACCTCCCACCCTGCCTCTCAAATTCCTCATATCAGAGAGATCATATGATAATTGTCTTTCTCTGATTGACTCATTTCACTCAGCATAATACCCAGAGAGGGGCCTTTTTAGAGAGTAGGACTGTCTACATCTCTTGCCAATTCCAGCCTTTCAGGTAAACCCAACTTTCTGTTTCTAATTTTTTTTTTTTTTAAAGATTTTATTTATTTATTTGACAGAGAGAGATCACAAGTAGGCAGAGAGACAGGCAGAGAGAGGGCAGGGGAAGCAGGCTCCCGCTGAGCAGAGAGCCCGATGCGGGACTCGATCCAGGGACCCTGAGATCATGACCTGAGCTCAAGGCAGAGGCTTAACCCACTGAGCCACCCAGGTGCCCCTCTGTTTCTAATTTTTATTTTTAGACTCCTGAATGTAGCAGGAGTTGATTACATGTTGTTTCTGATTGGCTCTATACAAATTCCATGTTTTTCATCTTTACTTAGCCCTCAGTGGCTCTTAGTAGCACTTTTACTTGTCTGGTATCATCTGTCGTATCCTCTGTAACCCTGGCTTGAAGTGTTCTTCATTCTTGTGAAGCTCCTAGCCCTATCCTACTCTTCCTCATTCTTAACAGACTGTCTCTTACTCATCAAGAAAATGGAGATATTTTTATCTTCCCTTTTTTTTTTTTAAAGATTTTATTTATTTGACAGACAGAGATCGCAAGTAGGCAGAGAGGCAGGCGGGGGGGTGGGGAGCGGAGCAGGCTCCCTTCTGAGCAGAGAGCCTGATGCGGGGCTGGATCCCAGGACCCAGGACCCTGGACCCTGGACCCTGGAATCATGACCTGAAGGCAGAGGCTTTAACCCACTGAGCCACCCAGGTGCCCCTTTCCTTTTTTTTGATCTTTTGATCTTCTTAAACTCTTACTTACATTTACACTCCTCACCTCCCAACCTTCCCTTGTCCAAATCGATCAGTCCTTTGAGAATAGTCAAGTTTCTGGAACCATATGTTTGCTTGAACCTACAAGTTAAAGAAAGTCTTCCTTCTTCCTGAATTTATATCTTCCATAGAATTTATCTTTACTTCCATGGCTTTGTTACATTCTGCTGACTTCTAGGTAAAAATAGGTTCTACTGCTTTCATGAAGTCCTTCAGGAAGATAATTTATTTTCATATTCCTCACTACCTAATAATATATTAAGTTTTAATTGAGTAAGTAATTTTGATAAAACTTGAACTATAATAATGCAGTAACAATTTTTTAATAATAGAAATCTTGAAAAAATAGGCAGAAATATAAACAAATTTATAGATTTATTGGGGCGTAATGGAAACTGAGAAACATCAAAGAAAATGATTTTCTCAAATTTTGCGTACCTTTATAATTATTAATCAGACATTAAATGGAATATGTTTATGTTGTGGGAGGAAGGAAGACTTGCAGGTATAGAAAAGTGTCAAGCGTATTCTGATCGTATTGTCACATTTTTGTTGATTGAATTCTTAGAAACACCATATCCTTATAATGTGGTTATATGATACTACTCTGGGCTATAAAATGAGAGTATTTAACTTTTCAAGGCACATTCCATCAGACGGGAAGGAGAATCAACATTTAGTTTCTGTGTTACTCTGTGAGTATAACAAAAATAATTACTAATGAGGACTTGAAAAAGAGATGTTGAAATTAGTTTATGTCATATTGGACTCACCATAGGCTCATCCCTTAAAATGCATTTAAGTAGTTATTTCAAATGAACTTATATCAGGAAACTAAATAGGTCATTTTATAGTTAAAAATGTTTTTGTTTTGTTACAGGCAGCTGTTAAATCTAAGAAAGCTACAGATACCTATAAACTTTATGTGGAGAAGTATGCATTAGCAAAAGCTGATTTTGAACAGAAAATGACAGAAACAGCTCAGGTTGGTATTTTTAAGCTTTAAATCTAAAACAGGGTATTTGTTTTACTGATAGAAATAATACAATTCTTGTGTCATATAATTTTTTAGTATTAGAAATGTTGAAATGCACATTTCATGTGTATGTTTTATTAGTGCTATTTTAAAGATACATGTCTTGTTTTGGCAATGAGGACCATATGTAATAAATATCAAATTAGAAGGGATTTTTTAGGTGTGTCAGAAGAGGCTGCTTAAAGAGAATGGGGGAAAGTGAGGATATTGATAGATGATGAAGATAGATGATGAAGACAGGTGATTGTTAGTTGGCCTATGTATGAATTGTAAAATTGACTTCTGCTTGAGAAGAAAATTACAAATGATTCACTGCTGTGAATATAGCCTTTAACAAAAAATCAAGAATCCCTGCTCTCATAGAACTTCCATTTTAGTTAGGGAGGACAGACAATAAAAAAAAGTCTGTCTCAAAAAAAAAAAAAAAAAGTCTGTCTCCCATAAGTTTGGGAAATTTATAGCCCATTTGATATTCTTAGAGCCTTAATTAAAGGCCTAGGTTTAAGATGGACGCCTTTTATGAATCATACCTAAAACTCATACCCCCACCCTTTTGTACCTTTTTCTTGTCTTGTTTTTCTCCTTAGCACTTGTTATTTAGTATGCCATGAATTTTATTTATCAGTCAGGATAGGCTGGGTATACTGAGGTGACGAAGAAACCCCCATATCTCAGTGGCTTACAAGAGCAAGGGTTATGTTCTTATCATGGGCTGGCTGGAGCTGTTTTTCATCTTCTGTAATCTGTTGAGGCTGGTGAAGGAAGCTCTTCTTAGAACATTATTCTTAGTCATCATATTTGAATGTAGTGAAGCACACACTGCTTCTTCTACCAGTATTTTTTTTTTATTATCTGTCTTCCTTCACTAAAATGTAGTAAGTTCTATCAAAACAGGGATTGATTTATTATTTCCTCACCACTTTTAAAATAGCTCCCAGCACATGGTAGGCATTCATAAGTGTGAAGAAGGACTTCATGAAGCTGCCTTTTTGGATTCTAGGGAGTCTTCCTGCTTAGAGTGATGAATGATTCACATCTCAGAAATCAAAATCCTTTCATGCTTGTTTGCAGGCATATATACTTCCGTCTTTACTTGCCATGTTTGCAGGCACTGTGCTAGTTGCTGGGTATATACAGTATATGAATAAATAGAACAAATATCTCCCTGCTCTAGGTGGAGTATACAATATAGAGGAGGGAGGCAAACATTAAATACATGATTAAATATAAAGTTATGAATTATTAAACCCGTTACAAGGGAAAAGAAGGATTATATGAGATAAAATAATAGAAGCAACCTAATTTGATTTGGATTTGGTAGTTAGGAAAGGCTTTTTTGGAAAAGTGGGATTTAAAACTGAGACTTAAAGAATGAGTAAAGAGACTCATTCTAGGGCATGAGTGTTCCAGGTATTGAGGACCCATGGGTATAAGACCCAGACATATGAAAGAGCTGCCACATTGTAGAAAGCAAATAGTGCTTCATGAGTGAAGAGAGATCGTGGTAAGAAGTGAGGTTAAAGAGATAGGCAAGGACAAGGCTGTAGTGAGGGTTTAGGTTTTCTTAAGAGCAGTTGGTAGAGGGTTCCCCTTCTCCACATTCTTGCCGACATTTGTTGTTTCCTGTCTTGTTAATTTTTGCCATTCTAACTGGTGTAAGGTGGTATCTCATGATTTTGATTTGTATTTCCTTGATGGCAAGTAATGTTGGACATTTTTTCATGTGTCCGAATCCCAAGAAGCTAGAAATAATCTCAAACTTTCTAAAAAGAAAGAAAAAGAACAGTGCATAAATCAAATAAAGGAGAGAAAAATTAAAAAAAAAAAAAAGCAGTTGGAGGACACTGAAAGATTATATGCAATGTGGAGCTTGATCCTAGGATCATGACCTGAGCCAAAGGCAGATGCATAACCGACTGAGCCATCCAGGTGTCCCCCTGATCTTCATTTTAAAAGATAATTCTGGCAGTTTTCGTGGAGCATGGATTATAGTAGAGCCAAACGAGAATCAAGAGTCCAGTTTGGAAGGCGAGTATAGTGGTTGGGTTAGGATGAGGGGCAGTGTGGTGGTTGGAAGAGAGAATTGAGTGTGTTTGGAGATGGCAAGGATTAGAGAATGAGGGAATTCTTGGGGAAATCAGGATCTCTTCTGGGTTTTGGCTGTAAGTTTGTGTGGTTAGAAATGAATGGGAAAGACTAGATGAAGAACTGTTAGTTTGAGGAGTTGGAAGGGGATCAGATGTTCAATTCTGAACATGTTCATTTTGAGCTGCCTGTACTTAAGTTGGAGACATCATGTGGGCTATTTTGGAAGAGCCAGAAAATCTGGGCTGGATGTAATGTTCACAGTCCTTTGTTTACAATTCTGAAATCCAGAATCTTTAAAAACCAAAAGTTTTTTTCTGAAATGAATTTGGCAGCAAAACTTGACCAGAACTGATGTAAGGCTATGTATTTATCCCACCTACATTGAATATACCTGTTTTCCTTTAGAAATATTAATGTGTTTGATAAACAGATGCCACTGTAGATCCTGCTTTCAGTATTGTGAAAGATATGGTAACAAAGCCACATTATCTTTATTTTAAAAATTCAAAATGTTTAAACTCTCAAACATCTTGTTCCAAAGTTGTTTTTTTTTTTTTTTAAGATTTTATTTATTTATTTGACAGACAGATCACAAGTAGGCAGAGAGGCAGGCTCCCCGCTGAGCAGAGAGCCCAATGCGGGGCTCGATCCCAGGACCCTGGGATCATGACCTGAGCCGAAGGCAGAGGCTTTAACCCACTGAGCCACCCAGGCGCCCCTTGTTCCAAAGTTTTGAATGAAGGATTATGAGCCTGTGTAAAATAAGGGCTTGTCAGTACTCAAAGCCATAATGACATCATCTTTGAATAGAGTGTGGGGAAGAAATGACCAAGCTCTGAGAGACTCATTATTGAGTTTGATTGAAGAAGGGATGCTGAAACCCAAGTAGGAGAAGCCAGACAAGGAAGAAAACTGGGAAGAATAATGTTATGGCAGCTGGGAAATGATAATATTTCAAGAAGAGTTTAATTAATTGTATTAAAGAGGGTCTAACTCTAGTGAAAGAAAAAAACTTCAATTTCTAAAGCAACTGACATTATTGTAGACTTCAGCAAGTGCTCTTTTGGCTTTTGAATCCTTAAGAACACTTGTTTATAAGACAATTATTGGTTCATTAATTTGGCATCAACATGATTAGTTTCTGTCAGAAAATGTTTCCTTTCAGCTGTTTAATTTGGAAAAATTAGAATTTGCTGGAATCAGTTTTTTATTCATATATATTATTTTATAAAAGTGTTTTGAAAGAATTTTCAGCACTCATTTTTCCCTCTCATTTCTTTCATTTTTCATTACTTCCCCCCCCCCACCAAATTGGCATTTTGTTTATTCTGCTACTTGAAAAATGAGGACATTAATATATTTGAGGAGATGTATAACCATGCTGCTTTTAAGTAAAGGTGATGGTATATACTGTGCTAATGTGTGTATGTTTGTTCTCTTTCAAGTTCCCTCTGTCTCTCTATCACACATGTACAATGACAAAACAGGCTATCATTTCTTAATAGGTAGTAGACTTTAAATTTTAATTTCAGTTAACTAGAAGTGAAAAGAATTCTTTTTTTTTTTTAAGATTTTATTTATTTATTTGAGAGAGAGTGAAAGTGAGAGAGATTATGGAGGGAGAGGGAGAAGCAGACTCACTGCTGAGCAGAGAGCCCGATGTGGGGCCTGATCCCAGGACCCTGGGATCATGACCTGAGCCGAAGGCTGCTGCCTAACCATCTGAGCCACCCAGGTGCCCCTGAAAAGAATTCTTTTACATTTTCATCTTTCTTTGTTCCAGGCCTAGTATGTTGACCTAATCCCAGTGGGATGGGGTATATCAGTGTAGTGAAAATCAGATTTGGGTGACAGGACCTGTATTTCTTTACTAGTGGAAAAAGAAGTTGAGTGTGTGGGATGAAAGAGGTTAGGATTTATTTGGAATATTTGTGGTTTAATTATTTTCATTTGGGGTTAAGAAAAAGCATAATAAAAATTGTGAATTTTCTTTATGTGTATGTTTTCTACTGTTAACATTTAATGACATTTAAAAACTGGAAAAATATGGAGATTTTGTTTAAACAGGTGGCTCATTCAAGGAAGCTTTGAGATTTGCTTAAACAACACCTTCAGATTAGGGACTTTCAGTATTGGGGTGCTTTTTAAAAAATTGTTTTAAATTAACATATAATGTATTATTTGTTTCAGTGGTACAGGTCTGTGAATCATAAGTTTTAAACAATTCACAGCACTCATCATAGCACATACCCTCCGCAGTGTCCATCACCCAACCGCCCCTTCCCTCTCTCCCCGCTCCCCTCCAGCAACCCTCCGTTTGTTTCCTGAGATTAAGAGTCTCTTATGGTTTTGTCTCCAGTATGTATTAGAGTGGCTGATAAAGTTGTACTTTTTCTTTCTTTTCTTTAACTTTCTTTTTTTTTTAATTTTTATTTTTTTATTAACATATAATGTATTATTAGCCCCGGGGGTACAGGTCTGTGAATTGCCAGGTTTACACTTCACAGCACTCACTATAGCACATACCTTCCCCAATGTCCATAACCCAGCCACCCCCCGCAACCCTTAGTTAGTTTTGTGAGATTAAGAGTCTCTTATGGTTTGTCTCCCTCCCGATCCCATCTTGTTTCATTTATTCCTTTCCTACCCCCGCTCAACCCCCACGTTGCCTCTCATCTTGTACTTTTTATTTTTTATTTTTATTTCTTTCTTTAAGAGAGAGAGTATGTGAATAGAGCAGGGGGACGGGTGTAGGGAGAGGAAGAAAGAGAATCCCAAGCAAACTTCCTGCTGAGCGTGGAGCCCTTTGCCAGGTTCAATCTCAAAACCCTGAGATGATGACCTGATCTGAAATCAGAAGTCAGATGCTTAACTGATTTAGCCATGCAGGCGTCCCCAAAATTGTACTTAAAAAAAAAAATTAATGTAACAATACATATGAATACAGTATTAGGGTGCTTTTTAAAATTAAAAAAAAATTAACCTATAATGTATTATTTGAAATTTCAAGGAAGAAAAGTCTGATTTGTTCAAGAAAGTTCATTTATTTATATCCAAATACTTGAGACTATAGTCACATTGTTGAATTACTCTATGTTTAGTAGTCACTAATTCTGAGGAAACTGATATTTAGCAGATCCCCTACTCCCTATAAAAACCCAGCACAGTTTCTAAATTGCATCTGAATCACGCTTCGAGTTTCTGTGTGGCTTCATGCTTCAAGATATTTTTAAATAATTAAGGCTATATCTTAATCATTGTATTTTTTTTAAAGATTTATTTATTTATTTGACAGAGAGAAACAGTGAGAGAAAGAATACAAGAAGGAGAAGCGGGAGAGGGAGAAGCAGACTTCCCGCCAAGCAGGGAGCCTGATGTGGGGCTCATTGTGGGGCTCGATTCCAGGATGCTGGGATCATGACCTGAGCTGAAGGCAGATGCTTAAGGGCGGAGTCACCCAGGCGCCCCTCAGTGTAGCTCTTTCAAAAGAGAGTGAAGATGGCACAGTTTTCTTGGGATTGGGGATTATCCATATGAAATTTGTGGCTGTTTGACTTAGCTTTTCTGGATTTGGGTCTTACCTGTTGGTGAGAAAATATCTTGTTCATTAAATTGCAGAAATTTAAGCTGAGGGTGAAATCGTATAATATGAACATAAAATCATGCTTCTGCCAATATTCCTCACTTCTTTTTTTTTTCTCTCGTGCTTTTTTTTTTTAAAGGTTTTATTTATTTATTTGACAGACAGAGATCACAAGTAGGCAGAGAAGCAGGCAGAGAGAGAGAAGGGAAGCAGACTCCCCAGGACCCTGGGATCATGACCTGAGCCGAAGGCAGAGGCTTTAACCCACTGAGCCACCCAGGCGCCCCTATTCCTCACTTCTTAAGAGAGTAATTCAGAGTCTTGAAATGCTGGTATTCTCATTGATTGGTCAAAATTGGTCAAAGCAAGACATTTTAACTCCACCATTTCTCATGAATAAAATTGATTTAAGTTTTTGGACTATTGTTGCATTATTGCCAGAACTATAATTTCACCATTACTGATTTTTTAAAAAAAAGTTCAGACCCTTTGCAAAAATATGAACATGATCATTTAGCTTTGTGATTTTCTGATCATGTGATGCATTGCTGAAGAAAATTGTGATTAAATATGGGGTGAGGGAACTTAATTTGATAATCTAACCAGAAAAAATAACAAGATATTTAGGCCTATTCTTTAGAACTGATTTAATTTGGCAGGGAAAAAAAAGGATAATCAGGTTTGTGCACTTGAAATGACAAATGTATTTTGTTTGAAAATAGCTAGTTCAGCATTTCCCAAATCCTGTTTTGAGGATTATTATTGTTGTGTGAGATATTAATAGATATTCAGAGAAGAAGAAAAACAAAAAGGGCTGTGTGGTCAAATTTGGAAAACACTGGGTTAAGCAAAATGAAACATGTTTTATTTCAGTATTTCTCAGGCTTCTTAATTTGTGTATTGGAAGCCAAGTCTAGCAGTGGTTTTCTTCCTAGGGAATAAATATCAGAATGACCTGGGAATTTTTTCCAAACAACATTCTCATCTTTTTCCACCCACATTCCCCAGGGAATAGTAGAGAATCTATGCATTCTATGGTTTGAAAACATTTTCCAGGTGATTGGATATATCCCTACCTTCTGTTGAGAACTGTTGAGATGGAATATACAGGCATTTCCATATTTCTTTGACCAGAGATTACCTCTTTGAAAGCCATGTAATAACATTTCAAGGATTAGACACTTTGAGAGTCTTCGGGCTAGGTTATAAAGTCTTCAGAAGTAAACAGTAGCTTTTGCTCTGCCAATTAACTGGTCTTCAGTTGGAAACACTTCTACCTTGGCTTTCATGAAACTTCTCATTTGGGTCTCCTTCCAGTTTTTTGACTGTGATTATAGATTATAGATTTTATAGATTATAAATTATAGATTTTAATTTGTGGTGTCTTCAAACTCTGAACAAGTTCAGAGAGATGGCATAGTGAGAAATGGCATAGGGAAAAGTTAATGTATTAAAAAGTTAAACGTTTCATTATATTTATTGGACTCATTTGTCTAGAAGTATTGTTAAACATTACATAATAACGTTAGCTCACTAAATTTGGTTAGCTATATTGAGATGATTTAAAAGGTCTTTTGACTGCAAGTTCAAGCTCATGTTGGGCGCTTGAATAAATAATAATTTATAATAAATAATAATTTTAAAGTTTTGATTTAATTTTAAATTTGAAATTAAAGTTTTGATTTCAGAGTGTATTTTTAATGTAGATATATAACTTTTCATATTTGTTATCCAGAAGTTTCAAGATATTGAAGAAGCTCATCTCATTCACATAAAGGAAATTATAGAATCCTTGTCAAATGCTATAAAGGAAATTCATTTGCAAATAGGCCAGGTAAGTTTTTCCTTTTGTTGAAATGACTCATGAAAATTTTATTTTCATTTATGACTGTTTAAAAATCTAAAACTCAGTATGATACTGGATTATTTCAGGTAAGAATGTGTATTTACAAGTATTAAATATAAACTGGATTTTTTGGGACCCCCCCCCCCGCCGGGTGACTCAGTTAGTTAAGCATCTGCCTTCAGCTTAGGTCATGATCACAGGGTCCTGGGATCAAGTCCTGCATTGCACTCCCGGCTCAGGGCAGTCTGCTTCTCCCTCTGCCTACCACTCCCCTTGCTTGTGTGCACGGTTGCGTGTGCTCTCTCTATCTGACAAATAAAATCTTAAAAAAATAATAAGCTGGATTTTTGATTGGCCGCCAAGGATGATAATTCAAACCAACTGTTAAAATTAATGATAACTCAGTCCTTTTACTTTAAAATTCTGGAGTTATCAATTTTTGGATTTTTTAAAATAATTTCACTCTAGAACAGTAGTAAGTTACAGAACTTGTGCTTAAATGGGTACCTGGGTGACTCAGTTGCTTAAGTGTCTGACTTTAGCTCAGGTCATGATCTCAGAGTCCTGGGATTGAGCCCTGTTTTGGGCTCCCCACTTGGCAGGGAGTCTGCTTCTCCCTCTCCTTCTGGAGCACACGATTCTTGAACTCAGGGTTGTGAGTTGGAGCCCCACTTTGGGTATAGGGATTACTTAAAAACAAAAATCTTTAAGAAAAAAAAATTTTTTTCCCAAAAATACAAAAGCAGTTTAATTATGACACTTTGGAGAATACTGGAGTAGAGAAAGATGAGGTCTGTTATTTTTTTATTTTTAAGGATTTAAATATTATTAGAGATCTATATAAGTTTTAACTTATCATAAGAATTATGTGTCTAAAACATTCAAAGATGAGGACAGGAAACTTCCTTGACTTCTAAGGCTGTATCTTTAGAGCTTCATGTAAAGAGTGGTTGATACCCACAGGTCTACTAACACTACAAGGTAAGAGATAATGTTAGGTAAATTAAAGTTCTCAAAGGTTTTGGGTCAAAAAAACCCCCACATGTTTTGGTGTAATGAATTTTAATTGCTTTATGCAAGTTTTGTCTGAAATACAGGAAGAATTTTTGATGGAAAAAGAAAAAAATTACCTTTATTTCATTTTAATAGGTCCATGAAGAATTTATAAATAACATGGCTAACACTACAGTTGAAAGCTTGATTCAAAAGTTTGCTGAGTCAAAAGGCACTGGGAAGGAAAGACCTGGTAAGATGATGAACTCTGTTAAGGAGATGTAAACAGATCTCTCCTCTAGCAACAAATATATTCAATTTTAAATCCCCAAGCTGCAAAATGGAGCTTGGGAGATACCTAAAAATCTATGTAAAATATCAAGTATCATTTACTTTGTGTCTGATATGTTAAATTAGTATTTTTATTCTGGCTTTTAGTGGTTAATAATTTAATATTAAAGCAATTATAATCTTTAGTAAATTAATATGTTGTCATTTATTTATATTTTTTAAAGACTTAGCAACAGAAGTCCAGTTTATTTTTTCACTTTTAAAAAATTTTTAATTTAAAATTTTTTTTGAATTTATGGACGTTGACACAGAATGTTATGTTAGTTTCACATGTACAACATGGTAATTCACCTTCTCTGTGGGTTATGCTGTACTCACTACAAGAGTGGGTACCATCTATCACCATACAACACTATTACAATGTCATTGTCTATATTCCTTATGAACAGAATGCATTTTAGTAAGAGGAAGGTGGGAAAGAATATTGAGCCCTCAGAACATTGAGGCCAACAGAGAACCTTTCATAAAATAACTTGTGGGGCGCCTGGGTGGCTCAGTGGGTTAAGCCTCTGCCTTCGGCTCAGGTCATGGTCTCAGGGTCCTGGGATCGAGCCCCGCGTCTCGGGCTCTCTGCTCAGCTGGAAGCCTGCTTCCCCCTCTCTGTCTGCCTGCCTCTCTGCCTACTTGTGATCTCTCTCTCTCTCTGTCAAATAAATAAATAAAATCTTTAAAAAAAAATTTAATAACTTGTAAAATTTCCTTATTGAAATATATATTCAGCATATATATGTTGAATATATAAGATATATATTTGTTGCATGCATATATTGAATATATATGTTGATTTTATTACATAAATACTTGTTGCATGTTAAAACATTCAAGATAGTGTTTCACATGCTGGAGATACACCATTGAACAAATGAGTACAGGAATCCCGTTTCCTGTTTTATGAACAAATAATTACAGTGTCCTGAACCTTACTTTTTTTTTTTTTTTAAGATTTTATTTATTTATTTGACAGAGAGAGATCACAAGTAGGCAGAGAGGCAGGCAGAGGGAGAGGGGGAAGCCGGCTCCCCGCTGAGCAGAGAGCCTGATGCGGGGCTCGATCCCAAGACCCTGAGATCATGACCTGAGCTGAAGGCAGAGGCCTTAACCCACTGAGCCACCCAGGTGCCCCTGAACCTTACTTTTGATAAACATGTTATATCAGATGTACTAAGTAGCCCATTGTCTTGCCTTTCTCAGCATAGAGCTTCCAGATTTCTTGATTTTGTTTATTAGTTATTATACCATGTTCTTGTAAGATAATTTGTTTCACTCTATAGGTAAAAATAATGCAGTCTAGTAAAGAAATTAAAATATGGTTTGGAATTCAGGAAAATGGTTAAGTGATTTGTCGGGAAGTCTGGGAGCAATTTTTCTTTAGTGCAGTTCTCAGAACTAAGGCTTGTAACCTAAATTTTCCTCACTTTTTCTTTTCAGATTTTATTAACTCTCAAATCATTGGTTCACTTATGATAGTATTTTCCCTTCAAATCTTCTTTTCGTGCTTTCTCTGCCTGCCTAACCAGTTGTAGCAGCTTGTTTCTGAATACTGGCACAGTAGAGATTTCTTCTCTAATCCATTTTACATGTTATACAGCACATTCGTATTTTGACTATACAATTATGAACTTACAATTGCAGTAAAATCTTTTGACTTTTCATTGTAGACAGTGAAATTTAGGCTCTGGATTTGGATTTAAAGCTTTTCAGGATCTGCGCTGACTAGTCTTTAGTCTTACTTTCTGTTATGACCATTCACTGCAGCCAACTCGAACTGCTTGCTGTTTCCTGTACATGCCCCTTTTCCCCCTTGGTATCTTAGTTGCCCTTCTGTCCTTTTCTAGGAAATGCTATATCCCGTTTCTTTCCTGCTCTGTGTCTTCCCATTTATTTGTCAAGTAAATAAATTCTTAAATACCCAGGTCATTTGCTACTTCCTCTGTCGAAAGTGCCAGTGAACTTTAACTGTACTTTTTTCCTTTCCTTTTTTTGTTATTGGTGCTATCTACCTTAAATTTTAATAATTGTGCGGATGTAAAGAAAAGTTCTGTATTTGATATCCATTTATCTTCTTCATGGGTAAAGAGTACATTTTTGTTGAGTGAATGAACAAACGGACATAGAATAGTAAAGTTAGGATATTAGGGAGGTTACGGTGTTTAGATTTGCTATTAGAAAAGTCTTGGTGAGGAATAATAAATAATTATGGTTAAGGTTTGGTGAGGCATACTCTTTGCCATGTAATGTGCCAACCACTTTGCAGCCAAACTTTGATCTTCAGGAACTGTTTGAAGTAGGTACTATTATTCTCATTTTAAAGATGAGGGAAATGTTGAGAGGTTAAATGACTTGCCTAAGTTAGTACATGGAGGAGCAGATAGTAAAATGCCAGGATTTTTGACCCCAGGCACTGTGCTTCGTAGAAACTAGAATAGAATGAAGTGAGTTTACATATATAAAGAGAATGAGGATGTTCAGATACATACTACAGAAAAGTATGAAACCCTAAAATTCCTTATAAAGAGATTAAATTATGGGGCACCTGGGTGGCGCAGTTGGTTAAGTATCTGCCTCTTCATTTTGGGTCAGTTCATGGTCTCAGAATTGTGAGAGCGAGCTCCGTGTCAGGCTTTGTGCTGGGCGTGGAGCTTGCTTAGGATTCTGTCTCTCCCTCTCCCTCCACCCCTCACCCCCTGCGTGTGCACGCTCGCTCTCTTGCTCTCTCAAAAAAATAAAAATAAAAAAATAAAAAAAAATATATATATATATGAAGATCAGTTAAGAGAGGTAAAAACAGTTGGAGAACAAATACAGTTTTTATATAAAGCATTTAGAAGTGCTGATAGATAAAAGCAGAGATGTATTGGCTGATTAAAAGTGCCTCAGAACACTAAACAAGATCAGTAGATTGTATTATTATTGGTATCCTGTTTGTGACATTATGTTTTCAAGTTTTGCAAAATGTTATCGCTGCAGGAAATTGGGCAAAGTATACAAGGAATCTCCCTGTATTTCTTTTTTTACAACTGTATGTGAGTCTATAATTACCCTAATAAAAATTACAGTTATTTTAGGGGCACCTGGGTGGCTCAGTTGGTTGTGTGTCTGGCTCATGATTTTGCCTTGGGTCATGATCTCATGGGTCGTGGGATTGAGCCCCACGTCCTGCTCCACACTTAGCACAGAATTCGCCTCAGATTCTCTGCCTCTCCTTCTGTTCCTCCTTCAGCCTGTGCTCGCATGCATGCACTCTCTCTCTCTCTCAAATAAATAAAAATCTTTTTAAAAATTCAGTTATTTTCTTATCTGTGGTATTACTTAGCCCTGTAGTTTGTGGTCTGTTGTTATCAGCAGTAAAATTTTTAAGCCTCATTGCCCTCATCTGTAAAGTGGGGATAATAATAGTATTTCTCCATGGGGTTTTTCTGGGGGTTATATGAGATAATGTAATACTTATTGAATACTTGATAAATACTATGTTAAAAAAGTAATACGTTTCTGATAAATGGGTAACTAATAATAGATACTGTTTCTTTTATAAATTTAAACATAGTGTCCTCAAGATATACTGTGACATGTAGAAAGTCCATATAGCTAAATGACAAGGCCAGTAATGATGATGACATGAGCTTTCCAGAATAATCACTAAGCCAAGAATTAGGTGACTGTTTTAGGGTGACTGTTGACACAGTGACTATAAATGACTGATTTTCAAAAAAAAAAAAGGTCCTAGAACTAACTTTAAAAATAAAGTATGGGGGCACCTGGGTGGCTCAGTGGGTTAAAGCCTCTGCCTTCGGCTCAGGTCATGATCCTAGGGTCCTGGGATCAAGCCCCGCATCAGGCTCTCTACTCGGCGGGGAGCCTGCTTCCCCCTCTCTCTCTGTCTTCCTCTCTGCCTACTTGTGATCTCTGTCTGTCAAATAAATAAATTTAAAAAAAAAAGTATGGTATCAGAGTGGAGGGGATAGAATAAATATTACTTCTCTAGTTGGCTTGCTATGGGTGACTAGTTAATAGCTCTTTCTTTGTATTTGTTCGCTTATGGGCACCTGAACAAGTGAGTCTGGGGGCCTGTTTCAGTGATGAGAATTTTGTGTTTCTCAGAAGAATAATATACTCAAAAATTTGCATTTGATTACATGAAATTCATAGACTTAAGGGATTTTGTTTTGTGAGATGTATTCTTTCAGTTGTATATACTGCTGATTGCTGCTAATATTTTCTTTGTGTTGTTTTGTAAGGGCCCCCTCTGGTGGATGAATTGCTTCTTTTTTTTTAATTATTTTATTTTTTTTTTAAAGGATTTTATTTATTTGGCAGAGAGAGGTCACAAGTAGGCAGAGAGGCAGGCAGAGAGAGAGGGGGAAGCAGGCTCCCCGCCGAGCAGAGAGCCCGATGCGGGGCTCGATCCCAGGACCCTGGGATCATGACCTGAGCCGAAGGCAGAGGCCTTAACCCACTGAGCCACCCAGGCGCCCCGGATGAATTGCTTCTTAAAGTAGTTTTCATCCTGTGGGATTTATACTTTAAAAAGAAAACAAGTTCGTTAAAAATTTATATATCTAAAAATAAACCTGTTTTCTTGTGCTGAAAAATGACCATTTTTTCATTAGTCAGTTACCTGTTCAGAGATACAACCTTTAACTATGTCCAATTTTCTTGTGCAAATCAAACACTTTGAGAGCATTAAATTTTGTTTTTAATTCATTGAGACTATTTTATACTACTTATACTACTTATTATACTACTACTATATTATACTACTTATACTACCTTTTTTGTCATTACTTTTTTAAAAAATCAAGATGGGGTGCCTGAGTGGTTTAGTTAAGTGTCTGACTCTTGGTTTCAGCCCAGGTTATGATCTCTGAGTTGTGAGATTGAGCCCCGATGCGACTCCATGCAGAGTCTGCTTGTCCCTCTTCCTCCCTCTGCCACTCATGTGCACATGGGCACACACTCTCTCTCTCAAATAAAGAAAATCTTTTAAAAAATTTAAAAATTAAGATATAATTGACATATAGTATTGTCATTTTAGATGTGCAGTATAATGATTTGATGTATGTATATGAAAAATGATTAACAAAATAAGTTTAGGTAATGTACATCCCTATACAGTTACAGTTTTTTTTTCCTTGTGATGAGAACTTTTAAGAACTACTTTCTCAGTACTTTTCAAATATACAGTACAGTATTTAACTATAGTCACCATGGTACATATTATTACATCTCCAGGACTGACTTCCCTTATAACAGAAGTTGGTACCTTTTAACCATCTTTAACCGTCTCACCCACCCCTCACCCCACAGCTCCCACTTTTGGGAACCACCAATCTGTGAACTGTATCTATGAGTTTGGTTTTATATTCCACATATAAGTGAGATCATATAGTATTTTTTTCTGACTTATTTCACTTAGCATTATGTCCTCAAGGTCCATTCATATTATTGCATATTGCAGGATTTCCTTCTTTTTTTAATAGCTGTGTAATATCCCTTTGTATATACATAACACATTTCCTTTATCCAGCCAGTGGACACTTAGGTTGTAACCTTGACTTTGCTATTGTAAATAAGGCTGCAGCGAACATGGGAATATATGTATTTTTTTGAAATAGTGATTTTGAATCCTTCAGATAAATAGCTACAAGTGGAATTGCTGGATCATATGCTGGTTCTATTTTTATGTTTTCAGGGAGCCTCCATATAGTTTTTGTCATTACTTTTTTTTAAGTACTGCCTAGCTCTTCTGGAATTAGAGTCAGTGTAAGTGGATTCTTTGAATATCGAAGTGCCTGTGGTCTGAAGGGTTATGAATAAACAGGTGTTTTATAACTGTGAATATCTTTCTGTACTCTAATGACATCCTAGTATGCCTGTCCATTCTCATGTAGTTTAATTGCCAAAGGAGATTAAAACCATATTTTTGGAGTTTCCTGTTTTATAGTTATTCTGCTAATTTTGCTGTATGCTTTTTATAATTCATAAAACTTAAGCAAGTTTCCATTTATAAGAAACAAAAAGATAACCTAAAAAGTTGGTAGGCCAGTATATAATATGTTTAAATAAAAGGATTTTCTGAAAAACTTACCTGTATTTTCATTATATGATAATATAGGTTTATAGCTCTCATTTGAGGACTTCCAGGGATTATGCTGCGTTTAACGATAAAAATATGAAAATCCTGAGAAAGGTACACATGAAAAACAATCAGCCACAAATGAAAAAGGAAAAATAAGATTCCTTTGGTCATACTGCATAAATGAAATTGATTAGTTTAGATTTTTGGAGAATTTAGCTTCTACATTATGTTTATTATTTTATATTTATTTTTAAAAAAGGTTTATTTTAGAGAGACAGCACATACGTGCAAATGAATGAGCAGTGGTAGGAGGAGCAAAGGGAGAAGGAGAGAGAATCTTAAGCAGACTCCCTGCTGAGGGTAGAGTTCAAAGGGAGAGGGGTGCTCTATCCCAGGACCCTGAGATCACGACTTGAGCTGAACTCAAGAGTCACCTGCTTAACTGACTAAGCCACCCTGGCACCCCTATGTTTATTATTTTAAAGTATAGTGTAAAGCAAATAATTTTTTAAAAAATTTAAGGTCTAGAGCTCTCAAGGATTTGAAATAATGCCAGATGTACAATTAGCACTTCCTACCACTCCCCCACCAAAGTTTTTTTTTTTTTTAAATCAGAGAAACAAAAATGCTTGTATAGAATGTAAAATTAAAAATAGCTAAAAAGAGACAAGACCCACAGACCGCACCAGTTAGGCTGTGATTTCTTAGGTTTCCTATTTCATAGTTTGGGGGAGTGACTTAGAGGAATCATCCTCTTTCATGATATGATTAGGGAAGAGGATAATGTAGATTAGCACAAATAGAAAGTAAAAGAGGAGAGCTCTCCAAAAAAGTAACATGGAAAAAACTTCTGGGAAAAAAAAAACCAACCAAAAAAAAAACAACAAACCCCAACCCCCCCCACCACAAAAACCCCAAAAACTTCGTAAAGAAGTACACCCTTACCTGTTGTGTCTAGCCACTCAAGGCAGAGGCATAGAACTATGCCCTGTGGGATGTATATGGAACTTAATGATTTTCTTCTCTATCTTTTCAAGCAAGAATCAGCAAACTATGGCCATTGAGTTAAGTTTGGTGCTGCTTGTTTTAGAGTTGGATTATAGCAGCTTGTAGAGGCTTACAAGCAAAGAATTGGTTTATGTTTTTAAATGATGGGGGGGCAATCAAAAGAGTATTTTGTAGTACACACAAAAGTAGAAAATTTAGATATCATTGTCCAGAAAAGTAATTTTGAACGGTCGCACTTAAGTTTATGTATTGTCTGTGGCACCTTTTGTACTGTAACAGCAGAGGACAGTAGTTGTGAGAGATCTTACGGCCCGCAAAGTCTAAAATATTCACTCTTTGCAGAAAATGTTTGCCCACTCCTGTGTCAGAAAATGTACTTTCTTTGTAGTATAGTAGTAGGTATGTCATACTGCATCAGAATTGTTTACCTCATAATAGTATATAATCTTTTTTCAAAAGCTGATTCTGCTCTTCTTTTTGGGTTCAGAAATGATTTATTCTGACACCTTGCAATTAACTCCATCTGCAGTCATATCACAGCATAGTAATTGATTCTTATGATAATCATAAATTGTGAAGTGAAGATTAAAATATGAGCAGGCTTTGTTTAAGAAACGCTTATTGCATTAATTTGAAGTAGCCACTAAAAATATTAAATGTATAAACTCTGGCCACAAAGTAGAAGTAAAAAAGTTAAGGTAAGCTGATGACAGTTTTTACATGTGCATAATAAGGGCAGAGTTTTAGTTCTTTTTGCAGTATGTAAAAGAAGCTAACTTAAACCATGTTGAACTTAAAAGGAAATTTATTGCAAAGAAACTGAGGTATTCAAAATCAGGAATATAGCCAGGCTGCAGAAGGAAACCCAAACCTGTGGGAACACTATGTATCATTTTCCTTCATTCAGTCTCTTTATTTCTACTGCTTTATTTTCTTCTTTGCTCAATGGCTTTCTTTGTTTTTCCAGGCACGTGACAACTGGTGACCTGTCTGTAATTTCTAGGTACTTCTATTTGTTCTTTAATTGCAGCCACAGTTCAGAATTAACCCAGGTTTTTGTCCCTTTACAGATTTCTGGGAGAAAGAATCTGGTCCAGGTAATCTTGGATCAGGTAATTTTTCTAACTTAGTTCTGACTAGGTCATGTGGTATAAACATGGCTTCTGCACCACTTGTGGGAAAGGGGGAAGTTCCCAGGAAAAAGAGATACAGTGAGCTGAGTAGAATCACCCAAGGTTTTATCAGTATCATAGAGAGTAGAAACATGACTCACTCTAGGAGGTTATGTCAAATAGGGAGGTAGTGTCAATTTTGGATGTGTAGGAGATTATATTTCACTGTTTTGATTCTGTGTTTGGAGAACTAGATGAAATTTTGAAAGTTTATGAAGTTTTACAGTGACTGCAATTTCCTAGTGAAAAACCTGTATTTTTCATTTAAGACCATGGTTCCTAAGTTTGCGTCATCACTGATTCTTGAGCCTTGGGAACATACAAGAATCAGTAATGGAAATTTTTTTCTTTCATTTTCCTTCCTTCCTTCCTTCCTTCGCTTTCTCTCTCTCTCTCCCTCTTGACTTCTCCCCCATATCTTAAAAAAAAAATGTACAGACAGTTCACTGCCCCAGAAATTCTGATTCCAGTTGTCTGGGGTGGATCCTTGATAACACTGTATTTTAAAACGCCTTATCTGAGTCTAATGTGCTGCCATTGTTCAGAATCCACTGCATTTTATCACTGGATGCTTGTTATAAGTGTAGAGTCTCAAAACCTACCCAGGCCTACTGAAAGAGGATCTGAATTTTATTTATTTAAAGAATCTGCATTTTAATAATATCCCCAAGCAGCTTATATGTAGAGTAAAATTGGAGAAGCACTGTCTAGAATTAGTGAATATCTGGCAATGGACCCAAGGGCTCCCTTGGACTGTAGTTCTCAAAGTGTGATCCCAGGACCATCTGCAGTCACCTGGGAGTTTGTTAAAAATGTACATTCTGAACACCAACCTAGACTTTCTGAATAGGACACTGGGGAGGTTGGGGGCAGCAATTTGTGGTTTAATGAGCTCTCCAGATGATTCTTACGCAGGGAGCATTGCACTAGGAGATTCAGGTAGGTATTGGGATTTGGAACCACTGGATTAAGAGAATTCTTTCTACAGGCCTTTTTTTTTTTTTTTTTAAAGATTTTATTTATTTATTTGACAGACAGAGATCACAAGTAGGCAGAGAGGCAGGCAGAGAGAGAAGGGGAAGCAGGCTCCCCGCTGAGCAGAGAGCCCAATGCGGGACTTGACCCCAGGATTCTGGGATCATGACCCAAGCCGAAGGCAGAGGCCCAACCCACTGAGCCACCCAGGCGCCCCTCTACAGACCTTTTATTAAAATACTTCCTGAAGTGAAGTAGCATTGATGTTGCAACTTAACTTTCAAATGATTTAACAAGCTAAAAAAGGGGGGAAAAAACCTCTCTGTGTGTATAGGTGCATGTAGAGAGAGGAAAAGCACATATGGCAAAAGGTTATTTTCTGCCATTGCATTTATAAAAATGGTATGATCTAGGAGTACCTGGGTGGCTCAGTCGCTTAAGCATCCGACTCTTTTGATTTCGGTTGGGGTCATGAATCTTGGGGTCATGGGATCCAGCCCTGTGTTGAGCTCTGTGCTTAGTGGGTAGTCTGCTTGGGATTCTCTCCCTCTCCCTCTGTCTCTCCTTAGCTCATGCTCTCAATCTCTTTCTCTCTTTAAAAAAAAAAAAAAGACACAATTTAGGTTCAAGTAGAGTAACTAGTTTAAGGTAAATAGCCAGCAGGCAGGTGGCAAAATGAGAATTTGAGTGTCCATGCCCTTTGTACATCACCAGAAGCTGGAGTTTGATGTTGTTTTTCATGTTAGCTTGCCTGAATTCACCATCCCAGGTGTCTGGGAATGTGACTGTGTTGCATTCTACAGGCCCAGGAGTGAGCTTGAATGTTTAGTCATTGTCTTCCATTGTTATGAATAACTGCCCCCTACCTCCCTCCCACTCTCCAGTGTCATAGTTCCCTCCTCAGCCCCTATTATCATCATTCTTACTATTAGACTTGGAATCTGGGCATGTTCATATATTTTATTTTGGCTTCTAATAGAACCAAGTGTTCTATGGTTTGAGTTGGGCATATGCAGAAATATGGTTGATTTGTGTAGCCCAGACTTAGTATTTCAGTTTTCAGGCCAGTTATTAATTAGACAGAATTGAAAATTTGCCCTGTTGGTAGCCTGAGATTTAGAATTAGTTTCAAAACAGTGGGAACTAGTAAGTATTTCACTTTTTAAAATACTGTACCTCATCCACAAAATGTTTCTGTTGATTAAAGATTGCTATTAAATTGTCTTTCCTACTGTAACATTCCTTAAAAGTTCTGATCCATATTAGAATTGGATGAATTCTTTAGGTTGTTGAATTTCTCTTTTTTTTTCTTTGTAGCAATAATTTATTCCTACCTGATGATTAAAAAAAAATCCTCTGTAAGAATTGTTTTACTTTATTGTTGACCTCGTGGAGGCCTGCCTTTAATTGAACTCATGATGGCATTTTTATGTAATGTGTAAAAGAGCATCAGGAGACAGAGCCAACGTGGTCTTACTTGCTTTTATACAAATTAAATTGCCCTTGTGGCCCAGCATAAAATCAAAGCCCTAAGAGCAGTTATTTATTTTGACAACAGAATTAATTGAGCCTAAAACAGTTGAAATTCCAGTTGTAGCAAACTATTCTTTCTGGGTCTCACTCTGGCTTTGGGACTGTCAAAAAAAGTAACTTGTCTTATGATTAAATAGCAGAATGATGGGCAGTGGACTGCATTCGAGGGAGATGCTGAATAAACTTTCTACTTGTGAAACATTTCAGAAGTGACATGCTACAAGGGGGGTCAGAATGTGCATTGCTATCCAGCTGAGCTGTCAGCTGGCACAGAGCCAGGCACGCAAAGCTTTGCCATGTGAAGCGGCATGTGGAGCATATGCCATTTGATAACATCTTTTTCATGCATGAGTTAATTTTTTTAAAGGTATTTTTAGTTATATTATACCAGAAACCTTCATATTTCTGTCTTTAATAGAAAAACTTATGTGCTGAAGGTACTCATTTTAAAACTTTTATATGTATTTTACAATTTGAAAGGATGTGGCATCTTATATTTCACAAATGTTTGTGATTTTGAATAGTTTATTTTTATTGGGCATTTCCCTATTCCAAATGGATTTTAAGAGGATGTTTAGAAAAGATAAAGGAAAAGCAATCGACATATATCTGGTATAGGCAAAAGGTTTTGTAAGGGAAAAAACGTAGAATTCTGTTGGAGGAAATTTTGGTAGAGTTAAGGGATGCCTTTGCTATTTTCATATATATGAAAACATCCAAAAATCTTAAAAGAATGTATATCATATTTGCTAAAATGATGTTACAAAAGTCTTTCTAGATGTTCTGTTTTAAAATATTTGTACATAATGCAGTTTGTTTGGCATTGGTGTTTTGTTTTGTTTTTCCTCTCTAGAATAAGCCCATGGCTTGAGTATTCAAGATTTTGTAAATAATTACTGGCCACAGATTATGTGATGTGTACTTGTAGGAGCTCCCAGACTATTTGATAGGTGGTCATAGTCTCTTAAGGTTTATTAGTAAGTGATAAAGCTAATAATAAATAATAAACTGTTGGTAATTTAGGAAGAGATTTCTCATTCTTTACAATTTTTACATCACCTAGTTGCTGATTATCAGATGGACATACTACAGTTCTTTGCCTTTATCGATCTTTCAGTTTCATCTCTTTGTAAACTGTTAACTTAAGCCTCTAATGGATTTTAACCACAAGCTCATTTAATGAATCTTAGCTTCCAAATTTGCAGAGTGGACTTGAAGTCTTTAAATTTTTAATTAGGCCATGTTCTGTTTCTGAGGTTTTTTGGATGAAAGTAGTGAATGTATTGCTTCTTTTTTTAATCACATGATATATGTCATAAGAATACTGTAGTAAGAAAGGTATTGCTAATTAATTGATTAGGACCTTGTTTATCAACTCTCTTTTATGAGTTGTTTTTAATAAAGTTATTTTACTTATCTCTAAATGTTAATGTATTCTGTTTGAATAGAAACCAGAACTGAAGAAGTAGATCTTAGATTTGGTCAAGAAGAAGTATTAGCTAGTATTTTTAGGTGTTCTACTTGTAGAGAAATTTTTCTTGTTAATCATTGGCTTTCTTTTGCAATGGAATCATCATTGAGAACTCTGATTATGAACTTAAATATAGGTACAGTTAAGCTTAACATCTCAGAAGAACCAATAACAAAATATTACATTTTCCACTCTTCAAGCTCTGTTTTTAAATTTTTTGAAATAATATATTGACTCTATTACTGTTAATAAGTGATTTCAGAAAAATACTGGACTTGCATAAATTTAAGTATTAAAAAAACAGACAATTTATTTATTTATTTATTTAAAGATTTTATTTATTCATTTGATAGACAGAGATCACAAGTATACAGAGAGGCAGGCAGAGAGAGAAGGGGAGGCAGGCTCCCTGCTGAGCAGAGAGCCGGATGCGGGGCTCAATCCCAGGATCCTGGGATCATGACCCGGGCGAAAGGCCGAGGCTTTAACCCACTGAGCCACCCAGGTGCCCCAAAACAGATAATTTAATAGAATGATAGTTTAACAGTTTAACAGAAGATAATTTTTTAGTCTGATACTTAGCTTTGGGGTGTTTCAGTAGAGTAGTGATTCATGCTTTTTGCTAACTTTCTTACTACCTAAATAATTTAGTATTCCATGTAAATGAAATATACCATCCCATGGGACTTAAGGCTTGCCTTAGCAGATCTGTTATTTTAGGGCTATTTTGTTTTTTAGCTGATTTCTATTTTATCATCTTCTTCCCCTCTGTAGTCTATCCCTCATACCAGTGCTAAATTAATTTTCTTGTAAGCCACTTTGTAGAGTCATGTGTGTATCACCTCACATGAAAACTCTTCCCATTACCCGCAGACTACAAGTGTATATTCCTTGATGGACTTTACAGTTAGAGCCTCACCATTTAGCTGCTATGTAATTGGTGCATTTATTTGTTCAGCAGATAATTTGTTAAAGACCTATATTTCCAGTTCACAGTAGTCTACTAGACAGACAAATTCCCAAGCTTAGATTCTAGTAATATTTACTATGTTGGTCCCCCTGTCCTTCCCATGAATACAACCAAGGATTCAGCAACTGCCTTTTATTATGCTGGTTTTCTCTCAAGTATCCTGTAAGCTCCTTGAAAGCAGGAACTACAGATTAGGTTTGTGTCTTCAGTTCCATGGTATCTTATATAAAAGGTTTTCAGTAAATTGTGGTCGTAATAATAGGCTTGTCTCCGTTTTTGTCACTGTTAGGATTATTTGAATTTTAAAATTATTATTTATATTATAATTAACACTATCAGATAACACTAGAGCACATGTCAGGTCAGTTAAAAAGCTGTGATGGGATCTGATCTGATTGTTTTCTATCAGCTTGCTTTTTTTCTTTTTTTTTACTTGCAGTTGTTCATCTGTTTTTTGTTTGTTTGTTTAGGCCTTATTGAATTTGAAGAATGTGACCCTGCTAGTGCAGTTGAAGGTAAGTTGGCTACTTACAATAGTGTTAACTAGCTAATATCTTCTGTTATTGAATAAATAAAGAGTGGCTATTATCCATTGGTGTTAGCCTGTCGGTGGTGTGAGTGATACAGAAAATCTGAATGTGGTTTGAAGACCTATAGATACTGCTCTTCACTTAATAAGCAGTCGGTTTGCCCAAAGGAATAGTGAGTGTGTTAGCGTATATATTTTAAAAGATGAAATATAATGTATTTATTTTCAAATATTCATCGAGATTGTTTTCTTTATTGACATCCATTTTAAACATTTTCATGTCATAAATATGAAAATGATTACTGCACATTAATGTGTAAGACTTACTCTAAAGTGAGAAACATTTCAGTAATTAATGAGGTTATATATTAATGTTATTATTACTATTATTTAAAATGAGTGATGATGTGACTTGGAGAAGGGGTTCACAACCCTTCTTGTTTGTTTGCTTGCTTTGTTTGTTTAAAGATCTTATACATACAATGTAGGGCTTGAGTTTACAACCCCAAGATCAAGAGTCCCACGCTCCTCTGAGCCAGCCAGGTAGCCTTCCTGTTTAAATAGATGATTTTCATAGTATGAAACCTAAGAGATGCCTGCTATTTTTGTCAAATTTTATGTATCTCACTTTGTGAGCTACTGGAAGTAATTTGAAAACAATCTTCTATTTTTTTCCTTCCAACATTTATGTAAGAATTTGGAGAAAAGGTTTGCTGTTGTGTATAAGGTTCTCATTGGAGAAGTCAGAGGCTCTGTCCCCTAGACTTTTTTGTCTTTAAGAGAGGGGCTGAGGCAGGGAGGGTTAGAGGGGGAGAAAGAGAGAGAGAGAATTTTTTTTTCTTTCAAGATTTTATTTAAATTCAAGTTCTCATGTAGTGTAATACTAGTTTCAGGAGTAGAATTTAGTGATTCATCAGTTGCATGTAACACCCAGTGCACATTACATCAAGTGCCTTCCTTAATGTCTATCCCCCAGTTACCCTATCCCCCCCACTCCCTCCCCTCCAGAAACCCCTCCAGCGCCTGGGTGGCTCAGTCAGTTAAGTATCTGCATTGAGCTCAGGTCATGATCCTGGGGTCCTGGGATTGAACCCCACTTAGGGCTCCCTGCTCAGTGGGGAGTCTGCTTCTCCTTCTCCCCCCTTTCCCCCTGCTTATGCTCTCTCTTTCTCTCTCATTCTCTCAAATAAATAAAACTTAAGAGTCTCCTATGGTTTGCTTCCCTCTCTGTCTTTATCTTATTTTATTTTTCCTTCCTTTCCCCCATGTTCATCTGTTTTGTTTCTTAAATTCCACGTAAGAGTGAAATCATACGGTATTCATCTTTCTCTGACTGACCGAATTCACTTAGAACGATACACTCTGTTTCCGGGAGAGAGAGAAACTTTTTTTTTTTTAAAGATTTTATTTATTTGACAGACATCACAAGTAGGCAGAGAGGCAGGAAGAGAGAGAGGAGGAAGCAGGCTCCCTGCTGAGCAGAGAGTCCGATGTGGGGCTCTATCCCAGGACCCTGGGATCATGACCTGAGCCAAAGGCAGAGGCTTTAACCCACTGAGCCACCCAGGCACCCCGAGAGAGAGAATCTTAAGCAGGCTCCACAGCCCGTATGGAGCCCAGTGCTAGGCCAGATCTCATGACCCTAAGATCATGACCTGAGCTGAAATCAAGAGTGGGACACGTAACCAACTGAGCCACCCACACGCCCTGGTGTCTAGACTTCTTACAGTTCCTAACTTCTTATAGTTCCTATAAACAGTTATTTAAGTTCTCTGTACTTCAGCTTTCTTGGTTGTAAAATGTGGATTTTTGGGGCACCTGGGTGGCACCTCACATCATGATCTGAGGGTTAGGAGATGAAACCCTGCTTCAGGCTCCGTGTTCAGCTTGAGATTCCCTTCTTCTCCCTCCCCTGGCTTGTACTCTGTCTCTCAAATAAGTAACTAAACTTAAAAAAAAAAAAGTGTAGATAGTAAATAATACCCTGTGAGAATAAAAATATATTTGATGTTTAAAATACAGCATGCTAGGGGCACCTGGGTGGCTCAGTGGGTTAAAGCCTCTACCTTCGACTCAGGTCATGATCCCAGGGTCCTGGGATGGAGCCCCGCCATTGGGCTCTCTGCTCAGCGGGGAGCCTGCTTCCTCCTCTCTCTGCCTGCCTCTCTGCCTACTTGTGATCTCTCTCTCTCTGTCAAATAAATAAATGAAATCTTTAAAAAAAAAAAAAAGTAAAATATAACATGCTCTACAAATGTATGATTTAGGGAATTAGTTTTGCATGAAATTTTAGATGTTCTAAAACTTCTGAATTATAATCCTCCCTATAGTATTTAGTAGCTGTATAACATTGAGTTAAAAAAAACAAAAAACCACCCTTGAGTTTCCTCATCTATACGGTAAGGGGTTATCTTAGGTATGCTCTGCCTGTCAGAGTAAACAGCTAAGCTTTAAATGCTGAATTCCATCAACAATCAATAGCACGACTGATCTCTAAAAAATAAATTTGTCATGCAAGAAGAGAGGAAGAACTATATTAGGCAAAACAAAGATGATCTTTGTTTCTTATTTATGGTAGAATCAACTTACAGCAGAGTTTAAAGATATTAAAGATATTAAAGATAATATATGGGCAAAAGAATGCCATATGTTTTCTGTGTTTACTGTTAATGGATCTGTTGTGTCATTTTTTTTTTTTAAACAACACATTTATATTTTGTGACCTTCCACACAGGAAACATGACTTGGCCTGCATTTATAACTGTCTAATTTAGTAAATAATATACTTTCTTTGAAGTTTTAAGATATATCCAAATGCTTATTTTGTCTGAGGTAACTTAGGGGAGACTTAGAGGAAAAGAGAATTTTGTTGATCAAGTAAATGTTTTATAATCTTTTGGTGCATAGCAGGCCATATTAAATTAAGAAAAGATTAAACAGATTGTGACTCTGATTTAAATGTTAGGGTTGAGTAGTTGATACTTTTATTTCTTCATTCAAATTTAGTATTGACAAGCAAATCATGTGTCAAGATACAAGATGTATTCATAAATTTAATATATTTTTCAGCAACAATTATGTTTCTGTAACAATATATATTTATTTTAAGGTGTAAAACCAAGGAAAAGAAAGACTTTTGGTTTACCAGGGATAATTAAAAAGGAAAAGGATGCAGAGTCTGTGTAAGTATATTACATATTGTCAAAATCCTCTGTTATTAAGAATAAGACTGTTGTTTTGAATTTGAGAAGAAAAAATTTCATCAAATAACTCAAAGTATGTATGTCTAAGGTTTAAAAAATAGTTTTGTTTTGTTTAATTTTTTATTTCTTTTCAGCGTAACAGTATTCATTGTTTTTGCACCACACCCAGTGCTCCATGCAATCCGCGCCCTCCCTAATACCCACCACCTGGTTCCCCCAACCTCCCACCCCCCGCCCCTTCAAAACCCTCAGGTTGTTTTTCAGAGTCCATAGTCTCTTATGGTTCACCTCCCCTTCCAATTTCCCTCAACTCCCTTCTCCTCTCCATCTCCCCTTGTCCTCCATGTTATTTGTTATGCTCCACAAATAAGTGAAACCATATGATACTTGACTCTCTCTGCTTGACTTATTTCACTCAGCATAATCTCCTCCAGTCCCGTCCATGTTGATACAAAAGTTGGGTATTCATCCTTTCTGGTGGAGGCATAATACTCCATAGTGTATATGGACCACATCTTCCTTATCCATTCGTCCATTGAAGGGCATCTTGGTTCTTTCCACAGTTTGGCATCCGTGGCCATTGCTGCTATAAACATTGGGATACAGATGGCCCTTCTTTTCACTACATCTGTGTCTTTGGGGTAAATACCCAGTAGTGCAATTGCAGGGTCATAGGGAAGCTCTATTTTTAATTTCCTGAGGAATCTCCACACTGTTCTCCAAAGTGGCTGCACCAACTTGCATTCCCACCAACAGTGTAAGAGGGTTCCCCTTTCTCCACATCCTCTCCAACACACGTTGTTTCCTGTCTTGCTAATTTTGGCCATTCTAACTGGTGTAAGGTGGTATCTCAATGTGGTTTTAATTTGAATCTCCCTGATGGCTAGTGATGATGAATATTTTTTCACGTGGCTGATAGCCATTTGTATGTCTTCATTGGAGAAGTGACTTTTCATATCTTCTGCCCATTTTTTTATATGATTATCTGTTTTGTGTGTGTTGAGTTTGAGGAGTTCTAAAAAATACAGTTTTCTAAATAAATTTACTACCTCCTCTGGCTTTAGATAAAAGTATTAACTTCTCTTATTTTAAAATTTTAAGATGAAAGCTGTAGTGTCTTGAAATTGAAACTTTAAAGGTACCCTTTTTATAAAACATACATGCATATTTAAAAAACAGAAGTGCAGAGGAAACTAAAAATTCTTCTATATCTTAATGCCAAAGAAAAAAACCCATGGTCAACAATTTAATGTAAATCCTTCCTGGACAACTCTAAACATATAGGCATATGTGTACACATAAATAGAAAATAGGGGAGAGCAAAGGCACTAACATGTTTTAAACATTTATACTAGGTCATCAATTTTAGATGGGGGATGGACTATAAATATGATTTATGTATTTTTAAAATTAAGTTAGTATACACAGAATATGTAATTTGCATACAATAAATTCAACTAGTATTGGGTAAGTGAAGTTTTCTACCTTGGCTATGAATTAGAACTACGTGGAAAATTAAAATAGGTGTATTTATGCCAGGCCCCACCTCAGACCAATTAAACCATCATTCTCAGGCGTGAGGCCAAGCATAATTTTTGTTTGGTTTGGTTTTAAGCAATCTGTGTGATTCCTGACATATACCTGAGGTTGAGAATCTCTAAGAACTATGATTTACAAGAGACAAACTGCAATCTGTCTTTCTATAATTACTCAACCTAATATATATTTACAAGATGCTAATCAAATCTTAAATGATTTGTTGACTGTGTGACACTGGGTGAAAATTTATTTAAAATCCCTACTTCTCTAGCATAATTAGCAGAGCTGTCATAGGCACTCATATTTTCAGTTATAAGAGAACAATTTGTGCTTTGGGTGTTCTTACCTTCTGCCTAGTTAGATTCTTTTTGAGTTTCTCAGTGTGTCTAAGTCTGTTTCTTTTCTCCCAAGTTTTACTTGGTTAACAAATTAAGACCAATTGCAGAGTAATTTTTATTTGTAGTTACCATCTCATCTACAAATGTCTTTTCAGCATTTATAAAGGGAGTATTTTGTTAAGGAGATGGAATCTAATCTATTTTTATAACATTGGAAATACTTATGGAAATCTAAACAGTTGATTTGTAAGTGAAATTATAAATGTAGCCAGTTCATCTGTGGGTGTATTGTAAAAAATAAAGGCCTTAAATTCAAATATTTTTATAATGTATGGTTTTCACAGCTGTCCATTCAGGCAGCGTGCAATAATTTTGCATATTCTGTGTTTTTAAAATAGTTTTTCATGATCAGTAATTTCCCAGTACCATGATTAGGCCACTCGGATATTGGAATGGTTTTTACAAACACTGAGAACACCAGAGCCAAAAACCAGTGCTTAAACAACTGCACCATGATTGCTTTCTTTCAACACTTAAGAGGCAGGGAAAAATGTTAGAAACCGCTTTGTTTGAAATGCCTGAGGCTCTTGGCATGCTTCTTCCAGTAGCCTGAAGGCTTTGAAATGCCATCAGTTGTGGAAGAGGGGGTCCTGCTCAGAGCTTGCTCAGGGCTTGCTCTTCCTGGGGCTTCAACTGCAGGTCTCATTGCAGCCCACTGTGAAAGCAAACAGATGAGTGTTTTGACACAAAGACTGGTGAGCTCTGGCTGAAAGCCAGAGAATAAACAGAGAATAAACTATTTGAAACTTTGACACTTTTATATTTAAAGTGTATCTTTTAAAAAAAGAAGGAAGTAGAAGTGCTCCAATATCTTAAATTATTTGATTCTGTAGAGGGATTGAATTTTTTCTTATGGTGCCTTTTCTGGAACATATCTTTAGAGTATGCATAGGAATGTACCAGTAATAAGGAAGCTCTTTTTCAAAACTTGGAATTTTGAGTGACATTTAAGTGGCTATAAAGATACCATAGGCTTACATTTACCCTCTTTGGTGCTTCCATTTGGATTGAGAGCAGTGTAGCCATCTTTTTTTCATTATTTCAGTCTGTTCCATCCTGTCTTTCTTAAACAAAATTCTTCAATTTGTAGATTTTTTTCTGGTTTGTGCTTTAGTCTTTGGGTAAAGATGACCTGTTTATCCTATATATTAATTTAGTACATTTTATTACTGTTCATTGGACTTTCAAGGTATACCTAATATGCGTGTTTTCAGTCTCTTATTAAAGTGGTGGATTCTGATACTATATGCATTAACTGTGTCAGGCCACTGAATATGTAACTAAACCAAATGCCTTTTAAATGTTCATTCTAATTTTTGTTAGTGAATTTGTTAAACAATATGTATATAGAAATCCTTCTAACCTTATTCCTCATGGCCTCAGTGTCTTTATGGATTTATTTGGTTGATAAAGTTGGTCTACTTTATGTTTTAATTTTACATTCAAAGCACTTCTTTTCTAGCTTATATCCAAATTAATATTTATCAGTTAAATGATAAAAATACCAATTTTCAACAACTTACTGTATTAGACCATATTTTATATATTAGACTTAGATTTTTTTAAGCAGAATTCTGACTACTCATTTAACATGTTTGGAGAAAAATGGTTTGGCTTCTATATATATGCTAGCTATGGATATTACTTCAAATGAAACTGAAGTTTTTAACAAGAATATATTGTAAAGTGTTATTTAAAAGCCAGTAGCAATCCTTGTAGGACTAGCAGCTTCCTTTATATGATTCATGTGTATATTTATGAAAAAGAAGTGCTTTTGAAGTACAAGTTTTTAAAATACTTGTAAGCTGTATAAGTTTTATTTGCCATGTATTGTGAATATTGGATTGCCTTCTTTTGAACTTTAAAATCATTTGGTATATTTTAATCCTCATGATTTGATTTTTCTAATATCTTTGTAAAGTTTAAATAAAAGTTATGTTTAAATAACAAGGTAAACACATTCAATATACTAGAATTATAGATAGTTCTAATAGTTGATTGTTTCTAATATTTTGTTTATTTTAATAGGGAATGCCCTGATGCAGATTCACTTGTAAGTTGATTTTACTTTGATATAATATAAACCATCCATATTAACCATTTTCATTAGGAAATAACCAGCATATTTGGGTTGAGTTGTTAACAAGTCTTTCCAAGAAAAATACTAACCAGCTTACTGTAAAGTCACTATTAAAATTATTTTACAGGTGCATTTTTGGCTTTATATTACTAGATGCTTTCCTATTAAATAGAAGGTAGTTCTACCTACCTTTGTAAAGTACATTTTACTTTTAAAATTTGAGTGGTACTATACCATATTGCTTTTTCTTGGGAAATATGCCAGATCTCAGATCTGTATACTTTATTTTAAAATGTGATGCTCTTAGTAATGTGTTCCTCATCATTAAAATGTTATTTTTATCTATTCAAGTATTTGAGTTTTAATAGATTACCAGTTTAAAAAAATATAACAATCATGGTCAGTATTTTTCTGTGCTTTTTGCTTGTAGAAAGTTTGCTTATATTTTTTATTTAAATATATTTCTTTGTATATAATTGAGGAAGACATTAAATGGAGCTCCAAATAAGTTACAGTGGGAGAGTAGATTTACAAAATAGTCTAATATATAGACAGACACATTTTTCAAATTGTTCATTAGACTGGTTATGTTGCTAAGTGTAGTAGAGTCAAGCTGTCTGTCTCCTTTGCTTGTTCTTGCTTATATAATTACTGTTTCTTTTGGTCCCACATCATTTTGATCTTTTACAGCATAATGGTGTATCAGGATAAAGATATTTTGTGAAATAGTGTGTTTTTATGTAACTTAAGTAAAACCTAGTATATTTTATTTAAAATAAGAAAATTATGGTTTGTTAATAAATGTAAAGTGAAAGTAGAGAATTAGATTCCTAGTGAGCTCTAGGGTTAAAATTATTGAGTGTTTTAGAATTAACATTTAATTTACCAGTTGTCTGTTTCGATACTCTTGGCTTACTAATTAATGAAAAAGTTAACAGATGTGTTTGACATTTACTTCAGTATTCATCATGCATTTCATTTTGGAATTATTTATGCGTAGCATTTATCTTATGATTACAGTATTGAATTAAATACTTTAATACTTCTTGTTTTATATATACTCCCTTAAATATAACATTTGTAATCCTCTTAGCTCATTGATACTATTCTATAATGATCAATATTAACCAAGTTTGAACTTCTAGTCAGAAGAATTAGAAAAGGAATTAGAAAAGAACTTTTAAAGAGGATGCATAAGGCTAATGCCATATAAGAAATTATTGATACATTTGTGTAGAAAGAAAACATCTAAAATTACAAAAAATAGAAGAATTTGATTCAGTGAAGATAAATTGGCAGAGTATATTTGCAAGACATGTAATAAGGGGCTACTTTACTTTGTAGAGTTTATACAAATCATTATCAAAGGTGAGCAATGTCCCAGTAGAAAAAGGGCATTATAAAAACGGGCTATTTTTGGGGGTGCCTGTGTGGCTCAGTGGGTTAAAGCCTCTGCCTTCAGCTTAGGTCATGATCCCAGGGTCCTGGGATCAAGCCCCACATCGAGCTCTCTGCTTAGCGGGGAGCCTGCTTCCCCCTCTCTCTCTGCCTGCCTCTCTGCCTACTTGTGATCTCTGTCTGTCAAATAAATGGATGGAATCTTTAAAAAAAAGAAAAGGAAAAAAAAGCAGGCTATTTTTCATGAAAAGAAATAGAAGTGGTAAATAACCATAAGAAATGTTCAGAATAGTAGTCTCATTCTGATGCAAATTAGAATGAAATTCCTATATTTACCTATCGGCAAAGGTTTTGGTATATCGGTAGCAATGTAAATTGATATAATCTGTCTTATAGGTAGTTTGGCAGTGTCTTCTCAAATAAGAAATGCATGTTCTTTTTGACTCTCCAGTCCTACTGCTTGAGGTTTACTGTTACGGCTATATTCACAAACTATATGTATGTGATTGACCAAGGTAAATGCACACAGTAGTTACTCCCTCCCCACCCCACCCCTGAGGTTTTGCTTTCCATGGTTGGAGTTAATCATGGTCAGTCATGGTTCAGAAGCAGATGGTCCTCCTTTTGATATATCATCAGAAGGTCATTAGTAGCCTAACACTACATCATAATGCCTACTACATCATTCACCTCATGTCATCTCATCATATAGGTATTTTATTATATCACATCATCACAAGAAGGGTGAGTACGATAAAATAAGATATTTTGAGAGACCACATCCACATAACTTTTTTTTTTTGAAAGATTTTATTTATTTATTAGGGAGCTGGGGGAGGAACAGAGGGAGAGGGAGGAGCCTAGATGATGTGGGACTCTGTTCCAGCACTCTGGGATCATGGCCTGAGGCAAACCCAGGTGCTTAACCAACTGAGCCACCCAGGCACCCCCTCACATAACTTTTATTATAGTATATATTTTTTAAAGATTTTATTTATTTTACAGAGATCACAAGTAGGCAGAGAGGCAGGCAGAGAGAGAGGAGGAAGCAGGCTCCCCGCTGAGTGGAGAGCCTGATGTGGGGCTCGATCCAAGGACCCTGGGATCATGACCTGAGCTGAAGGCAGAGGCTTTAACCCACTGAGCCACCCAGGTGGCCCCTATGATAGTATATTGTTAAAACAGTTCTGTTTTATTATTACTTCTTGTTACTAATCTCTTATTGTGCCTTAAAAAAAATCTCTTACCATGTCTAATTTATAAATTGAACTTTATCATAGATATGTATGTGTAGGAAAAAAACATAGTGTATATAGGGTTCATTATTATCCCTAGTTTCAGGCATCCACTGGGGTGTAGGACTGTATCCTCCCTGGGTAAGGGAGACTAGGAGGAGGAAGGGAGAAGTAGAAACAGATGTTTATTTCAGCATTGTTTATATTAACACAGGATTGAAAACACCCATCAGAATGGACATTGGTTAAATAAATTATTAAACATTCACTGTAATAGTCCGATGTTATAGAATTAGGTTACCCTGCCTGCTGATATGGAAAGAGCTTACTAAAGAAAAGCAAGTATGATATTTTAAGTAAATGCTGTTTTAAAAATATAAGTGGGTAGATATCTTTGTTCTTTTTTTTTTTTTTTTAAAGAATGTGTTACCAGATACTTAATCTTAATTGTGGTTACCTTTGGGGAACAGGATTACAGTGGTTTTCTGCAGGGAGAAAAGGCTTTCAGTATTTGTTTTATTTATAGCCTATTATTTATTTATGGCCTATTTATGGCCTTTTTTTATGGCTCATCTTTTTTTTTTTTTTTTTTTAAACGTAGGCCTACATGGGACTTGAACTCATGACCCTGAAATCAAGAGTTGCATACTTTACTGACTTAGCCTGCCAGGCTCCCCTATGGCTAGTCTTAATAATTACTTAAAAAACATCCATAGTCCACCTTGTGAGGGAAATTATTGCTCAATTTCTGTACCTTTTTTAAATGGTCTGTGTAATTAAAAAATTATTTTGAGGGTCAAAGTAAGTGTAAATTGCTCTTTTAGTTTTAGCCAGTCTCCCCATTGTAAACAGAGATTGAGGAATATTCCACTAACTACAGAGCTCTCTCCAAGCCTGTCGTTTTAAATCACTACTACCACTGTCCAAATCTGCCTTTTAAGATTATTGGGTGAAGTTACCTGTTCTTTTTTTTTTTTTTTTTAAGATTTTATTTATTTATTTGACAGACAGAGATCACAAGTAGGCAGAGAGGCAGGCAGAGAGAGAGGAGGAAGCAGGTTCCCTGCTGAGCAGAGAGAGAGCCCGATGCGGGGCTCGATCCCAGGACCCTGGGATCACGACCTGAGCCGAAAGCAGAGGCTTTAACCCACTGAGCCACCCAGGCACCCCGAAGTTACCTGTTCTTTTCTTCATACTGCTTTGGCCTTATGTTTTGCTCTGGCAGTGTAGGATCTTTAAATAGAAATCATGGATTTAGTGGACAAAGGTGTAAATAGGTATTGTGTAAGTTTTTATTAATATCAGTTTTCTATGAATAGTTTTAGCACTGAAAACCTAATATACTGAGTATCATGATTTATTTTGAAGTAATCAATTTATAGTAAGTTTCAAAGATAGTACAGAGCGATCCAATGTACCTTTCACCTGCTTTTGCCCGATAACTTCTTGCAGAAATATAGTATAGTATCACAACTGGGATGTTGACACTAATACAGTAAAGAAGAACATTTCCATTATCACAAGGGTCTTCTGTGTGGATTATCCTTTTACAGCCATTTCTTTTCCATCACCACCCTCCTTAGCTTCTGGCAACTGCTCCTCTTTTCTTTGTTGCTATAGTATTACCATTTTAAGAATGTTACCTAAGTGGAATCCTATTACTTTTCAGATTGGCTTTTTTCATTCAGCATAATTCTTCAGTTTCTTCTGGATTATTGTGTGTATGAATAGTTGTTTCTTGAATAGTATGCCATGATATAGGTGCACTAAATTTTTTTATAACCACTCACCTATTATAGGACATTTAGTTATTTCTAGTTTTTGGCTATTAGAAAAAAGCTGCTTTGAAGAATCATATATAGGCTTTTGTATGGATACAGTATCCTTCTCTGACCCTGGTAATTTTCTTTTTGAAGTCTGTTTTATTTAACAGAAGGACAGTCATTCTCTCTCTCCCCAACCTTTTTAAAATGTTTACATGGTATATTTTTAAAATTATTTTCCTTTCAACCTACTTATGTTGTTATATATGAAGTGAGTTTCTTATATGCTATAGATAGCATCTAGTTGGGTCATGTTTTTAATCTCATCTTTCAATCTGTCTTTTGTTACATTTGGACAGTTTCTATTTAACATAATTATTGACCTATCAGGGCCAAGTATGTCATTTTATTTTTTGTTTTCTGGTTTTGTTTTGTTTTGCTTTTCATTTTGTTTTCTTTTTCCTGTCTTCCCTGTGGGTTATTTGAACCCTTTTAAGAACTCCATTATGATCTGTTTATAGTCTCTTAGCATATAATTTTGTGTGACTTTCTAAATGGTTCCTCTAGTTCACTCTCTAGTACCTTCAGATAGTTTTTTTTGACTAGAGTTTATAGTTATAATCTTCAAGAGGTTGATCCATAAGCAGCTTATTCAGCCCTATAGAAAATGGCTCAGTATTATTTGAAATTATTACATTGTACTAAATAATACACTGTAGACAAATTTAAAAGTAGTATCAGCAAATCCTTAGAATTTCTAGGGGCTTAAATATCTGGTATGTTTCTAGGGTACTGGGAATAAAAATCAAGTATTTTATAAAAACCTTAATTCTGGGGCACCTGGGTGGCTCAGTTTGTTAAAGCTGCTGCCTTCGTCTCAGGTCATGATCCCAGGGTCCTGGGATCCATTCCTGCATCAGACTTCTTGCTTGGCGGGGAGCCTGCTTCTCTCTCTGCCTCTGCCTGCCACTCTGCCTGCTTGTGCGCTTGCTCTCTCTGACAAATAAGTTAATAAAATCTTAAAAAAAAAAAAAAAAAAAAAACCTCTACCAAAAATTTTTAAAAAGGAACTTTAATTCTGATGTTTAATGAATTCACATTTGGTAAAGTTTATTTTTTTAAGTATTTTAAAATATTATTTGCATATAAGCAAGCAATATGTAGAACTCAAAGTACTCCAGTTCTAGGGATATAACTATATACTTGTCATCTTTTTAATATATGGAATCTGCTCTTTACTATTAGATTTTCATTTCTAGATTTTTTTTTAAGATTTTATTTATTTATTTGACAGAGATCACAAGTAGGCAGAGAGGCAGGCAGAGAGGAAGGGAGGCAGGCTCCCTGCTGAGCAGAGAGCCCGATGTAGGGCTCAATCCCAGGACCCTGGGATCATGACCTGAGCCGAAGGCAGAGGCTTTAACCCACTGAACCATCCAGGCACCCCTCATTTCTAGATTTTAATCCAGCCTGTTAACTCACTGCTGGCTACAGTAGATTTTTTATTCAGATTGGAAGCTGTAACCATGTAAATTCTGTTTTAGTTCTCCTTGATTTTATGCTGTGCCTGTGAGATTATCCTTCATATTCCTTTTGCTGAGCTTTAGCAGGTGAATGGAGGAAGAACAGCAAACTTTACCAGTAGAAGAATATTGGCTCTCCAATTCCACTGATCACTTGGCATTTCTTGGTGATCTTTTTTTTTTTTTTTAAACTTTTTGGAATTAGTTTATTCTTGTATTTTTTTGTAAGTTAGAAGTTATTTCTGGGACTCAGTCGGTTAAGCATCTGCCTTCAGCTCAGGTTATAAGCTCAGGGCCCTGGGATTCAGCCCCACATTGGCCTCCCCACTGAGCGGGGCTGGGAGAGGTCTGCTTGTCCCTCTCCCTCTGCCTGTCCTCCACTTGTGCTCTCTCTCTCTCAAATAAATAAAATCTTAAAAAAAAGAAGTTACTTCCAAATAAAAACGCTTGTATACCCTTAACTTTTTATTATATTTGCTGTAACAGTTGCATTCTCCTTACATGCATGTGTTTATGTATGCGTGTATAAGTTTTTTTCTGATCCATTTCAGGGTAAGTTCTGTACATTATGACCCTTTATGGCTAACTACTTATATGTGTATTTCCTAAAAATAGGAATATTCTCTTAACGTAGCATCCTTTATCCATTCTACTTCATCATTATCCCTTGGAGGTACAATACAACTTCATTGTATTCTGATTTCTTCTTCCAGTGGCTTTTTCCCCCCATAAAGATAAGCAGATATCTGTGTTTTTAAATTTTCCCATCTTTCTTACTTCTAGGCTTTTTTCAGTTAGCAGTATTTCCTAGAAGTCATTTCATATGAGTTCAATAATTGAATAGTACTCTGTTCTCTCTGTGTACTATAGTTTATTCAAATATGCTTGGACATTTAGGTGCTTTCCAGAAATTTTGAATTACAGATAATCTTTGGTGAATAAACTTGTTGCATATTTATGTTTAAATTGTTGGGGGGGTGTATCTTCAAGGTAAATTTCTAGAAATTGAATTTCTGGGTGGAAGAGAAACACATATCTGTTTTTGTTAGATAATGGTAAATTTCTCTCTGTAGGGATTGTTCTATTTTGTACTTATATCAGCAAAGTATAAGAGTACATTTTCCCACAGTTTTGCCAACAGAGTGTATTTTTGAGCTTCTGAATTTTTGCCTGTCTCCTGGGTGACAGACCATATTTTAGTGTAGTTTTAATTTTCTTAGTCATCTTTGGTTTTTTTAGTTCTGTATTTTTTATAAATATTTACGTTTATTTAACCTGTCAGTCCTCTGATTTAATCATCTCTCATTTCCAGGCACATACAGTCTTGTGCTTTTATTTCTTCACTTTGAAGAATTGGGTGAAAATTTGGTTACAGAACTGACGGTGTTCCTGCCCGAACACCTGTTCTCTTCCTTTTAGTGTTTCTGCCCTTTCATTTTGCAGTACTTTTCTCTTTCAGACAAGTGAAGTACAGAATGTGAGCTGAAGCTAACTTAACCAAAAAAATAGAACTTTCCCACTGTTACTAATTTTATGAACCTGTTGTTGATAAATGATGTAGCTGCTGTAAAAGGTAAAGCTGTTTTGCTAATCTTTTATATTTGTGTAGTTGGAGCTATCGTTACAGTAAGTCTTTTTCTTTTTCCCACAGAACATTCCTGATGTAGATGAAGAAGGCTATAGTATAAAACCAGAAGCAAATCAGAATGATATCCTTTCATCATCTGGATATTCCTATGGATTGTGTCTATAAGTAGACAGTTATAACACAATATTCTATTGTTTAGTAAAGACTTCAGTTTTTAACTATAATAAAATGTGACTCCATATTTTTCATTTGATGTGTTTTTACTAATGAAAGTTAGTAGTTCTATTTCTCTTAAAGTCCATCTGACCTCTTAAAAGTTTATATTCCTTTTTATAAACATGTGAAAAACTGGCTATGCATTAAGATAGTTTAAAAACTAAATTCTTTAACTGATATTCACATACCAAAGAGAACCATTTCTACTCATCTAGTGATTCTGATTCTGAAGATGAAGAACCAAAGAAGTATCGGATACAGATCAAACCCATGCATGCAAATAACTCGCATCACACAATGGCTTCCTTGGATGAATTGAAAGTGTCTATAGGAAATATCACGCTCTCCCCAGCAATATCTGTAAGTAAGAAAATGAGCAAGTTCGTACTTTGTACATAGAAGCCTTTATTTTTTTTTAACTCATCTACTTGCATCTGGTTAATTTTAGCAATAGTTAAGCATATTGGATAAGGAAACACTTTACAGTTTTTCTTTTTATTGAGGTATATAGTTCTTAATTTTTATATAGGCAAATAAACTTGAGTTTGGCTTAGTTTTGCTTCCCTTTGAAAGTTTTACAAGGAAACAAAAATGTAGACAATCTATTTCTGCCATTTTGTAAACAGTTTGTATGTTTCAGAAATTCGAACTGGCAGTATTAATCTTTTCCTCATTTAATTTTAAAGATTTTCATGCATATTTTATGAACCTTATGTGAAAATGGGAATTCATAAAGAAGGATTTAAAGATTAAATTATGTGTTTGCTGCTTTTGTAACTGCACTAGTTGTTTTCCCATATGTTTTATATAAAAAAAGGCAAATATAAGAATTCTTAGTGATTGTGGTTAATTCCTCAATTCTGACATGCCATACTTAACAGCTTTTGAGGGAGGAAAAAAAATAATCACGGTGACTAATATTTCCATTGATGTCATACTCTAAGGAGTATTAAACTATGGGGAAAAAAGCATGTCCTAAAATGACAATTTAGTCTATCTGTACACGTTCATCATAACTGATATTAGACCTGTTCTCCTTGATAATGGAGAATGAAAGTTCTCCCCATTTTATATTGTTATTTAATATATATTTTAGATAGCCTGTATGTATTTGGGAAAAAGTGTTTTTCTCTCAGTCATGTACTTTTAGCATTTAATTTTTTTTCTACCAAAAAGTTCTGAAGTGAGGTTTTATTCTATCATTGCTATTTTAACACGAAGATTAGTGCCCAGATTATTATATATAATTATAATATAGATATAATCATATTAATTATAGTATTATATATATAAATGAAAAGAAGTTATGAAACCACTAAAAATATTTTATTGTGTGAGAACATTAACTAATTTAAAAAATAAATGTAAATAAAGAAAACCCGATCCTAGGGGAATATATACCAAAACATTAAGCACCTAGCTCTGGGTAGTGAGATCATTAATGGTTTTAAATTTTGTCCTTTGTACTTCTCTCTCTCTCCTATTTTTTAAAAGATGGTGAACATACTAGTTGTGTACTGAGAAAATAAATAATGAGAAAATTTTAATCATTAATACTGGGTTTGAAAAGAGGATAGTTTGAGTATATTTTCTTGGCCAGTTTGCTTATCTAGCTTGTGTCCCCTAACAATGTTCTACAGGTGTTTTAAGATGTATAGATTTTAGGTATGATTCAGAAGTGAATAGACAAATTATGAAACTAAGGAAATAAGATATGTTAAATTCTAAAATGTACACTGTGTCTTTCTTTTTCTTTCTATGTACAACTAGAGACATAGCCCAGTAAGTACAAGATTTTATATTTTTACCTACTGACTTAAAAAAAAATCCTTTTGATGTTTGAATGTTGATTTTTAAAGTATTTGTTTTAAATTATTTAAATTAGTAGATTATAGTATCTTGCTGTAGGTACTAACATTTTGATATTTTAAAACATTTTATTGAATGATAAAGGTACATGTATTTTACTATAAAACACTGAAACTTTTTTTAATGTGATTTTTGAGTAGATATACTAAAAACAACTTACAATTAGGTCCCCATTAATATTTTATGAAGTAAGGGTGCCTGACTGGCTCAGTCTTTTAGACCATGCAACTCTTGATCTCAGCATCCTGAGTTCAATCACTGTGTGGGCATGGAACCTACTTTTTAAAAAATAAAAAAAAAATTTTTTTACCAAGTATTTCATTACCATATTCTTTGTTTAATGACACTTAGTGTTTGAATTTCTGTTTTAGGTGCAGATGAATCGGAATTCTTCTAGTAAGTTTAACATTTAAATTGGTTATTTTATGTCTATGGAAATGTATCAGGCAGGGGCACCTAGGTGGCTCAGTTGGTTAAGTGTCTGCCTTTGGCTCAGGTCATGATTCCAGGGTCTTGTGATTGAGCATTGAGCCCCAGGTTGGGCTCCCTGCTCACTGGGGAGCCTGTTTCTCCCTGCTTGTGCACATGAGCACGCGTGCTCTCTCTCTCTCTCTCTTAAATAAATTAAATCTTAAAAAAATTATCAGGCAGTTTGCTAAACTTATTGTAGCCTTACATATGTATGTAGTTAGAGAAATAAATGGTTTGTTCTCATCACAGCTGTTAACAACAGACTAGAAGGATACTAACTTTAAACAGAAGACAAAGTAGGTATATTATTTCTTTTAACATTTAGACATGTCTTCAAGTTTAATACTTGGCTACAGCATTTTTCAGAAATCAACAAAGCCAAAGAGTAGCTTCTTTTTAACAACGTTTAAAAGTGTTTAACTGGCATAACTCTGCCTCATGAGCCAGAAGGCATTATGAGATGAGTAAGTTTTAGCTTTACGTACTTTTAGGTCATATCACAATTGCAATTTGTATTACATGTTTTTTTTTTTAGTATAGTAACTTAATTATACTAAAAAATTGGGTGGATGCTGACATCTTCTGCAGCATCATGCATTAAACATAGCAAAGGTGGGAAAAAGTAAAATTGAGGCAGCCTACTGAAAAGTTATGCAATTTTGTAAACACAAGCCTTAATAAAGATCATAATACCAATCCTATTAAAAATTCTAGCACAGTTAGGGGCACCTGTGTGGCTCAGTGGGCTGAGCATCTGCCTTTGGCTCTGGTCATGATCTCAGGATCCTGGGATCAAGCCTCAGGTTGGGCTCCCTGCACAGTGGGGAACCTGCTTTTTCTCTGTTCCTCTGCCCATCCTCCCCTCCAATGCCCTCTTTCAAATCAAATTAAAAAAAAAAAAAATTCTAGCACTATTGACAAGACCTATTAGATGCATAATAAGTACCAAATGAAAAGTAAGATTTTAATTTTAAAAAAGAAATGGTAAGTAGCTTGATACAGGGATACCAGAAAAATGAGGATGAAAGTGGGCTGCTTTTATGCAGTTACTTACATAAGGGCAGATTGCAGAAACATGGAGGTGAACAGCACAATAGGTACTTTGGGCCAGACAGAGGGCCAGACTGAGCTCAGTGGGACCATGTGGTATGAAGGGGCATCCTGTACAGTGTGGTATTCCTCATAGTTTGCTGCACTTACCCATGTTGGTGTGTTTTCATTCACCAGCTATTGGTTGGTGATCTAAGACATTAAGGTGCAGGGAAATTTGCTTACGAACCGACCTGACTTTTACACATTACTGATTCTCTTTACTCTCTGTACAGTTGCTAATGAAATGATTCACATTACCAATGTAAAAAGGGAGCAAAACAGCCTATCTTATAAAGACTGTTGCTCTAGGTTCCTATAAAATTTTTTCAAGATACAGTATCCTTCAAGAATAACTATTTTTGGTTAATATAATAATATTCTTAGAACCTGAAAAATGCTTTCATTATTCACCAGTTCTTGAGTAATACTTAAGTATTTCAATATATGTTCTAACTTTTATAGTTCTAGCCCATCTTTCTCTGGTCTGAACAGCAGTTTTATTCTCATGACTATGATAGTTTCATTGATTTAAGTAATTTCTTACCAAAGATGTTAGAAGAAATGAGGACACAGCAGAAGTTCACCTATTATTTTGATATTCTCAGGTGATATTCTTAGCATGTTAGAAAACTTGTTAAAGTCTTATTTTTCCTTTTCTCCATAATTTAAGAAACTGCTATCAATTCCACAATTTTTAAATTGCTCATAGTGAAGAGTTATGTGTTTCTCTTAACATTTAACTATTACTCAGATTATGAATTTTTTCATATTTTGGTTTTTTTAATTAGGTGAAGAGCTAACAAAATCAAAGCCATGTGCTGCATCCAATGAGTAAGTTTCACAGTTAAATTTTATTTTTAAATAGACTATTTTTAGAGCAGTTTTAGGTTCATAGCAAAATTGAGGGGAAGCTACAGAGGTTTTGCATATATATTCACTGCCCCCATATATGCCCGGTCTCCTTCACTATCAGAATCCCCATGAGAGTAACATTTGTTAGAATTGATGAACCTGCACTGACACATCATTGTCACCCAAAGTCTGTGGTTTACATTAGGATTCACTCTTGTTCTTGTATATCCTATGAGTTTTGACAAATGGGTAAGGACGTGTGTCTCTACCATTATGGTGTCATACAGAGTACAGCAGCACTAAAAATCCTGTGTCCTCTACCTGCTCATCCTTACCTTTTTACTGTGTTTAGAATTAAATATCATTCTTTTGTCCTTTTTTCCTAGAGAGTTTTATTATCTCTGCAGTTTCATTTGGCATGTTGGTGATCATCCTCTTTTCTAAGCTGTCAAATACTCTGTGGAGTTTCTAGTTGTTTTAAATTCTCATTTGATACTACTTATGATTTTTTTTTAAAAAAATCCTTATACAGTTGTATTTGGCCTTGGTGACTTTGCTACTTCTAAATAAAGCTAGGATCCCAAGTTCATACATGTATGTATTTCAACTAGTTATTCTCATGGAAATTTTCTCACTTTCTTCTATCAGTTTTGGCTGTGATCATGTAAAATAGACTGTCCTTTTCATGAACTTCAAAACAAGGAAATGTGTCAGTTAACTTAAAGAGGCTAGCTAGCTCTTTTTAAAAAGAAAAAAAAATTTTTAAGCCAGTGTTTCATGGGTCCTCTTTCATTTCAGTATCTGTCACTAAGAATACATTCTTTTAATTTCTTTTCTGCTTAAGTGTAGGCTTCATGAAATGGATAGTTTAAAATTATTTGATACAAAAAAAAAAAAAAAAAAAAAAAAAAATAAAATTATTTGATACTTTGAAAGCTAGGCACTAATGGAACACATTGGTGGTATTCATTTATCATTTTTAAAGATAAGTTCAGTGTTTTAAAAATTTTCTTTTTAGTAACTTATGCAATCATGATTTTAGGTTTTATATATAAGATGCCGTGTGCTTTCATGTAGGTGCATGTTGAGATACTAGATACATGCTTATAGGTAATTGTACCATTTTCTCTGAAGTGAGCCTGCTTTCTAAGATTTAAAAACACTGTATTAAATAATGGCAGTTTGAGACATTAAAATATTATTTTAATGGGATTAATCTTTTTAACACTTTATATATAAATTTTACTTGTCATAGCTCAGTAAAGCTGGAAGTAATTTAAGAGGTGGTGGCAAAGTTCAGGTACTTCAGGATTTTAGAGGTTAGACATTTTAAAAGCTTATGACAAAAATGAAAGAAACATTCATATTAAAGTTTTTATTAAAATAAAGAGCTAGAAGTTGAATCCTGAGAGAAATTAGTCCAGTAGATTTCAAGGGGTCATTGGAGGGAACTCTGGTTACACAGCATGTTGAGTTTTTTGAAACTTGAAAGTTGATGCTCTTGATGATTTTGTCCACAGTCTTGATGACCTTTCATAAAAAGACGTACATGATCCAAACGTTTCACTAAACTGCCTCAATAGCCCAGGCTGTGGATTGTCTAGGGAGAAGTCCTGCCCTTCTATGACCTACTATAGTAATCAGACCTTTGAAGTTTATATCAAGCTGTTGGGCTTACTTCTGTACTTGACAGTTTCAGAGATGAAGGAGTCGAGTAAAAGATTCTTTTAAAAGTACTTCACTCTGATGTTAAAAATTTCTGCCTGATTTTCTGTGCATGATTTGGTGCTAGGTTTCAATGAGCAGACCTGACACTACTGTAGAATTAAGTACCTTTGTGTCCTTGGGCAGTTCATTTAGGCTCCAGGGGACTGCTTTTCTTCATTTGTAAAGCTGAAATGATTTCTGTTCTTATAGCTCCAAAACCAGAGTATAACAAGGTGTGATTGGTGCAGATTAATCTTCTCTACTGCCTCCTACCAATTTTACATGTTACTGGAGGTTCTGCTTATAGTAATTTTTAAAAAGTTTTAATTTAAGCCAATATTTGTTGTTTCTTCACATAATCCATTGACAGAATAGCCAGCTTTTAAATGCTATATATTCAGCTATACAATTCTGTGAGATAAAAATAAATGACTAAATTTTATACTAATAAAATATTCCTTTGTTAAAATCTTTATTTTTAAAATGTTATGTCAGGAAAGGGACCAGCGATTTACTTGCTTGGGATCCCCTGTTTGGACCATCTCTTGATTCATCTTCTTCAGCTTCATTAACTTCGTCATCATCATCAGGTAATGTGTGTGTGTGTGTGTGTGTGTGTGTGTATTTAAACTGAGGGATTCATTAGTTACTTTTCTCCTGATTTATTCATCACTTTTGTGTTATACTTAATGGTCAAAAATATTCTTATCTTCTCATATTGCCAGATAAAGTGATTTTATGCTGGTTAACTTAGCTGAAAGATCTTATGGCTTAAACAAAAATTTGTGGAACACCATTTTTTTTTCATTTTTGTATTTCCATGAATCATTCCCTTATCAATGCCCAAATAATTCTGTTCTTAGATAATTCCACTGCATAAATGTGCATTAAGTAAATTATTACACATAAATGTGTAAATCAGTCTTTTCTTATCAGATATTTGAGTTGCATCCAGTTTTCTAGTATTATGAACATCAATGGATAGAATTTCGTGAACGTGTCGTAATACCCTTATAATTTTTCAGCACATTTGAGTCTCTAGATAAACCCATTGATATTTATTGCCAAACTGCTTTCCAGAAAGGCTTTAGCACTTCCCGAGCAATGTGTCAAAGAAACGTGAATGCTTTTTAGATGTTGTTTTGGCAAGAATATGTTCATTTTCTCTTTTCTTCAAAATATAAAATCCCACACTAGCCAACAATCCAAGTAGGCATCAAAATGCTTGTTAATAAAACCACTGCTTGTTCAAAGCAAGAGAATAAAATCCACTTTAAGTTGGTCTTCAGCCTTCTCTGGGATTTCAGGAATGCTCTTCAGTATTTGGGGTTAGGGGAGTGAGGGAATTGTCGGGGAGAGAATGTGAATTGATTGAGTTCCTGCCACATGTGTAACTCTGCTAGGAGTTACACATACATTTAATTTCACTTCATTAACTACTCCATGAAGTCCATTTTATTGTCCCTGTTTTATAGATTAAAAAAAAATAAAGTTCAGAGATGATCAGAGACTTCTCTGAGATCATTTTATAGGAAATGAAGAAGCATTGATTCATACCTGGATCTTACTAATTTTCCAGTCTTCATTCTTTTCATTGCACTCTGATATATTAACTAAACTATAAGCCATACCAAAACATTTTACTATTCTGTTTATAAACCAGTTTTTAAAAGAAATTATAAATGGATTGTTAGGCAACCTTAACTCTATTTTGGAATTTTGAAGGAAGTGGTCTATATTTAATACTTGAATAGACTGTATAAGGAAAGTAAGTATACAGGAAAAACTGAAGTTGTCATTATAGTCTCTTTTTTATTTAGTGAAAATGTCGGAATGATGTTTTATATTTAGAATGAAGAGCCTTCTAAGTAGTGTTTTTCAATTTTGTTAATATATTTTTTATGAGTTGTTTTTTCAAAATACTGAATAAAAATTTTCACATTGGTATCACAGTGGCTTTAGTTATACAGAGATTCCTTCCTAACTGCCCTTAGTTTCTTATTCTTTTTCAGCACAGTCTCTTCATTTTCAAAAAACTTCTTGCTTTTCCTCTTAGTAACTGTCTCAAGGATGTTTTACCCCTATCACTTTTAACTTCAGGTTAAAAATGATTCATTTTTGTTCAGTGGCCATTTGATGTGTGGTAACTAGGAAATAAAAAGTTAAAAAAATGTTTTAAGTTCACTTTTGTACGCATTTTTAAACCTTCCTATACAGTCTGAAAAATGATGAAATTATTTTACCTTCCAGAGAGTGTTAGTCATGTTGAAAAGAGATGATGGTAAAAATCTCAAAAGATTTGACAGGGTGTAAAGGTGTTAGTGCTGTGTTACTCAGCAAAGTGCCTGACTGGCTAGTGATGAAATAAGGCAGACCAAGTCAGTGTTGGAGTTAATATGAAAAACTAGTGTAATATTTTTCAAAAGATAATTTTAAGGGATTTTTGCAGATCACAAGTGGTCAGTTAATTCATGAACAGAAGAAATGGTCTACAGTAAGACTTGTCATAGGAGGGTTTTATTTATATATCAATGTTTATACTTTTACCAACTGTTAGAGTTAGCTTTTGTTCTCTGAGAAAATAGGAATAATTATGGCTTATACATTTTGGACCTTCAGTTTTACTCATATGTTTTTTAAGTTTCTTAATGCTCATACTTATTTTCCTTGGTTAATAGAAAGTTTGGACTTGGTTTTTTTTGGAAAATGTATTACTACATTTTTCTAGTTTTGAGTGATTAAAATAACATTAACCTGAAACAAGAAAACTATCTGGCTACATAGATTCATACTTTTGTTTGAATTTTCTTTTTGCTTCTGGTTTTCAACTGCTTTCCCTTCCTTCAGCTTAAGGAACTTAAAAGAGTGCAACAGAAACTCTTTGTCTCACACGGATTTGTTTGAGTGTATAGTAATTGAATCTTTACTTGAAACCAGCATGTATTTGGAATTTGAAAAAGCAAATTGTAATTATTTGAAAGAGCTAAACCTTAACAGTTCTACCAGGCTAGGTTTGTTTGGAGTCAGTCTGAATGTCATTTGGACAGGCGATTTGCCAGTATCGGTCAGTGCTGTTTTCATTGATAATGGGCCTGTCTTTAAAGTCTGTATGTCATAGCACAGGGAAGTGTTATGGTTCTCAGGTTGGTGCACATTTCTTCCAGTGAACTGTTTAAAGTAGGAGCGCAGCATGAAAGAAGTGGTGCTCAATGGAAGAAGGCAGCAGCCTTAGAATCTGCACATGGTTTCTTAGCAGCTTTATGTTGTTACCTTCAAGCAACTTGAACCTTGCTTGTTATCTATTATCCCTTCATAGAAAATGCTTTCTGAAGGATTCCATACCCCTCATGCTTTGACTTTCATATCTCTGTGACTACCTTTTTCTTTAGGTCTTTCCCTGTTTCCTCCACTCCTTCATCAGTGACCATGGGTCCTCACTTTTTTCCTCCATGGATTTATACTGAGGCCTATTCATATATTTTTAACTTTGCACATCTGCAAACTTAATGTAATGGTTTGTATTTCTTCCCATCCATATTCTTCAGTCTGAATTACAGTCCCACCTTTTAGAATGAACCAGAGGGATGATTTAAACAGGGATGCCTGTGTGGCTCAGTCAGTTCGGTGTCTGCCTTCGGCTCAGGTCATGATCCCAGGGTCCTGGCATCAAGTCCCTCCTTGGGCTCCTTGCTCAGCAGGGAGCCTGCTTCTCCCTCTGTCTGCTGCTCCCTCTCTCTGACAAATAAAAAAAAAGAAAAAAGATGATTTAAATTGCTTCCATTCTTCACTCTTGTTTTGATTATGCTAATACATTTGTCACTTTTGATGATGTACACTTGAATTTCATTAATTAGGAATACTCAGGTTAGTGTCTGATTTATAAAGTGGCAGAACTTGCAGATGGCATTGAAAATCTGAACATTTAATTTATGTAGGATTTAGGAGCAGTGAGCATTATATAGGAGTTCTGTAAGGTGTTTTCTTCCAAAAATTAACTGTAGTGATTTGGGGGTATTTTTTTATAAGTAGGATATTTTTAATACTTTTAATTATCACCAGAAACTTTGCAATGTAATTCAACTTGTAATATGACTTTTAATTAAGGTAAGTGTTTTATTTAGACTTCATGTTACTACTTTGAAGGTGTTATTTCAAATAAGACTTGGTCTTACGTTACTGTCTGTCAGTAGATATACTGGCAATAAACTATAGACCTTAGCCTTCAGTTGGTTTATTCTCTCTGGATTTATCAGATTTTATTTTTTAATGTGTGTAAAGAATTAAAACAGGAATAAGTTGCTGTGTATCAGTTCTACTGAAAAGTTAATGTGTGTGTGTGTGTGTGTGTTCCAGGAATATTGTTAGCTCAAGAAAAGCTGATTTGCTAGATTTCCAGTATTTCAACAAATATCTATAATTATATAAGTATTTAAAAACTCCTGAAAATGAGCTTTGACTCCTAAGAGTTCCTCTATAATAGAATGTCTTTATGTAAGGATTGCTACATACTAATGATTTTCTTCAAATTCTCTTTTTCCCCTTACCAGCCAGGCCCACAACTCCTCTTTCTGTAGGCACCATTGTCCCACCTCCAAGGCCTGCTTCCAGACCAAAGCTTACTTCAGGCAAACTCAGTGGGATTAATGAAATAGTATGTACTCAGGTGTTTTTTTTTAAATTATAACTGTTTGATGTAAGATGCAAATGATATTTTTTCTATATGCCCCATTACGTTAAGCACTTGGAATTATCTACTGGAGTCTTCAGAACTATAGAAAAGTTTTTCCAGCCAACATTTCCTTTACTCCCTCATATTATCTCAGTGATCATATGCATGGAGTAAGACATTGTTCAGGAGGAAATGAGATTCCTGAGAAAGCATATTACAAAAATACCATTCAGTATCCGTTCTTTCGCATTTAAGAAGCAATACTCATGTAATTCTGCTTTAAGTCAAATGCTAAGGAAGAAATGGTGGCCGTTCTTAGGACTTAGAAGTATACTGACAGGAAAATCCTGGAGGGCATCTAGTCCAGCTTTGTTTTATACATAATGAAACTAGAGTTTGTTCAGGTCACTTAATTGACTTGTCAAAGTACATGTTGCTTCTAGAAAAAAGCATCAGCCTACAAAAGTTGTCAGATAATTAAAGGAGATCTACAAGTAATATTCAGAGTGAGCTGCTCCTAAACCAGTCTTCTTGCATCTCATCTCTTCTGCTTTGCTTAATGTTTTACACTAATTGCCAGTATTAGATTTCTAAAAGTCAGGCTTAACCTTCCTTTTCCCCAGATAGACATTTCCAGTGGTCCCCCATAATCCATATGGTTGAATGTTTCAGCTGAATGTACAAGCCTTTTTAATCAAGTGGCCTCAACAACTTACGTTCTTACCTAACTGCCCAACTTTCTCCTCTTCGCAAGCTGTGTTCCAGCCCTTTGAAACTTTCCAGTGTTCCCCAAACACATCATGTTCTTTTATGCACCCATGTCTTATTTTGCTCCCTTTACTGAAATGTCCTTCAGTTGTCTATGTAGGAAATTGGTTCATCTAGCTAAAGCCCTCTTTGATCATTACTCTTCCCCCAAGTAGATGTAATCATTCTCTTCCTTATACCCATATACTTTGCTCAGATTTCTTTTAGTGTACAAATTACATTATATATTCTTTCCTTGTATATTCCCTTCACCAGACTATACCTTAGCCAATCTCATACTTTGCATAATGCCTATCACATAGTGAGATGTTGTTTCATGAATAAATGAAAAGGCTGGAGCACCAGGTGTTGAAATGGTGACATCTTTCTCCTCCTATCCTAACGAAAAGACCAGGGAGTGAACTCAAAGACTCTAGGTACAGGCTGCCAAGGAGATGATTATTTGAGCAATATAAAAATGACTAGCTCTTATTACCATGGGATTTTTTTCCTGATTGTAAGAGATCATGTAAAATTTGGGAATTAGAGAAAACAGAAAATTAAAATCCCTTCCATATTTCATGACCCAAAGATACCCAGTTAAACTTTTTATATATACCTTTCATTAATTTTTGAATGCTTAAGTATTTATTCATTCACAGTAAAACATAGTTGTTAAAAATGCAAGCTTATTAGTGACTAATTACTTGAGCAACATTAGCCAAATTATATATTTGGAGTCTCTGTTTCCTTATGGGTAAATAGGTATAAAGAAAATAGGTGGTGTGAAACTTAAATGAGTTACTATGTGTAAACACAACTTTATGGAGTGCGAATAATTGCTCAAAGTTACTGTGAATGATAAAGGTCATACCTTACATTTTTTTTTATTCTTCACTTGAAAATATTTGGGGGATACCTTTCTATTTCATGAATTGTTCCATAGATTTCAAACTTCTTTCAAGTGGTAGAACCCTTTGTCAAATGATCTTAAGTTGCAAATCTATTAAGTAAATAAAAGCAGGACTTTTATACTCGAATCTTTCACCCTTTACTCCCTGCGGTAGCCTGGCAAACCTTCTAGAAACCATCCTCTGAGGGCTTCAAGGAGCACCTTTTGAAACAGCTGCAGAGCATAAATGCTCTATCTTGTAATACACTGTCAGCATTAAATTTTCAAAGGTTTTTAGAGAAGTGATTATTTGACATTTAGTTTATATCTAAATTTTCATTATTCAGTGTTGTCTTAATTATTTCATTATAAACAATATCTTAATGAATATCCTTTTATTTACTTCTTTGCAGACATTATTAACTTAGTAAAAAAATTTAAGGTAAAATTCATGGACTAAAGACACGTTTTTAAGACTCTTGATGATTTTTATTGCTGTCTTGCCCACCAGAAAGGTTATGCTGATTTGAATTCTCTTCAGCTGTACATCAGAGTGCTCTTTTCCTTGCATGCTTGTATGTGTACTTTTCTGGGGGAGACTAAATGTTCACAGGGTCTATAATCACACCCTTTCACATTCCTATAGTGAATCCTCATTGTTCTAGAGCAGTTGTTTTCAAAGTTTGTTCTCCAGACTAGCAGCAGCATTACCATCACCGAGGATCTTGGTAAAAATGTAGGTTCTGTGGCTCTACCCCACACACATCAGAAATTTTGTCAAGTGGCCCTCCGAGTGATTCTGATGCATGTTTGGGTTTAAGAACTGCTGTTCTTAAGTAGTGCTATTCAATAGAAATACCATGCAGTAACACATATAAAGTTTTATGGTAGCCACATTAAAAAAGGAAAAACAGTGAAATTAACTTTTTATTTTACTCATTACATTTAAAAAAATCAATTTATAGTGTAATCAGTATACTTTTCTGTTTGTGTGTGCTAAGTCTTCAAAATCTGTGTATTTTATACTTAAAGCTCACCTCACATTTGGACTAGCCACATTTCAAGTGCTAGTGGCTACTGTACTGGACAGTGCCATAAACCACTTGAAAAAATGGGTGTGTTTTTGTCTTTTTCTAAAAAATTACAAAGTACACATTCTAAATTGTAAATTATAAAAATGTAGTGACATGACATTGGTCATGAGGCCATGCTGCTACAGGAGAAATTTCCCCCACAGTAGTTGATCAAGTCTTTTTTCTAAGCCTGCAGGTTTTAAATTAGCTGTTGAATTATTATGTGTTTGGCCTCATGCCATGCACTGCTTCCATCTGTATACATAGGGAGCTGCAGTTTCAACCTTACTATATTTTTTCAGTCTATTAGTCATCATTATCAGGTCATCAGAAAGCCATTTTCTGGAACCAATAGTTGAAAAATAGTTAATTGCGGGAGTAGGTGTTTACTTAGTATAAAACAGCTTGGATGGTATCTAATTTTTATTTAAGTGTGTATCTCTAAGTGTATATTCATAGAATCAAGAGTTCACCAATTTCAGTGTGTGAATGCTTATAAAGGGTTTTGTTTTTGTCATTTGTTTTTCATGTCCTTCAGTCAATTGAGGACAGGAACAGTATCCTCTTCATCGCTTTGTACGTAGTTCCTAACCCATGGCTTGACACACAGTAGGCGCTAGAGAAGTACTGTTTTCACTTGATACTTTTACAAGCAGGAAAAGGTTATTTTTAAATAAGGAAAATATGCCTTATTTTAAAAAATGAAATCCCTGAGGAAGTGTTGCTCATCTATTATTGGAACACTTAGGAATGTAAAATGGAAAAACCCGTTTCTCCAGGTAAAAGAAATGAACTGAAGTTCTATTTTTTGTATTTGTTTTTATGTTTAGAAAAGTGGGAAGGCAGTAGAATTAAGATTTTCTCAAACCTCTTTTATGGGGTAAACGGTCTCAATAAAGAAACATTACAAGGAATTATAAAGGGAAAATGGACATATATGTAAAAACCAAAAGCAAAGGGCAAACAAGATTTAGGGTTTGCAGAAAATAACGCAAAGGATTAGTGAAAGCTCAGGTTATACTAAGCCCTCCCAAAACTAAATCAGAGGAAGCTAGCAAAGACAACTATAAAAGGCACAAAATGCCAATCTTATTTTTATCGATTTAAAATTTTTTTTTCTTTCTTCTAAGGCTCATCCATTCATTGCTGACAAGGGTACAAAGAAATACTCTCTTTCATTTATAGACAGTAAAGTGAATAATCCTTTTGGGAAGCAGTTTGGCAGTATGTATGAAAAGCCTTCATACTGTTTAAACTTACAGTTTAACTTCTGAGAATCTGTCTTAAACATACTTTTCGAAATGGAGAAAATATTCTATGTATAAAGGTTCTCTCAACAGCATTATTTTAAAATAGCCTTCTCAGCCTTTAATTTCCTCTTGAAAATGATTTGACCTATGGCATTTCTGTTTTTAGTTATAAGAAACAATAAATTTGGTTTAGTATATTAAACTTAATTTTACCTGATACCTACAAATCTTTTCTTATAAGGAAGAACTGTTAGCATTTTGGTAAATAACTTTTTGTTTTTAAGCCCAGGCCATTCAGCCCACCTATAACTTCCAATACCAGCCCACCTCCTGCAGCTCCTTTAGCCCGGGCAGAAAGTTCTTCCTCTATCTCATCTTCAGCTTCAATAAGTGCTGCCAACACTCCAACAGTAGGTAAGTGATTATCAGAGATTACTTGTGATAGTCAGCATTCCAAGTATGGTCAGGCTGAATTTTTTTAGTGAACTGATGAATAATGTAACGTTAAAAATTTTGATTTTTTGGAAACACAGCTGGCATTATCAGACTAACCACATTTTCCTTTTCTGTTACACGGTTTCTATTATTTGAATAGGAGGCTTTTTTTTTTTTTTTTTAGCACTAAGAGTATATCAAATTTATAAACTACTGACCAATACAAATAGTTGAAGGCAAAATATAATGCAGTCCTTTCTCATATGAAGTGATACTGGCATTCCTCAGTTTTTATTTTAATAACAACTCAAGAAAGGAGTTTTGTGCTTGCAATTAAGTATTTCTACAAGAATTTAAATCATGAAGATCTAAAAGTAGTGGATGTTAGAGTACAGGCGTATAAACCTAGATCCCACCAAATAAATCTAGTATTATATTGCATCTAGATTTTGCTCAAGACATTTTTCTGTCTTCACTTCTAGCTATTTTTTTCTACAAATTCTTATTGTTTTCTTGACCACTGTTAATAAAGCAAAAAGCCACTTAAAGCTGCTGCGTTATGGGAGTGACAGCTTCCTGTCAAAATTAGAACAGTCCCTACTGCTGCTTCTAAGTAGTAATGAGTTTATCTTTGATATTGCCAGTCACTGATGCACACAACACAACATAATTCAGTAGTTCTCAAAGGGTGATCCTTGTACCTGCACCATCTGTCTGCATCACCTGGAAACTTACTAGAGACAGAGACCTTTTCAATCCCAGACCCGGTGTGGGGCTAGCAGTTTTTGAATGGGCCTTCCAGGTGATTGTGATGCATGCTAAGTTTGAGAATAATAGCCCTATTTTAAGCAGATTTAATTATATCCAATTTGATTTGTCAAAACTCAGAAAGGAGAGAAGTGCATTTTCTAAGTGTGACCATTGTAAAAATGACATAACATAGGCTAACGGAAGATTAAAAGTTACTTGATTTTTACATGTCCAAGCATGATGTTACCATCCTATTTTATATACCTTTATGAGCATATTATTTTTCCTATCTTTTACCTTCAGGTAGAGTACATCTAGTAAGTTTTTCTTTTTGCTGTATTGAGCACTTTATTCATGTATTTTCTTTGTATATGTGTTTTTATTAATTTGGGTTTTTGCGGACTGTTTTAGTCATAAAAAAAACACAGATGGGTCCTTTAAAAGTTAGGTGGTCTGGGTTACCAAAATTTGGTTTAGTTCTCCATTTTCTCTAGGTTATTTAGAAGGATTTCAATTAGTGATGGAAATTATTTTGATTGAGTAGGTACATATTTGTTTTTAGTTTGGGCGAGTGCCAGCAATAGGAGAACCACAGGTAGGTGATAGCTATTACACTGACAGGTGGGATGTAATGTGGATTTTGTACAACAAAGGCACTTTAAATCTACCATAAAAGTCGACTTTTTTTTTTTATTACAATGCTTATTCAGCTCTAAGGTTTTGATTCTTCTTGAAAATATTTTCTTTTCCTGCAATATTTTGTATTTAAATATGATAGAAGATGATAATTTGATTGGGACACTCTCTGAAATTGAAAAGCACTGTGAGACTTCACAAGGTATTGTATCAGAAGCAACATATGTGTTGACTAATGATCCTAAAGTGTATCTAAAATACTTTGTTACCTCATTTTTCCTTTTTCAGCATTTTTCCTTTTTCAGCATATGCTGTCTCAGAAGTCAAGAATAACTCTAAGGTTTAACTTTCTCGATTTTGTACTAATTATGTCCAGTTGCTGTACAGGATCTATTGATATCAGCTCCCCACTTTTAAAAACCTATAGTGTTTTTGTATTGCCCTCCATCTGCTTGCTTTTCTTTCCTCCTCAACATTAAGAACCATCCATAAATCTTACTGCTAAAGGTGTCAGAACCATAGAAAAAATGATGAGAAAAGCAGCAGAAAAACTATGTCAGTTAAAAAAATGGTAATACCTCAACTACCGGAGCAAAGGCTGTCCTAGGAAAGCCATTCATATTGTGAGGTGAGGTATAAAGGTAGCCAGTAATTGGGAGTGTTTTTTAATCCTGAGCCAAAAGGAATTCCATAAAACTCTCCATTGATTATTACAGGAAGATACTTCTTTCTTCAGTTTTATAAGCTCTCTGCATTTTCAAAACATACAGTTGTTTAAATATAAAACAATGACTCCAAAATTAGAACCCATGATATCCTTCTAAAGAATACAAGGAATTTATTTCTAAGAAATGATTTATTCTGAATAGTGCTTTATAAATTAGACTTCTTTGCTGGGTGAAGGACTTGGTTACATATGTCCCATGTCAAACATTTTTTTTTTTGAACTGTGCATGTGAAGTATGATCTTGAAAGGAAAAGAATAGGAAGTACTAAAGGGGATATGCCAAGATGTTAAGTGGATTTTGAGTTTTTTCCCTTGCTGTTCAGTGCTTTTTTTCCTACTTGGCAGTATTTCAATTATGGACTTAACAATTTACAGGGACTGTTTCAAGAATTCTCAATTTATATGCCCCAATTGGATAATTGAAAATAATAACATGTAGGTTTCTTTTGATTTTTTTGGTCAAAGTAGGAACAACATTAATGTTACCCATGACTGTGTAAATCTCCATTTGTTGTAGGTGGTTTAAGGGAAAAGATTAAATTCATAGTTGAGAATATAGTTTTGGTTAGTAAAAAAATATAATAAAAAAATATAATAGCTTTTACCTTCCTCTGAAAAATACAGTTTTCTGAATTTCTGGTGACCCTCAAGTTTAGAACAATGTATATATTTTTTTAAAAGTTTACTGTTTGCATAGTTGTATTCAGTTATGCACATATCTGGAATTTCTGCCTCTTGATCAGCCCCTTATCTTTCATTTAATCATCTCTCACCTGATCCAGAATTGAATCCCTGACAACAGACATTTTTCTCTTCATTCCAGGATCCACTCTGTGTTCAGAGTGATCTTAGTAAATGAAAAATATAGCCATGTTTCTCTTAAACATTTTTAGCGGTCTTTGGTGCCATAAAGATAAAAGTAAAGGTCCTCCATGCTGTGATCTGGGCCTTAAACATTTCTCTAGACACATTTCCATCTCCTCTCATCTTTCTAGTCATCCCTCATTCACCAGGTATGCTCATGCTTTGTAAAACGACTTTTGGTTCCAAAAGGCAGCATTTTTTTTCATGCCACCTTGGCTTAGTGCTGGACACATGTTAGAGTTAGTAAATAGTAGCTGTTGTGATTTTTTTGAGATTTTTATATTACTCAGTTTTTAATTTTCATATGAAATTTTTTCTTTTTTTTTCTTTAAACAGTTGGGGGGTGGGGGCAGTTACTTTTCCCATCGGCCTAGAAGCAGTTATTTTTCATCCCTGAGCTATTTTTTTAACTATGAAGAACTTTCTAAGGCATAATTCCTTCAAAATATTAAATACCACCAAATCTTCCTAGCTGTTAAAGCTAACAAAAGATCTGTTTGTAGAATCTCAGTGTCACTTGTGAGGCAGAGAGTACTGATTTTAGTCAGAACTAGTATTTTAGGTATTTCAGAAGTAACACAGATTTATACACCAAAAGCATACATCCAAATTTCTGAGACATCTGTTGACCTAGATTGTTCATTCTTAAGAGAAAAACTGAATAAACTGTATTATTGGCTTTTTTAAAAAGAAGCCAATCAGTAGCAGTAGTGGTAAGGTATAAATGGGAAGAGTACATTTGTCCAGAAAGGCAGTCAACTATTTTGAGGAATTTTCCTATTATAAAATAAATCAGAAGCTTTACTTAGGTTAAAGAAAAAAACAAACCTGAACACATGTGTAGATTAAATTTATTTACTTGAAAATAATGTTTATATGAGTTGACTTTAAAGGTATATAAACTAAGTAAATTAGCTTTATATCAGGAATGTTATAAAAAATAACATTATTAATCCCATTTGTCAAGGTAAGGAAATAAAATGTAAGCATTAGACAAAGAAGAAGTAAAAGAATTATAATGAGTAGAGTATCATTTAGAAATAGCTGATGTATGGAAGTAGCTGAAATACAAAAACCCAGTTTAATGCCCTGCTGTATGTGATTGGTAGAACCGGAAACAATTTAGTATCTGAAGGGTTGTGAAGAAATGTTTTACTAATTTTAGTTGTTCAGGGGAAGGGCTTTTCCTTCTGATACTTCTTAACCAAAGTGTTCAGTGTCATTTCATTTAAAAGAAGCCAGTGTGACATGTTTTCCTGATTTTTTTTTTTTTTGGTCCTCTGTATTATGTTTCAGTGTGTTCTATGCTCTATTTCTTAACCTCCAGATTTACACATGGGCCATCAGTGGAACCAGTAATAGAGTCATTTGTGACAAGCTAACATTATGAATTTACCTGTCTTGTTATTTTATAAATGTCTTTCTGTAGGATTTAACAAATGAATTGTATGTATTCTAGGTGTGTCACGAGGTCCCAGCCCTGTCAGCCTTGGAAATCAAGACACCTTACCTGTGGCAGTTGCCCTCACAGAATCTGTTAATGCCTATTTTAAAGGAGCAGATCCCACCAAGTTAGTTTTAAAAAGATGTGTGTGTGTGTGTGTGTGTGTGCGCGCGCGCACGCGCATTTAGTGGGGAGAAGGCCTAGTGGTAAATTTTCAGAGTTACATTTTCATTTTGTAATAGTTTTCTGTTACTTATTTACCTGCCTTTTTTGCTATCAAATAGTCATTTAGCAATTGTCTGTCTTAAAAAACAAACAAAAAAATCACTATAATCAGCAGTAGTAATGGCTTTTCCCCCCCAGTTTATTTATATTCTTCCCCAGGGTTTATGACCATTATGACTCATCTGTTGTTTGACATAACTGTAGAATAGGATGATGGCAGATGACTAGAAGGGGATAGAACTCTGAATCTTGGCTTAATGTATATCTTTGGTAAAATGTTATGTTTGCCAGAGAGACCTAGAATATATGTCTCATTTTTTTTTTTAAGATTTTATTTATTTATTTGACAGAGAGATTACAAGCAGGCAGAGAGAGAGGGGGAAGCAGGCTGCCCGCCGAGCAGAGACCCTGATGCGGGCTTGATCCCAGGACCCCGGGACCATGACGTGAGCTGAAGGCAGAGGCTTAACCCACTGAGCCACCCAAGTGCCCCTATATGTCTCATTTTTAAGACTCTTGGCAAGGAGTCAGTTTAACCCCCTTCTTTTAAGAAAAGATTTTGGTGAATGATCACACGTACTTTTTATGTGTAACCGTACTCATTCAACATATATTCATTCATCAGATATTTGAGTGCTTACTATGCATAAGCACTCATGCGAGAAGCAGCTTGTTAGTTTTCTCTTACGGTAATGAAAACCTTTTAGAGTAGAACTTTGTTTTCTTTAGTGAAGTATCCTCCCCACTTGAGTACTTGATGGATAATTATATGTTGAACAACATGAAAGGGAATGGTATTGATATGTGCTATGAAGAAAAATAGGGTAGGAAGAGACGAGTTACAGTAGAGGGCTACTTTTTTTTTTTTTTAAGATAACCTTTTTGATGTTAAATTTAAGGAGATGTTTCAAAGACATTGTGGAGCAAACCATGCAGATGTCTGAGGGAAGAGCATTCCAGTGAGTGTAAAAGGCTGAGATAGAAGCATGCTTGGCATATTTGATGAATAACAAAGAGATTATCATGTCACTAAGTTGGAGTTAGCAAGGGAGTAGTCAAAGATAAGTCCTTAGAGGGACCAGATCAGGTTGGGAATTATAGACCATGGTGAAGAGTTCGGAGTTTATTTTGAGCAAGGTCAGAAGCCAGTGGAGGCTTTTGATAGAGAAGTGATGAAGTTGCCTAGCTTTTTGAAGGAGCACTCTGGCTGCCATATGGAGAATAAACTAGAAGGAGCCAGAGTACAAACAGAGAAGATTAACTGCAGCAGTCCAGGTGAGAGATGATGGTGACGTATATAAGGTTATTAGCTGAGGAGATCACAAATGATAATACGATATTGAATTCCTTTTGAAAATGAGGGTTGTCAAGATTTGCTAAAGGAGGAGATTGGTAGGTTTGAAGTACTTATTAAGACAACTAAATATGTCATTCTGGAGTTCAGGGAATAGGTCTTAGGTCATTAATTTGTATATAATCCTGAAAGCCACAGGCCTCAGGGAATAGAGAAGAGATCTCATGAGAACTGTCGCTGCCTTCAGTGCTTTGAAAACAGGAAGATGACAATGATTTGGGAAAGGAATTTGATACAGCATGCAGCAAGAGAGGTGAGAGAACCAGTAGAGCAGTGTCCCAGAAATGAAGTGAATAAAACCCTTTCATGAAGGATGGTGTGAAGCTGTAACTGATGCCGATGATACGTTAGGAAAAATGGACCTTTGACATTCTGGAGATCGTTGGTGACATTTACCAATGATTTTAGTTGAGTGTTGGAGATGAAAGCATGCTTGGAGGGAGTTCAGGAGAAGGAGATGATGCAAATATGGCTATATTTGGAAAGAGCAAGTGTAGAAAATTTCCAAGATCTTTTGTTCCAAGTGGAAGGAGAGAGGTGGAGTGGTAACAGTGGAGAAATGATAGAATCAAAGACAGTTTTTATTAATTTTAGTTTGTTTTTTAAAGAGATACATTTTAGCATGTCTGTACACTAACTGGAAAGATCATTATTTTTGGAAAAATTTGAACTTTTTAGTACAATTCCATGGGTAAAGTCCTTTGATATGTGGAAGGAGATGAGCTTCAGTGCAGAAGCAGTGAAATTGGCCTTAAGTGCATTGACTGGTCTTCTGTTGAAACAAGAGGGAAGGTATGAATACAGAGTCTAGTAGGAGTTCAGTTCTGAGGCTGTAAGTTCTTTCCTGACTTTATTTCCTCAGTATAATTTGAAGTCAATGACTGTGACTTTAGGGGAAGGAATACTGCATGTTGGAGAAGAAAGAAGATATGAGAAGAGGTAACATTGCATAATGATGGACCAGGAAATCCCAAGAGACAATGAAATGATTTGAAGGAATGAGTGAAAATATAGTAGGAACAGTGGATTGTGGAAGCCTTGAGGAGGTTGGAAACTTGGAGATGTGGTACTAGACAGAATGAGCCAGGAAAAGAGGAAGTGGCCATTAGAGGAGTGGGGACACTGAAATTGAGATGATGGAGGGGCTTTGGTGTGTCTGAGGTAGGCTAGAAGACAGGATCATTGGAGGTAAGGGGCTGAGAACTAGGTGAACAAAATATTAGAAGGATTATCTGTGTGGATATTGAAATGGCTACAAATTATGCTAATAGTGGTGCAGACACAGACTTGACAGTGGGCCAAGAGCTAAAATTTTCAGGGAAATGAAAGGGAATATTGAAGGTAACTTGAAAGGGATGGAATACCAAGTAGTATAGTTTGATGGTGTGGGTTACAAAGGAGGCTGGAGATTTTTTGGAAGGAAGTAGGAACAGAGAGTTGGAAGGGGCAGTTAGAAGCAAGGAAGACCTCTCCCACTGCCACTGTCAGGCCCAGGACTCTGTGGGGTTTTCAGGGAAGAAGAGCTGCAAGTGGGGATAGTGTTAGGGAAAGAGTGTCTTTATAGGACAGCCAGGGGAATGTTTCCACAAACAAGTGGAGGAATATGAGCTTTATGCTTGCATTTGTGTTTGGAGTTTAAGTCTAAGCAAAGATGATGATATGTGCGTATGCCATTTCACACAAAATCATTTTTTAATTAAATTGAAAAAATAATTCATCCATAATTATGACAGATTTTTATGTGTCCTTCTTAAACCAAGCATGTTTTAAATGGATATTAAAACACCTTATATACACCACTTAAAATTTTCCAACTCCCTAATTTCAGGTGTATTGTGAAGATCACTGGTGACATGACAATATCATTCCCAAGTGGAATTATTAAAGTCTTCACTAGCAATCCATCTCCAGCTGTGCTGTGCTTCAGGGTGAAAAATATCAGCAGGCTAGAGCAAATTCTTCCAAATGCACAACTTGTGTTCAGGTTTGTGTACTTTTGTTTTGAGGGTGAAATTTCTGTAAAACTTTTCCTTCTTTATTGAAGCAATAATAATTGAGTTGGGTGACAACACAGCCTGCTGTTGCTTGTGTGTTTTGGGTGGTAGTGGTGGTGGTGGTAGTTGTTAAATCCTTCTCTCCTGTCCATTATCTCAGTGTTCAGGCAAGTTTCTGCTGTGTTCTATTCTTTATCCCCCCTAACTTTAGTTTTCCCTCATCCCACCTTTTGGGTTATTCCTACTAGTCTTCCCTGGGTCACCAAATGACAATACAGAAGCAAAGGATAAAGCCAAGTCAGATAAAATAACAAAAATATTTCTTATGCATACAGTGATCCATCACAGTGTGATTCTAACACAAAAGATTTTTGGATGAACATGCAAGCTGTTACTGTCTACCTCAAGAAGCTATCAGAGCAAAATCCAGCTGCTTCTTATTATAATGTAGATGTATTAAAGTATCAGGTGAGTGTCTTATCCTTATAAAAGTCCTAAATTAAAATAATAGAATCTCACAGATTAAATGAGTAATAGGTCATGGCCAAATGAGGTTTATTCCAGAAATTCAAGAACATTTCCTTTTTTTTTTTTTAGCTAGCATCTTTTTTTTTAAGATTTTTAAAATTTATTTGACAGACGGAGATCATAAGCAGGCAGAGGCAGGTGGGAGGGGGGGAGGGAAGCAGGTCCCCTGCTGAGCAGAGAGCCCGATGCGGGGCTCGATCCCAGGACTCTGGGATCATGACCCAAGCTGAAGGCAGAGGCTTTAACCCACTGAGCCACCCAGGTGCCCCAAAGATTTTATTTGTCAGAGAGAGAGAGGGAGTACATGAGCTGCACAAGCAGGGGGAGTGGCAGGCAGAGGGAGAAGTAGCCTCCCCACTGAGCAAGGAGCCCTGATGTGGGACTTCATCCTGACCTGAGCCGAAGGCAGACCCTTAACCAAACCAGTGGAGCCACCCAGGCATCCCTAAAGATACTTCAAAATAAACTCTGTTAAGCCAAAGTAAATAGATGATCAAATTCACCATTTATGCCTGCTTAAAATACTGAGTAAATATAAATAGGTGAATTTGTCCTTAATCTGAAAAGACCAGCAACATCAGCCTTAATGAAACACATAAAGCAGTTATAAAGTCTGGAATGGCAGACACCTATTATGCTCATTAACAGTATAAGATTTTTCTGGATGTGTTAGGACAGGTAGACAAGAGAATAAAGTAAGCAGTAATAAACACTGGAAGAACCCAGATACTACTTACAAGTGATATTACAGTCCTGAAAAACCCAAGGGAATCAACTCAAAAACTATTTGCTATAAGAGCTTTTAGTAAAGTGGTAAGTTTAATGCAAAAAGTAGTAGCTTTCTAAATAACCAGTTAGGAATCCTAATCCAGAGAAGATAATGACAATAACAAAAAGAGTAATCAGAGTTGGAGGGTTCATATAAGATGACAACCTAGGAGGATTCTGAATTCTCCTTCTAAGGACACACCAAATCTACAGCTGTATCTCGAACAATTTCCTCTAAAAAAGACCTACAAACTACCTGAACAGTTCCTCACATTAGCAAACAAGAAAAGGGTCACATGGAAGCATGCAGGAGAGGCTGATACCCAGTCTCCCTACAAACCCCACCTCCAGCACTGCAATCCACAATCAGAAGGGAACTCATAAACCTCGAGCTTCTTCCTGAGTGAAAGGTTCCTGTCCCAAATCGGGCATCCCAACTTCTAAGACCTGTGCCTGAGAAAAGAGCCCCCAAAATATCTTGCTTTGGAAAGCAACAGAGCTCATGCCGGTGACACACAGGACTATAGTGAATCTGCAAACCCTTATAGAGGGCTCTTACAGAGATTCACTCACCTTAGGGACCAGGGCAGCAGCAGCCATTCAAAAGGTACTCAGACTATATGTGAAAGAGATTCATTTGCTAATTACAAAATGTGAGCCAGTGAGGCAGGGGCCTGTATAAGGATACTCTCCAGGGATAGAGGATTAGCAAATTAGTGCTAATTTACGAAAGCTGGCAGGTGCCATATATATACACATTATTTTATTCCAGGCTTTTTTTTTTTTTTTTTTTTTTAAGTTGGTACCGTCTTTACCATCCAGGGAGCATAGGCTGAACAGTTTCATTTTTACACTCTCCCTCTGCCATGCTACAGCTTGCTGATACCTTCTACAAAGGAGCTTATACATTTGTCTGGAGCCCTGGTTTTTTTTCAGCTGTTGCCTAGCAGACACCTATAGATTGCCTGGTCTGGTGGCTAGCAGGTCTTATGCTTGTGGTCTTACAAGTCTATGTATATTTGCTTTCTTTAAAAGCTGCTGCCTGACAGTTTGGGTTCCTTCCAGTCAGTCTCAGTGTAAGTACTGAGATTACCTCTTTTGGAATAGTGACAGGTCTTGGCACTGTTGGGAGCTATTGAAAAAGAATAGGCTGCTTGGATAATCACCAAGTGTCAAGAGACAGGTAGCAGCTAGGGCAAGGTTTAATGTGACAGTTCATCTACATGAAGCTACTTCTTCAAGCGTAGGAGTGGTGGCTGTTTCATCTAATACGTAGAAACAGACTTGAGCAAAATCAAGAAACAAGAATAATGTTCCTAATCAAAGAACAAGATAAAACCTCAGAAAAAAGCCTTAATGAAATGGAGATAATTTGCTTGATAGAGAGTTCAAAGAAATGGTCATAAAGGTGCTCACTGAACTTGGGATAAGAGTAGATGGGCACAGAACTTTAACAAAGAAATAGAAAAAATACCAGAAAATATCAAATGTCAAATGTATGTCACTGTGCTGAAGAAGACAGTGTGACAGTTTCTCAGTGTGACTGAGAAACTGGAAGCATTCAGCAACAGACTAGATGAAGCAGAAGAAGGGATCAGTGAACCTTAGGACAGTGGAACTCACCCAGTCAGAACAGCAAAAAGAATGAAAAAAGGAAGGATAGTTCAAGGGTCTTAAAAGGGCAACATCAAGCAGACTATCATTTGCATTATAGGCGTTTCAGAAGGAGGAGAGGGTAGAGAAAAGCACAGAGAACTTATTTGAAGAAGTAATATAAGAAAATTTTCCAAATCTGGGGAAGGAAACAGATATCCAGATCCTGGAAGACCAGAAGTTCCCAAATTAGGTGATCCTGAAGAGACTTACACCAAGATATTTTTTAATTAAAATATCAAGTTAAAGAGGTCTTAAAAGTACATGTTACATGTAGGAGGAAACCACCCCCCCATAAGACTGTCAGATTTTTCAGCACAAACATTGCAGGCCAGAAAAGAGACAGCAGGATACATCCAGAGTACTGAAAGAAAACAGCTTCCAACCAAGAATACTCTACCCTGCAAAGTTATCATTTACAGTTGAAGGAGAGAGTTTTCTGGATAAGCATAAGGTGAAAAAGTTCATTACAACTAAACCAGCCTGACAAGAAATGTTAAAAGGACTTTTTTTTTTTAAAGATTTTATTTTTTTGACACAGAGAGATCACAAGTAGGCAGAGGGGCAGGCGGGCGGGGGCAGGGAGTGGTGTGAACCAGGCTCCCCGCTGAGCAGAGAGCCCGATGTGGGGCTCTATTCCAGGACCCTGAGACCATGACCTGAGCTGAAGGCAGAGGATTAACCCTCTAAGCCACCCAGGTGCCCCTAAAAGGACTTTTTTTAAGCTGAAAAGAAAGGGGACTAATTAATAAGAAAACAAATGGAAGTATAAATCTCACTGGTTAAAGGTAAGCATATGTGGTAAGATGTAGTGGATTAATTACTTATAAAGGTAGCATGAAGTTTAAAAGCCAAAAGTAGTAAAAATAACTATACAATAATTAGTTGAGGAATCACTAGGTAAAGATAAAATGAAACATCAGAAACATCAAATGTCGGTGGGGGGGAACTAAAAATAAGGTAGTGCTGTAGATTATCTTCAAACTTCAGTGGTTCTCCAAGTATTTATAAATATAGGTTGTTACATGTAAGCCCCATGGTAACTACAAAGCAAAAACCTATAGTAGATACACAAAATATGAGAAAGGAATTTAAGCATGCTAGTAAATAAAGTCCTCAAACCACAGAGGAAGAGCACAAAAGAAGAAACAAACTACAGAAGCAGCCAGAAAACAGTTGACAACATGCCAATAAGTACACACCTATCAGTAATCTGTAAATAATCTTAAATTCTCCAATCAGAAGACAGAATAGCTGAATGAATTAAAAAAAATAATAGAACCATCTGTATGCTGCCTTTAAGAGACTCACTTCATTTATAAGGCCAAAGTTAAAGGGTTGAAAGAGATGTTCCTTGCAAATAGAAACCAAAAGAAAGGTGGGGTAGATTAATAGACAAAATGGATCTAAAATAAGAGGAATTAAGAGACAAAGAAGGACATTACATCGTGATAAAGGTGTCAGTCCACCAATATGACGTAGTATTTGCAAATTTTATGCACCCAACATTGAAGCACCTGAATATATAAGCATATATTAGGAGACCTAAAGGGAGAAATTGATAGCAGTATAATAAGGGAATTTAATACCCTGCTTACAACATCTAAACAAGATATCAATAAGGAAACCTTGTTCTTAAATGATATGTTAGAGGGGATGAACTTAAAAGCTGTATGCAGAACTTTCCATCCAAAAGCCAGAATACACATTTTTCTCAAGTGCACAGGAAACATTCTCCAGGACAGATTGTAGGTTAGGCCGCAAAACGAGTCTTAATAAATTTAAAAAGATTGAAATCTTTTCAAGCATCTTTTCTGACCACAATATGATATGTAACTAGAAATCAGTTACAGGAAGAAAACTGGAAAATTCACAAATATGTGGAGTTTAAACAGTATGCTGTAGGGGCACCTGGGTGGCTCTGTTGGTTAAGCATCTACCTTTGGTTCAGGTCATGTTCCCAGGGTCCTTGAATTGAGCTCTGCATCAGGCTCCCTGTTCAGTGGGGAGCCTGCTTATCCCTCTCCCTCTGCTTCTCCCCCTGCTCATGTGTGCTCTCTTTCGCAAATACATAATAAAATCTTTCCAAAAATTAAGGAAAAATAATATGCTACAGAACAACCATTGGGGCAATGAATAAATCAAAAGAGAAATTAAAAATTCTCTCAAGACAAACAGAAATGGAAATACAACACAGAAATTTACTGAATGCAGCCAAAGTAGTTCTGAGAAGGAAGTTCATATCAATAAATGCTTACCAGGGAAACAAAAGTCTCAAATACACTAACTTCACACATCAGAGAACTAGAAAACGAAGCCCAAAGTTAGTGGAGTGACTGAAGCAACAAAGAGCAGAACTGAAATACAGATGAAAAAGACAATAGAAGAACTAGCTTGTTCTTTTTTTTAAAAGATTTTATTTATTTATCTGACAGAGATCACAAGTAGGCAGAGAGGCAGGCAGAGAGAGAGAGTGGAGGTGGGGGGATGGGGCGGGGGGAGCAGGCTCCCTGCTGAGCAGAGAGCCCGATGCGGGACTCAATCCCAGGACCCTGAGATCATGACCTGAGCTGAAGGCAGAGGCTTAACCCACTGAGCCACCCAGGCGCCCCTAATCTCGTTCTTTTAAAAGATAAACTTGACAAACTTGTAGTTAGACTCACCAAGAAAAGAGGAGAGATGGCTCAAATAAGATCAGAAATAAAAGAGGAGACCTTACAACTGATACCACAGAAATACAAAGATTCATGAGAGACCATTGTGAACAATTTTGTGCCAAAATATTGCACAACAGATAGAAGCAATAGATAAATTTTTAGAAACATACAGCCTTGTAAGACTGAATCCTGATGAAGCAGAAAAATCTCAATAGACCAGTTACAGTAAAAAGACTATCAGTAATCAAAAAGCTGCCAGCAACAAAAGTCAAGGACTTCACTGCCTCACTGGTGAATTCTGTCAAACATTCAAAGAAGAATAGTGCTCCTTATCAAACTGTCGCCCCCCACCCCGAAAAAAAAGCAGCAGTTCCATTTTATGAGGCCAACACTGATACCAAAGCCAGACAAGGATACCACAAGAAAAGGAAACTATAGGCCAATATTGCTGCTGAACCTAGATGCAGAAATCAACAACTAACTGTCAGCAAACCAAATTCAGCAGTACCTTAAAAGGATCATACACCACGCGCAAGTGGGATTTATTCTGGAGATAACCAAAGTGATGATTCAACTTTGACAAATCAACCAACATAATGAAATATAAGAATATCATCATCTCAATAGATGCAAGAAAGCCATTTTGACGAAATACAACATCCACTTATGATAAAAACTCCCAACAAACTGAATATAGAGGAAAGGTATCTCAACAGAATAAAGTCCATATGTGACAAACCCACAGTTAACATATGCAGTGGGGAAAAGCTGTCAGCTAAGATCAGGAAGAGAAGGATGCCTGCTCTCAACAGTTTAAGTCAATATAGTATTTTAAGTCCCAGCCAGAGCAATTAGGCAAGATAAAGAAGTAAAAATGCTTCCAAATTGGAAAAGTAGTAAAATTGTCACTACAGATAATGCAATATGTAGAAAACCTTCACCAAAGAAACTGTGAGAACTAATAAACAAGTAGAGTTGCAGCCTACAAAATCCATATACAGAAATCTTTTCTATTTTTGTGCAGCAGTAGTGAACTATCAGGACAACAAAACTATGAAAGCAATCCCATTTACAGTTGCTTCAAAAGAATAAAATGCCTAGTAATAAATTTAACCAAGGAGGTGAAAGACCTTAACCCTGAAAACTGTCAGACAATGATTAAAGAAATTGAAGGTGACACAAATGGAAAGCTATTCCATGCTCATGGTTTGGAAGAATTAATATTGTTAAAATATCCATAATACCCAAAGTTATATAGAATTTCAGTGCAGTCCCTGAAGTTCCAGTGCCATTTTTCACAGAACTGGAAGAGTACAAAAATTTGTGTAGAACCACAAAAACTCCAAACAGCTAAAGAAATCTTAAGAAAGAAAAAGCCGAAGGTATCACACTCCATGATTTCAAATGGTATTACAAAGTTCTGGTAGTCCAGACTGTATGGCATGGCCATAAAAACAGACACATAGATCAATGGAACCAATTAGAGTCCAGAAATAGGTCAGCGCATACATACTCAGTTAATTTGCAGCAAAGGAGCTAAGAATATGGGGAAAGGATAGCAATAAATATGTTGGGAAAATTCTTTACAGGGTAAAGAACAAAGCTGGGCCCCGTTTTACACCTTACTCAAAAATAACTCAGAATGGCCACGTACTTGAATGTAAGACCTGCAACCATAAAACTCCTAGAAGAATAAAAAAAGTGGCTAAGTTCCCTGACAGTGGTCTTGGCAATGATTTTTTGGATCAGACACCAAAAGCAAAGGCAACAAGAACAAAAATAAACAAGTGGGACTACCTCAAATTAGAAAGCTTCTGCACAGCAAAGGAAATGACCAGAAAAAGAAAAGGCAGCTTATTTAATGGGAGAAAGTCTTTGCAGGGTTACTATCCAAAAGAATTCATACAACTCAGTAGCCAACAATCTGAGTATAAAATGGGTAGAGGGTATGAATAGACATTTTTTCCAAAGAAAACCTACAGATAGTCAGTAGGTACATGAAAAGATGCTCAGCATCACTAGTCAGGGAAATGCAACTCAAAACCACAATAAAATAATAACTTCCCATGTGTTAGAATAGCTGTTATTAAAAAGACAAGAATTTCTAAGTTGTGGAGAGGATATGGAGAAAAAGGAATCTTTGTGTACTGTTGGTGGAGTTGTAAATTAGTGCAGCCACTATGGAAAACAGTATGGGGGAGGTTCCTCAAAAAAGGAAAGAAATTCAAAAAGAACTACCATGTGATTAAGCAATTGAACTTCTAGCTAGCTGTCTGAAGAAAACAAAAACACTAATCAAAAATTTATTTTCACTTCGATGTTTACTGTAGCATTATATTTTTCCTGATAGCTCACTACTGCTGTACAAATTAATGCCTATAATGTAGACATTATTAACAATAGCCTAGACTTGGAAACAACCCAAGTGTCCCTCAAAAGCTGAAAACATAAATAAGATGTAGTATATATGTGATGGAATATTACTTGGCCATAATAAAGAATGAAATCTTGCCATTTATAACATCATGGATGGACCTTGAGTGCATTATGCTAAGTGAATTAAGTCAGACCAACAAAGACAAATACCATATAATCCCACTTACATATGGAACTTAAAAAACAAAATGCCAAGCTCAGAGATCGACGAACAGATTGTTGGTTGCCAAGTAGAGGGTTTCAGAGGGTAGGCAGAATGGGTAAAGTGATTCAAAAGTACAAACCTGCGGTTACAAATAAGTCATGGGTATGAAAGATACAGTGTCCTGCCTAAAGATACAGTGATTCAAAAGTACAAACCTGCGGTTACAAATAAGTCATGGGGATGAAAGATACAGTGTCCTGCCTAAAGTTAGTTAAACTGTGTTGCATATTTCAAAGTTACTAAGAGGGTAGATCTTAATCCTCCTCATGAGAAAAAATAATTGTGATTATTTTGCAGTGTATACAGATACTGAATCTTTATGTTGTCCACCTGAAATTCATGTCAATATATCACAATAAAAATTCTTTTAAAAATCTGTTACACTATCCTTTCCTGTAGCCACAGTGAACATGACAATAAAAACTAATTAGGAAAAAAACTAACATAATCTCTACTGAGTTGAATATAATTATAAAGCAATACTTTATTTAGATGAAGAGTCAAGTCGGAAACAGCTTAGATGTTTCTAAGATAACTTAAAAATTTAATGTAATCCTGCTAGAAACCCAGTAGAAGTGTGTATGTATTGGGTGTTTGGAAACCTGATAGTCATTTTCAGGTCCTCTGGAAGAATAAAGCCTGGAACAATCAGTAAAATGTCTTAAATGGTAATGTGGAGTAATAAGTTTGAGTTTTAATGGGTAAACTTTTTTAAGGTGTCAGTATTTACAGTAGTTTGGAACTGGCAGAATAGAGGGCCAGATCAAAGGAACAGTATGTCCAGAAATGAATCCAAGAATAAATGGGAAACTATTTATTTGACAAATTAGCATTTCAAGGCAATGTGGAAATGATGATTTTTTTTTTTTTCAGTAAATGGTACTGGGGCATCTGGCTGGAGATTTGGGAAGAAATTCACTGAATCCCTAACTCCATACCTTTAAACAAAATAAAGTCTGCATGTATCAATAATAATAACAGATGAAGCCATAAAGTTACTAAAATAAATCATGGGTGAATATAAATCTGTGGGTGTATATGCAGGTGTGTGTATATAATTCCATATATTTTACATATTTTGATCTTGAAATGTTAAGACCTAAGAGTAATACAAAACCCAGAGACCGTGGAATGAGAGTGAGATCTTTGACAACAAATAAATTAGTGTATATAAACTCCTTTTGTTAAAACAAGTTCTTAAACAGAATCCGTATTTATTTTTATATTTTTAAAAAAAATTTTTTATTAACATATAATGTATTATTAGCCTCAGGGGTACAGGTCTGTGAATCGCCATGTTTACACACTTTACAGCACTCACCATAGCACATACCTTCCCCAATGTCCATAACCCAACCACCCTCTCCCTAACCCCCTCCCCCCGGCAACCCTCAGTTTGTTTTGTGAGATAAAGAGTCTGTTATGGTTTGTCTCCCTCCAGATCCCATCTTGTTTCATTTATTCTTTTCCTACCCCCCAAACCGCCCACGTTGCATCTCAACTTCCTCATATCAGGGAGATCATATGATAATTTTCTTTCTCTGATTGACTTATTTCGCTCAGCATAATACCCTCTAGTTCCATCCACGTCGTCGCAAGTGGCAAGATTTCATTTCTTTTGATGGCTGCATAGTCAGAATCTGTATTTAATCTGGCGGAAAAGTACTTATAAGAAGACCAAAGGCTTACTGTAAACTATAAATTAGTAAGTAAAGGTGATTAACTCAATAGATAGGTATCTTAAAGAAGATGCTCCATGTCAGTAGTAATCAGAGCAATTAATATTTTTTAAATATTTTTTTAAAGATTTTATTTATTTGAGAGAGCGAGTGAACAATCAGGTGGAGCAGCAGGCAGAGGGAGAGGGAGAAGCAGGCTCCACACTGAGCCAAGAGCCAGATGTGGGGCTCGATCCCAAGACTCTGGGAACATGAGCCAAAGGCAGCCACTTAACCAACGGAGCCACCCAGGCGCCCCCAGAGCAATGAATATTAAGACAACAGTGAGATACCGGTTTTTAGCCTGTTAATTGACAAAAATGGGCAAGATGCTCTATTAAAAGAGGTGGGACCACTTGTTAGAAGGTGTATAATTTGATCAAACTGATTAACGGATTATATTGCTGAATAGTTGAATTTTTAAAGAATTATTTAGAGAGAGGCGGGGCAGAGGGAGAGAAAGAGAAAGAGAAATCTCAAGCAGACTCCATCCTGAGTGCAGAGCCCAACATGGGACTCCATCTAAAGTTCCTGAGATCACAACCTGAGCTGAAACTAAGAGTCTGATATGTAAACAGCTGTGCCACTCAGGTGCCCCGAATAGGTAGTTGAACCTTTAATTCAGCAATTCCACCTCAAGAAATCCATTCTTCACAGATGGGCAAAAAGCGAAGTTACAAAAGATATTCATTGCATTTTATGGAAGCTAGTTACGTACACATCTACAGAAGAGATTGATTAGTTGAGTTACTACAGCCTTTAAAAAGAATGAGATTCATGTATTCATGCCTACCAAGTGTGTTTAAGGATATGCACCACGGTGTTAACAATGGGGACTAAGAATGTTAAGGGATAAGTTTTCTATTTCACATACTTCTATACTATCTGAATTTTTTTAAAGATTGTATTTATTAGAATGAGCATAAGCAGGGCGGGGGAAGGGGTGGAAAGGGAGAAGCAGGCCTCCCGTTGAGCAGGGAGCCCTACGCAGCACTTGATTCTAGGACCCTGAGATCACGACCTGAATCAAAGACAGACAGACGCCTGACCAACTGAGCCACCCAGGCGCCACCCCTTGCCCTCATACTATCTGAATTTTTAATAGAATAGTTATATTAAAATGGCTTGTGTTTCTAAGAAATACATAACTTTAAAAAGTGCTGCCACTTAAGTGGGCTTAAAGTTTATCCCAAGTATTCATTATTATTAATTCTGTAACTGTTATTCAGTGCCTGTTTACCAGGAATAGCAAGGAAGATAGTATATGTAATAAGTAGATAATAATATATGTTACCGAGAAAAGGCAAAGTGTGCAGAATAAGGAAGAATGAAAATGTAATAGTGTACATTTAGACAGGGTGATCAGGGTAGGTCTCATTAAAAAGGAGTTATTTTGAGCAAGGAGCTAAAGAATGGAAAAGAACTGCACCATTTACTGTGGGACATGTGATTAAAATTAAACACTTGGAGTTGGAAGTATTCTGATTCTCGACTTGGAGCATTGCATGATTTATCTTAATTTAAATTCTTTTATTTTATAAGGAATCTTAAAATTCTGTTAGATATAGAGAGATACTCAATGGTTACATGCATAGATGATAGGATACTTTATGTGGAAAACCCAGAAGACTCCACTCCAAAACTGCTAGAACTCATACAGGAGTTCAGTAAAGTGTCAGGATATAAAATTGATGCACAGAAATCAGTTGCATTTCTATACACCAACAACAAGACAGAAGAAAGAGAAATTAAGGAGTCGATCCCATTTACAGTTGCACCCGAAACCTTAAGATACCTAGAAAGCTTAGCCTAACCAGAGACAAAGGTTCTGTACTCAGAAAACTATACTCATGAAAGAAATGAGGGGGGAAAAAAGGGAGTCCCTACCCCTTCCCCAGGAATGTGTATTTAGCACAAGCATAATGGATATTTTGATGTAGATAGTCCTAGATCCATACTTGGATAGTGGCTCTTAATCCTGGAGATGAGCCTGCTTTATTCTGCCTAGCAATATTTTCATCATTATTTTTGATTCCAAGACCTCTCGTGTTCATATATACATGTCATTAGCATGGCTTGTATACTTTTTGGGCAAAAAGCTTTGTTATTTTTTCTCTTCAAAGGTATCATCAAATGGTATTCAGTCTACTCCTCTAAATCTTGCAACGTACTGGAAATGCAGTGCTGGAACCACAGATCTTAGGGTGGATTATAAGTACAACCCAGAAGCTATGGTGGCACCAAGTGTGCTTTCCAACATACAGGTGGTGGTACCTGTGGATGGAGGAGTCACAAACATGCAGTCCCTTCCCCCTGCGATATGGTAAATTCTAGATTTCTGAATTCCTGATAAATTTCTGCTGCAAGTCCTAGCTTCTAGAACCTAAGTTCTCAAAGTTGTCTTGGAAGTTTGAAAAGTTTTAGTGCATTTTACCATGGAAACCATGGTGTGTATGAAAGATGCTGTTCATCCTATTAGTCAAATCACTGTAACCTCAATCCAAAGGTGCGTTTGCTGTCCCACCCGGACTTGAATGATTCAGTACAACTTTACCCTTAGGCAAATTGCTTAACCTCGGATAATTATTTTGCAGGGTTAAATATAGCATCTAGCATATCTGTAAGAACACCTGTCTTACTAGTTTAGTAACTCTCATCTCTTAACTTCCTCTTATCCGCCCCCCCTTTTTAAAAGATTTTATTTATTTATTTGAGAGAGAGACAGTGAGAGAGAGCATGAGAGGGGAGAAGGTCGGAGGGAGAAGCAGACTTCCCCAGGAGCCGAGAGCCCGATGTGGGACTCGATTCCAGGACTCCAGGATCATGACCCGAGCCAAAGGCAGTTGTTCAACTGAGCCATCCAGGCACCCTCTTGTTCCCTTGTCTAATATGAGTAGAGGTTCTAACACTCTGTTTGCTTCACTGTTTAATAAAATTTTCTTCTTCTTTAGTAATGAAGGTACCGAACCACTTATACATCCAGTTTTACTTTCTCTGACCAGAATAATTATGTAATTTAGTAAATTTCCATTAAGATGTAGCATTATATCATAAACACATCTTCACCAGGTAATACTAAAAGTAAATTTAGCCCTCTAGTTGTTCTGGTGAAATATTTATTTATTTATTTATTTATTTATTTATTTATAAAAAGATTTTATTTATTTGACAGAAATCACAAGTAGGCAGAGAGGCAGGTGAGAGGGTTGGGGGGAAGCAGGCTGCCTGCTGAGCAGAGAGCCCAATGTGGAGCTGGATCCCAGGACCATGAGATCATGACCTGAGCCGAAGGCAGAGGCTTTAACCCACTGAGCCACCCAGGTGCCCCTGGTGAAATATTTAAAATACATTTATTTATTGACTGCCCATCCATTTGTAAGGCACTGTGCTGGACACCTAATCTGAAGATACTTGTTCTTATAGGAATGCAGAACAAATGAAAGCCTTTTGGAAACTGTCTGGTATTTCAGAGAAATCAGAAAATGGAGGTAAGTGTGTGTATGCTTTTTTTGTTTATAATGTAGTGCCCCTGAAAATGGATTTTTTAGGTGTTTCATGGAAAGTTTTCTCTTGGATTTTCTTGCCTTCAGTTCTAGAATTGACCACTAGGTGGAAGTTAATGCCTTAAATAAGAGTGGACTAGTTGAAATTCGGAACACATCCACCCCACCCCACCCCCCCACCAAGATAGAATATGCTTATCTCTGTAAGAAAAGCATTTGTTTTGCCATAACCTTTATAAAAACTGTCTGAGTGCATGTGCTCACAGGATAACTTTCAATTTACTTCATTAGGTATTTTCAAGCAGAACCTGTCTATTCTATTAATAGAACCTATTCTATTCCTAATCTATTCTGCTGGGTAACCTGTTAACTAACTGAAATTCTTTTAACACCCTTGAGGTCATTCTATTATTGGGGTCCTTCTGGCTTCCCAGAAATCATGCAAAAGGTTCCAGACTTTAAAAATCCCTTTTGTTTGCCTTCTTACCTTCTTAAGACAATGTTTCCTCGTCATATCACCTTAGTCAAACCAACCATCAACAGCTTTTACTTCTCTGCTTATTAAGGAGAAACAAGTTAATTGCTTACACCTACCAAGTCTCCATCTGTTTGTGTTCAGAATGCAAAGGAAAAATCTCTGCTAGCTGGTCACCCTAGTGTCTCCCCTAAGTCAATTTAGAATATAATTTCCAGGACCGTCAAGTCTTTAATTATTCTGATTTTGTCTTAAAGTTAGGAAAATTCTCCTGCCCTCCTTTGAATGCCTAATTAACCTTCAATAACTTTTCCTATTAAGTAGGTTTTTTTTTTTAAAAGCTTTTCCAGTTTTGCTTACGGTTTTTTCTTTGAACATTTTAAGCATAAACTATAGTTTTTATGTAGCCATATAGTTATAGTGGCTACTTATTTATACATACCATGCTGAATCAGACCTCAACTAGAGGAATATGTGTTTGCAGAAATAACCAAGATGATCTACAGTTACTTTGTTGCTGTTTGGTACTTGAAGTTTGCCTATTTTCAGATGCCAGTGGTGCTGACTTTTACACAAACAGTATGGCTTCTGGGGAGACAAATTTGAAATTCCTAGTTAAAACTAGAAGTAAACCAGAAATCCTATTTAAATTGAGGGCTTACGACCAATTAGCAGGGAAAAGAGGACATATATTTTTCCCCTATTTAATGAAACTATACTATTTTAAGTACTAACAAGGGAAATTGTTCCTTCAAAAATAAGATACAGATTTTCTAACCTGGTATTTTAATAGTTTGCCTCTGCTCTTCAGGTATCAGTGAATGTAAAGAAACAGAAAAATCTTCTAAATGTGGTTCTGATTTGGTTAGTCAGCCTTTAAAAAGAAATATCCAAATTAGAATACTGTAAAATAGGAATATGTTTCTATTCTGGCTCTATGCCCAGAAGAGGGACAGGAAATAATTCTCAAGTTTAAGGACTGCCAAGGTGGCTGCTCTTGGCCTATAGTAGAACTTTCACAGAATTGAATTGCCTCTCAAGAGAATTGTAAAAGTTTAAGGAGGGTTTGGACAGCATTTAAGAATTAGGCAGAATTAGGCTGGATTGGGGTTATGGTATCTTCCTTCAGATTTCCATGGTGTTCAGCTTCTGTGCAGGGAATCCTAGAATGCCGCTCCTGCTACCTAGCAATTCCATCTATTTTCCTTGACCAGAAACCTGAGCACACTACTAAATTCCCCCTCCTTTCCCCCTTTTTTGACTCCCAGCTCTGAAATATGTTTCAGATGCATTTACTTTTTTCCTTTCCCTTAGCCAAGTTGAGATCCCCTGTTTAATCAACTGTCACAGAGTCCTACTCTGTCTTCCTGGCTTTTAGGTAGTTTTCCTACCTTGTATCTTGTACTTCTCTCCCCTTGTGAGATACTAATCTGAAATGTTTTTGTCTTGTCTTTAGTGGCTCCCTAGGATTATTTCTTATGGTGAATTATAAAGATACTTCAAGCTTGTTCCTTCTATCACCTTCTGCCACTCTTGCATCCTGTTCTCCAGCTCTTCTGTGATGTATGCAGGTCCCTTAAAGGCACTGTGCTCTCTCAGGTCTCCCATCTCTGTACCTGTAGTTACCTCTGCCTGCAATTCACATTGTCATCTTCACCATCATTTTATGTGCTTCTGTGCCCATAGCTCTTGAGAGCTCTTTTACAGCATCTATCACAGTCCTCATAATTATTTGGTTTACAATTTGCGGCATATGATTAGACTGAGGTATGTTGAATAAATGGTTATATTGAAAAGAAAACATCTCAGAACTACCTAGTTGACCGTTGACCAATACAGGGGTGAGGAGTGCCTAACCCTCTATACCCCACCCTTCCTGGCGGCACTGTATAGTCAAAAATCCATGTTTAACTTTGACTCCCCCTGAAACTATTAGTAATAGTCTACTGTTGACTAGAAGCTCTACTGACAACAGTTGAGTGTATACTGTTCTGTGTATTATATACCGTATTGTCAAAACAAAGTAAGCTAAATCAAAGAGAATGTTAAGAAAATTGGAAGAGAAAATCCATTTACAGTACTGTACTGATGGGGGAAAAATCCATCTTTAAGTGGACCCACATAGTTCAAACCCATGTTTAAAGGTCAGCTGTATTTGGCACAATAGACCAGTTAAATTTTAAGAAGCAGAGTAAAAAATAATGACGTTGGTACAGCTTTCCCAATCTTATCTGTCTTTCCTTCTTTACCTCTCCCACCCCCATATTATGGTAGTTGGCTGTCATTTCCTTTTGACTTTATTCCTTTACATACTCCTTCTAGGGTTTCCCTCTGAACTGCCCTCATGAACTTCCTTTTTCTCTTTTGACTGACTTCAGCATGTGTCTGTAGCACATTGAATCTCAGTAGGAATCTACTAGGGTGCTTACTATTATGTTAGAGAGAAGTAGGGATTAAATTAATTCAGACTCATAGAATAAAGTCTGCTTTGGAAACAGGACAATGGTTCGTTTACTGTATACATTTTATGAATTTGGCATAGGACATAGTTCATCATCTTCATTTGTTTTTTCTCTGTCAATTTTATGTTGCCCTATTTAAGTTATTTTATTCTTTGCCTTGTAGGTTCTGGGTCCCTCAGAGCAAAATTTGATCTTTCAGAAGGACCTAGTAAACCCACCACACTTGCAGTGCAATTCCTCAGCGAGGGAAATACCCTCTCAGGAGTAGATATTGAACTTGTAGGCACTGGCTATAGGCTTTCATTAATAAAGAAGCGGTTTGCCACTGGTAAGTTGGGAGAGTTTAAGTTTTTAATGTACCCGGGAAACATTTATATTCAAACAGTAAGTTTCTAAGCAACTGTTTAATAAACTGTCAAGCAGTTTATAATCTAAAGTCATGGAAACTTTGTTCTTTGACCTTTGTACAAAGTGCTAGGTAGAGACACACCTGGGAGAGAGTAATCATGGTCCGGACAGCCGGACGGACACCTGTGATCTGTTTCTAATGTATTGTCAACAGCAGGTGGGAACTGAGTTTATGTATCTGTACCTGCAGTGAAAATGTCCTCCTTTGAGTTCATGTGAAGGTGTAATTTCAGGGGTCTGCTTGGTGTTTTTCAGGACGATACCTGGCAGATTGTTGATGGACCTGGGACACTGGTTGGCTCGAGAGAAGTACAGGCTTGCCATCCTGTGTTGTCTATTCTTTCCAACACTATGTTAGCTTGAATTAGGTCTTTGAACGTACACATATTTGAGAACTGATTACAAACATTAAGTTGCACTTTTGAAGTGGGTCATCAAAAGCAATAGCACTGAAATGATTTTCAACACTGTTAATCATCAACTGCCATATTCCAGAAGCACATTTGTTGAGATTCTCAGTAAAACGAAGTTTTCCTAGGCTGAAATTTTACATTATCTTCAGTGTCTATGTTCAGTAGTAGTGTATTATTAGGCCTAAAATTTCAGGAGAGCAAGCACAAAATAATTCAGCTTTCCATAAATTTTTAGAGTCAGAGATAGCTTTGAAATTTCCTGAGTTTGATATTGAATGGAGACACAGAACGTGACTTGTAAGTTTTGGATAATGTTAATTTAGAATGCTCAATCAAATTGAGTTATGTGCCATAAAGTAATCAGACCAGAGTCCAAGGTGTATGCAAAAAATGTATAATTTGATTCTCATATAAACATTAATAAAGTGTAAATGGTGTTTTGTATGATTTTTTTAATTCTCAAGTGCAATGTTTTTTAAAATAAGCTTGCAAAAGACAGCAGAGAAATTTACTTCTGCAGTTAACTTTATAGAATTTGTGATTGTTTTTAAGAATTAATGCTGTAGATTTAATTTATTTTTATATGGATTACATAATGTGTGCCTTTTAAAACAATAACAAACGCCAGAAATGTGCCTATCCAGTTTGTGTTCATTAACATGCCTCACTTTTTTCCCCTGGCAGTCTGGATCTTCTCTCCTCTCTTAGGGTGTTCAAGCATTTTTACAACATAATTGCCATTTGTGTAAATACCTTTGGCCTTGGGAAGGAAATTCAGAGTAACTAAAGGATAATTTGTACTTTAACACTGTGGCTCACTTTTTCAGTGATACACTATAGCCACTCGAAAGAGAAATATACCCAAGGGCATATGTTTACAGGGGGAAAACGTTACCTTCAGTTATTCCACCTGAGTATGTAAATCATAAAGGAAACATTGAAAAACTGATTAATGGTTAATTGGTAACTGCTGTTTTATTTCTCAGCTTGGCACTTCCCTTCATTCTTTTTATCATTGGAAATTTATACACATTACTGAACGTGTTGTGAGCATGAATTTCTTATTTTGTGAGGAACACATTTAAGAAACATTAGTTTTGGCATTGGAGAAGTACTGCCGTTGTTTTCATTTCAACAGTTGGGAAAATTACCCATTTATATGTTTTTATTATATAACTGCCACCTGCTAGAAATGGGGAGATTATTTGAAGTGATGGATTGGGTTAAGCATTTCTTGAACTACTAATATTAAATAGTAAAAAACCTAACTTTATAGCAAATCCTGATTAATGGAAGGACTTAAAATATTTTGGACAGTTTCATGATTTACAAATGAAAGTTTTATTTATAAGGATAAATGCCAGTGTCCTGCATTTTACGTAGAAGTGATAAATTGTGTTATATATAATTTATATAAAACCACTAATTATTCTGTTAAGCTTTACAGAACATAAAACCCCTACTACTAGACACTTATGTAATGTCTTGCTCTACTAAATACAGCAGAAAATCTACTTACTAGCAATACATGTAACACAATATGTGCTATTTAAATATATTCAGTGTTAGCCCAATTCTAAATTTAGATTTGACTAAATCAGCACATTAAGACAATTTTCTGAAATGTTCATCTTTACTACACAGTGAGTGAAATGAGAATTGCTAACTCTTATATTGTGTTCTTTTAAATGCCAATTACAGTCCCTTACTGAAATCTTAAATGTAACTGCTTTGTAATCGGGCTCTTCCAATGGGCAGTTAATACTTTATTATTGGACTTCAGACACCATTACACCCACCATGTTTGTTTTTAAATCAAGTATTACCTGACAATGTACAAATTAGTGAAATGGTTAAACTTCTGCACTTTCTTAATTACCACAGTCTTCATACCAAGTGTTGATACCTACATTTGTATTAGGCACAGGTTACAATTTTGAAGCCATATGAGTTTATATTGATTTTTGTTTTTCATTTAAATCCACTAATGGTGTAAAAAAGACCAGTAGATTTTCAATGGGAAATGTATTTAGCAAGCTGGTTCTTGCTTATGTATAGTGATAAACTTTGTAGCTGCCTCTTTAACCAAGAATTTGTAAACACAGAACTCTAACAAATGCGAGTTTTTAAGAAATGTTATTTACTACTTTGAGTTGTAATTAGAACAGTGCAAATCTTACACAATTTTGTAAATATTTTTGATTTTTTCATAAAATGTAAATTTTACATAAAAGTGGTACCCTTAATAAACATGTAATATATAATTTATCTGTTGGTTTATGTGTCTTTGTACCCCTACTGATAGGACTAGGCAAGCTAGGTGTGAGGAGCAATTGGTTTTGAACTTAGTACCACCATTTAGACAGGCATACATATTGATCTGTTAATTTTAATTAGCTATATCAGAAAACTTTATTTGCAGTATAACACCAAAATGTAGAAATTGTTTAATAAAAAATTTTTAAATATATTTAAATATATTTTCTAATGTAGTTTCTAAATATATTTAAATTGATACTAAGCTTTAGCAAAGATTTTCCTCCTGACCAGTTGCTTAAAAAGACAGTCTTGATGCAGTTTTAAAACCATACTTTTCATCTGTTGCTGGTATTAGAACAAGTGATTTCTTGGCCTTTTCCTTATGATTGCAGTGTGGCTGCCACAGATCCAGAGTATATATTTACATTGGAAGCTGGGGGAAGAGGGCAGTGCCTGGTGTACCTGTCCTTTCAGGAGAGTAAAAGCTTTTCCAGAAGCTTCCACCATGTATGTGCTTATATCCTGTTGTCTAGTATTGTTTAAGAGAGGCAGAGTAAGCACGTAGCCTTTATAATGAAAATGGGCAAAGGAGAAGAAGCTGGACCAATAGGTTAGTCACAGGATTCCTGACAAATACAAGAGTATTTCCTTATACCTTACTGCCAATTGCATTATCCCAGTCAACTTCAAACTCAGCAACGGGCAGGGCAAACTTGAAAATCTTCTGTTTTTATCTTTAGGAAGAATCTATCAGTATAACCTTTGTATAGAGTAATTTGGAACCAGAGCACACCAGTATCTGTGGTGAACATAGATGCCAAAATCCTCAGCAAGTATTAACAAACCACATTCAACAATCCACTAAAACAATCATTCATGACAATCAAGCAGGATTTATTCTGGGGATGCAAGGATGGTTTAACATACACAAAGTCAATATGGTACACTGTATTAAGAAAGAAAATTAATGAACATGTAATTACATTTCAAAAGATGCAGAGAAAGCATCTGACAAAATTCAATATCCATTCATGATTAAAAACTCCCAACTAAGTGGGCAGAGAGGAAATATGCTTCAATATAATAAAGGCCATATATAGCAAACCCATTGTCCAGTGGGTGAAATGCTGAAAGCTTTTCCTCAAAGATCTTGGACAAGATAAGGATGCCCACTCTGAGCAGAGTGCTTCAAGTCCTACTCATAGCATTTAGAAAAGGAAATGAAAGGCATCCAAGTTGGTAAGGAAGAAGTAAAACTTAGCAGTTGCACATGAAGGATCTGAATATAGGAAACCCTAAATAATCTACCAAAAAACTGCCAGAACTAAAAAAATTCAAGAAGTTTGTGGGATACAAAAACCAGTTGCATTTCTATACACTAATAGCAAAGTAGCAGAAAGAAATTAAGAAAACTAAATCCCTGTTTACAATTACATCAAATGGTATAAAACCTAGGAATAAATGTAACCACTGAGGTAAAAGACCTATACTCTAAAAATTTTAAGACACTGATAAAACCAATAAAAATCAGCACAAATGGAAAGATATACTATGCTCATGAATTGGACAAATATTGTTTAAAATGTCCTTTCAACCCAAAGCAATCTACAGAGTCAATGCAATCACTATCAAAATAACCACTAGTATTTTTCCACATACTAGAACAAAAACAAAAACAACTCGTTTTTTGTTTTTAAGATTTTTTTAAGTAATCTCTACCCCCCCCCCGGGTGGGGCTCGAACTCACAACCCTGAGATCAAGAGTCACATGCTCCACTGACTGAGCCAGCCAGGTGCCCCATTAAAATCTCAAACGCTTAGGGAACTACAAAAGACCACCAATAGCTCAAGCAATCTTGAGAAAGGAGAACAAAGCTAGAAGCATCAACATCCCAGTTTTCAAATACACTGCAAAGCTGTAGTAATCAAAACGGTGTGATATTGGCACAACAACAAGGAGATTGATGAAATAGAAATGAAGAACCCAGAAATCCATGGTTGTGGGATCAATTCTTCTACAACAAAGGAGGCAAAAATACACAGTGGGTTAAAGATAGCATCTTTGATAAATGGTGTTGGGAAAACTAGACAGATACATGCAAGAGAATGAAACCACTTTCTTATACTATACAGGAAGAACTCAAAATAGATTAAAGATCTGAATTCGTAAAACTCCTTAAAGAAAACATAGGCAGTAATCTTTTGGACATCAAGCTTAGCCATTTATTTTTGGATAGATTTCCCCAGGCAAGAGAAACAAAAGTAAAACATAAACAATAGGTACTATATCAAAACAAAGTGTTTTTGTCCAGCAAAAGAAACCAACAAAACAAGAAGGTCACTAAGAGAAAATATTTACAGATGATAATCCAATAAGGACTTAACACCCAAAAGATACAAAGAACTTATTCAACTCAACACCAAATAGTCTGATTGAAAAGCGGACAGAGAACCTGAATAGACATTTTTCCAAACAAGACCTACAAGTGGCCAACAGACACGTGAAAAGGTGCTCAACATCACTCACCATCTGGGAAACCCAAGTCAAAACCACAAGGAGCTACCACCTGTCACCTGTCAGAATGGCTAGAATCAAAACATGACCAAATGTTGGCAAGAATGTAGAGAAAAGGGAACCCCCATGCACTGTTGGGGGGAATGCAAACTGGTATAGCCAGTGTGGATAGCAGTATGGAGATTCCTCAAAAAAAAACCCTAAAAATAGATGTACCATTCAACCCAGTAATTCCACTTCTGGATATTTAGCTGAGGAAAATGAAACATTAAGTTCAAAAGATACAGGAAACTCTCTGTTTGTGGCATTATTTACAATAGCCAAGATATGGAAACAGCTCAAGGGTCCACAGATAGATGAGTGGATCAAAAAGATGTGGTGTGTATATATACAATGGATTATTACTCAGTTATTAAAAGATCTTGTTATTAGATCTTGTTATTTCAAACAACATGGATGGACCTGGAGGGTTTTATGCTAAGTTATTATGCTAGGTGAAGTAAGTCAGAGAGAAAGACAAATAGTGTTTGATTCCACTTGCATTTGGATTCTAAAAAACAAAAACAACGAACTAAGAACCAGAGACAGATTCCCAACTACAGAGACCAAACTGGTGATTACCAGAGGGAACATGGGTAGAAGGATGGCTGAAATAGATAAAGGGCATTGAGAGGTAGAAACTTCCACTTATAAAATAAGTAAGCCACAAAAAGTACAGCATAGGAAATGTAGTCATATTTGTAATAATGCTTTATAATGAGGGCACATAGGGCAGGGAGCATTGAGTAATGTATAGAATTGTCCAATCACTATGTTATACAGCTGAAACTAGTAGAGTATCAACTATACTTCAATAATAAAAATTTTACAGATGTAAACGTTAAACTTAAAACGGGAAAATATAGGTATACCAAGGAATATATATATAAAGTAAATAAGATGTTTACAAATAAAAGTATATGAGTAAGAAATTTTAATTGGTGCTATAGAGAAAGTATGGTCTATCACTACTACCAGGGAACTTCAAATTAAATACCTTGAAACCAGAGGAATTACTATGAAAAATTTCTAAAAACAAACTCATCGATGTAGCAAAATAATGAGATTTGTAGGTGGAAGTAAAAAGCTTCATGAGTCTGGTAGCAGCTGGTAGCCAGAACAGAATTCTAGTTCAACTTTAAATTTACCTAAAAAATAATAATTCTGACATAAATTAAAGTATTAACCCTAAGAGGTGGAAGATACAAGATACAAGCTTCTTTGGCAAGTAAGTATTATCACAGTTGGAGTAAAAGCAAACAGCAATTAAGAAAGCATTCAAGCTTTCTTGCTTTGCAAGTCCTTGACTGCAGCTTCCTTCTGAGACCATGGTATGTGAGTCGCGCATCAAGCCAGGATGGCGAGGACAGCTTTCCACGGCTAGGTCTGCCAGTATTCCAGGGTGCACCTTGCCTGGATCGTGGTTGATATTTTCTGCTATACCTCCCTTCCACCACCTCTCACCAAAATGACTAGGAGGAGGAACACCCAACAGGAAAAATTCAGAGACTGTGCCCTCTCTATCAGAACTATTGGATATGGACATAAACAGTATGTCAGAAAGGGAATTCAGGCTAACAATTATCCAGGCAATGGCTAGGTTGGAGAAAACAATTAGCGACAACATAGAATCTCTAAGGGCAGAAGTGAGAGCCCCCTGGGCAGAAGTTTAAAATGCTGTCAATGAGATCCAATCTCATTTAAATACTGTAACAGCTAGGGTAACCAACGCAGAAGATAGAATTAGTGATCTAGAGGACAAACTGATAGAGAAAAAAGATCAGGAGGAGGCATGGAAGAAACAGCTTAGAAGCCATGAAAACAGAATTAGGGAAATAAATGATGCCATGAACTGTTCCAACGTCAGAATTATTGGGATCCCTGAGGGGGTGAAGAAAGACAGAATAGTAGAAGATATAGTTGAACAAATTCTGGATGAAAATTTTCCCAATCTGGTGAGAACCAGCGTTCATGTCCAGGAGGCAGAAAGAACACCCCCAAGATCAACAAATCTAGAAAGACCTCGAGGCACTTGATGGTGAATCTGATGAATCATAATTTTAGACAAGAGCTTCTAAGGGCAGCTAGGGAGAAGAGATTCATTACGTACAGAGGAAGGTCCGTCATAATAACGCCAGACCAGTCCACAGAAACCTGGCAAGCCAGTAAGTGCTGGCAAGACATATTCAGGGTACTAAATGAGAAGAACATGCAGCCAAAAATACTTTATCCAGCAAGGCTGACATTCAAAATGGATGGAGAGATAGAGTTTCCAAGACCAGCAAGGCTTAAGAGTATGTGACCACCAAGCCGGCACTACAAGAAATATTAAGGGGGGTTATATAAAAGAAGAAAGAACCCAAGAGTGACATATAACAGAAATTTACAGAGACAATTTATAGAAACAAGGACTTGTCAGGCAACATGATGTCAATAAAAACTTATCTTTCAATAATCACTCTCAACGTGAACAGCCTAAATGCTCCCATAAAATGGCACAGGGTTGCAGATTGGAAAAAACAACAGGACCCATCCATATGCTGTCTACAAGTGACCCATTTGGAACCTAAAGATACATTCAGACTGGAAGTGAAGAGATGGAGAAGCGTCTTTCATACCAACAGGCCTCAAAAGAAAACTAGGGTAGCAATTCTTATATCAGATAAATTAGATTTTAAACTAAAGACTGTAGTCAGAGATAAAGAAGGACACTACATCATTCTTAAAGGGTCTATCCACCAAGAAGGTCTAACAATTGTAAATATTTATGCCCCCAATATGGGAGCAGCCAACTACATAAGCCAACTGTTAATCAGTATAAAGAGTCATATTGATATGAATACATTAATAGTAGGGGATCTTAATACCCCACTCTCAGTAACAGATCATCCAAGCAGAAAACCAATAAAGAAACAAGAGCTTTGAATGACACATTGGGCCAGATGGACCTCATATATATATATATATAGAACATTCCACCCTAAAACAATAGAATACTCATTCTTCTCGAGTGCACATGGAACTTTCTCCAGAATAGACAACATACTGAGTTACAAATCAGGGCTCAATCGATACCAAAAGATTGAGATTATTCCCTGCATATTCTCACACCACAATGCTTTGAAACTGGAACTCAAACATAAGAAAAAGTTTGGAAGGAATTCAAACACTTGGAAGCTAAAGATCACCCTGCTTAAGAATGTTTGGATCAGGGGCACCTGGGTGGCTCAGTAGGTTAAGCCTCTGCCTTCAGCTCAGGTCATGATCTCAGGGTCCTGGGATAGAGCCCCGCATTGGGTTCTCTGCTCAGCAGGGAGCCTGCTTCCCCCCTCCTCTCTCTGCCTACTTGTGATCTGTCAAATAAATAAAATCTTAAAAAAAAAAAAATGTTTGGATCAACCAGGAAATCAAAGAAGAACTTAAACAACTCATGGAAACCAAGGAGAATGAAGACACATCGGTCCAAAACCTATGGCAAAGGAGGTCCTAAGGGGGAAATACATAGCCATCCAATTCTCACTCAAAAAAACTGAAAAATCCAGAATACACTAGTCCTCTTTACACCTTAAAGAACTGTAAAATCAACAACAAATTAAGCCAACCCCATGCATAAGAAGGGAAATAATCAAGGTTAAAGCAGAGATCAATTAGGTAGAAACTAGAGATACAGTAGAACACATCAATGAAAACAGAAGTTGGTTTTTTTGAAAGAATCAATAAGATCAATAAACCACTGGCCAAACTAATCCAAAAGAAAAGAGAGAGGACCCAAATTAATAAAATTATGAATAAAAGGGGAGAGACCACAACTAACACCAAAGAAATAGAAACAATATCAGAAATTATTGTCAACAGTCATATGCCAGTAAGTTAAGCAACCTAGAAGAAATGGATGCACTCATGGAAACCTATAAACTTCCAAAACTGAATCAGGAAGAAACTGACAACCTGAATAGACCAATATCTAGTAACGAGATTGAAGCAGTGATCAAAAACCTCCCAAAAAACAAGAGCCCAGGACCTGATGGATTCCCTGGAGAATTCTGCCAAACATTCAAAGAAGAAATAATACCTACTCTCCTGAAGCTATTTCAAAAAATAGAAACAGAAGGAAAACTTCCAGACTCTATGAAGCCAGCATTACCCTGATCCCCAAACCAGGCAAAGACCCCATCAAAAAGGAGAATTTCAGACCAGTATCCCTGGTGAATATAGATACCAAGATTCTCAACAAGATCCTAGCTAATAGGATTCAACAGTACATCAAAAAGATTATCTACCATGACCAGGTGGGATTTATCCCTAGGATGCAAGGGTGGTTCAATATTTGCAAATCAATCAATATGATACAACAAATCAATAAGAGAAGAGAGAAGAACCACATGGTCCTCTCAATTGATGCAGAAAAAGCATTTGACAAAATCTAGCATCCGTTCCTGATTAAAATGCTTCAAAGTATAGGGATAGAGGGAACATTTCTCAACTTCATAAAATCTATGAAAAACCGACAGCAAATATCATTCTCAATGGGGAAAAGCTGACAGCCTTCCCTCTGAGATCAGGAACATGACAAGGATGTCCCCTCTCACCACTATTGTTCAACATAGTACTAGGAGTCCTAGCAACAACAATCAGACAACAAAAAGAAATAAAATGTATTCAAATTGGCAAAGAAGAAGTCAAACTCTCTCTCTTCACAGATAACATGATACTTTATATGGAAAACCCAAAAGGCTCCACCACCAAACTACTAGAACTCATACAGCAATTCAGGAATGTGGCAGGATACAAAAATCAATGCACAGAAATCAGTTGCTTTCTTATACACTAACAATGAAAATACAGAAAGGGAAATTAGAGAATCGATTCCATTTACTATAGCACCAAGAATCATAAGATACCTGGGAATAAACCTATCCAAAGAGGTGAAGGACCCGTACTCGAGGAACTACAGAACACTCATGAAAGAAATTGAAGAGGACACAAAAAGATGGAAGACCATTCCATGCTCATGGATAGGAAGAATAATCATTGTTAAAATGTCTATACTGCCTAGAGCAATCTATACTTTCAGGACCATGCCCACCAAAATTCCACCGGCATTTTTCAAAGAGCTAGAGCAGACAATCCTAAAATTTGTATGGAACCAGAATAGACCCTGAATTGCTAAGGAAATGTTGAAAAAGAAAAACTAAGCTGGGGGCATCACATTGCCTGATTTCAAGCTTTACTACAAAGCTGTGATCACCATGACAGCATGATACTGGCATAAAAACAGACACATAGACCAGTGGAACAGAGTAGAGAGCCCAGACATGGACCTGCAATTCTATGGCCAAATAATCTTTGACAAAGCAGGAAAAAATAAACAGTGGAAAAAAGACAGTCTCTTCAATAAATGCTGCTGGGAAAACTGGACAGTTATGTATAAAAGAATGAATCCCAACCATTCTCTTACACCATACACAAAGATAAACTCGAAATGGATAAAAGACCTCAATGTGAGCCAGGAATCTATCAAAATCCTGGAGGAGAACATAGGCAGTAACCTCTTCAACATCGGCCACAGTAACCTCTTTCAAGACACGTCTCCAAAGGCAAAGGAAACAAAAGTGAAAATGAACTTTCAGGACTTCATCAAGATCAAAAGCTTCTGCACAGCAAAGAAAACAGTCAACAAAACAAAGAGGCAACCCACAAATGGGAGGAGAGATTCGCAAATGGCACTACAGACAAAAGGCTTATCTCCAAGATCTATAAAAAACTTCTCAAACTCAACACCCAAAAAACAGATAATCATGTCAAAAAATGGGCAGAAGACATGAACAGACACTTCTCCAAGAAGACATATAAATGGCTAACAGACAGATGAAAGTGTATTAATCATCATTAGCCATCAGGAAGATTCAAGTCAAAACCACATTGAGATACCACCTTACACCAGTTAGAATGGCCAAAATTAACAAGACAGTAAACAACAAGTATTTGAGAGGATGTGGAGAAAGGGGAACCCTCTCACACTGTTGGTGGGAATGCAATTTGGTGCAGCCACTTCGGAAGACAGTGTGGAGATTCCTTAAGAAATTAAAAATAGAGCTACCCTATCACCCTGCAATCACACTACTGGGTATTTACCCCAAAGATACAGATGTAGTGAAAAGAAGGGACATCTGTACCCCAATGTTCATAGCAGCAATGACCACAGTCACCAAACTGTGGAAAGAGCCAAGATGCCTTTCAATAGATGAATGGATAAAGAAGAGGTGGTCCATATATACCATGGAGTATTATGTCTCCATCAGAAAGGATGAATACCCAACTTTTGTATCAACATGGATGGGACTGGAGGAGATTATGCTGAGTAAAATAAGTCAAGCAGAGAGAGTCAATTATCATATGGTTTCACTTACTTGTGGAGCATAAGGAATAATATGGAGGACATGCGGAGATGGAGAGAAGGGAGTTGGGGGAAATTAGAGGGGGAGACAAACCATGAGAGACTGTGGACTCTGAGAAACAAAATGAGGGTTTTGGAGGGGAGGGGTGGGGTTGGGTGAGCCTGTTGGTGTGTATTATGGAGATGGAGGGCACCTATTGCATGGAGCACTGGGTATGGTGTATAGACAATGAATCTCGGAACACTGAAAAAAAATTAAAAAAAAAAAGCATTCAAGCTCAATAATATACTTAATTCCAATAATAAAATGAGCTCCTCACTTAGTACTGATCAATTCCCACAAAATGATATTGCTTATGAATAACAAGGGTTACTTCTCCTCACATACGCTTATCTGATCACTGATAGTTAACAATTTTTAAAAGTTAATTATGTATTAAATCAATTGTTAACAGGTGTGCACTTAGGGGAACGTGGAAAGGTAATGGGAACTGAGCAATCCAAACCCCACCCATTTACCACAAACATCATCTCTGGCATTTTTTAGTATTTTTGGTACTATTGGGGTGGATATAATGGTGGTGGGATCCTGACTGTGCAAAGGAGGTGGAATCATTTCTTCTCTCAAAAGGGACTTGTGTGATTGGCCACAGGAGTGTTTCACTGTCTTTTACTTTTTGTCAGGGAAATTGACCTTCCTGTGAAGATTAGGGAATGACAATGAGAAAACACTACAAAGTATAACAAAGTAGCCCCCCAGACCCCAAACTTCAACAGAACCTTAAATAAACTAAAAACATAAGTTGGCATGACCTTCGTGAATAACGCAAGTGACCCCAAAACTTGATCAATAGAGCATGTTACACTAGGTCTGACAGCACCATCCCATTTCAGAGTTCACATTGACAAGAGTTTCCAACTTCGATGTTGGGTCAGACATCCCAAGGAGATTGTGGCTTTTCTTCAAATGGTCGTGTACTATTTGTTCAGTGGTAGAAGTCCCATATGATCAGAGTTCAGACCTGAGTAATCCAGGTTAGTTTCCATCTCCTATTTCTCCCAGTATGGAAAGACTGGAGAAATAAGACCTACTTTATCAAAGCACTTTAGAACAGAGTATATGACCTTAATCTAATTAATTTCTACCAGCCCTGCTCAAGAACAGAGTTTGTAAGGGTGGCAGAGTCAGTAACTGCATAAAACCTAACCTTTTATAGCCACAGGTTCGACTCCTTTCCTTAACAATGTGTATCATTAACCTTCTTAACCCGCCTTCTGTGTACCATATGGTGTGTACCATAGCATTCCTTACACTAATGGGATGAAAAGTACGAGACTATGTACAACTCCATAGGGGACCAGACATCATTAAACCTCAGGCCCTGCTCCACCTATAATCAAGACTATTTTGTAAACAGAAGTTTACCGTGTATTTGTAGGCATTAATAGAACTCTCTTTTCACAATGACTTCTTGGCCTTTCAGGGATTCCACGACTTCACTTTGACTATCCCGATGTATACACATCATGAAATACTGTCTCTTCAGTAGGTTCATTAATAGCAGTACAGGAAAAGTTGTTCTAATTTGAGAAGCGTTTGCACGTCAACAAGATGGATCAACAACTACCAATCTAGAATGATTGCATGGTTGCCCTCCACCATATTATACCTTTGAAAAACCTACTTCTGTAAATCTGAAATTAAGAACTGAACCTTCTCACACTGGTTTCAAGCCAACCTCATCATCACTAGGTCTTAAGTGAGATATTAGTGTAAGTGAGATATTAGTGAGTGAGATATTAGTGTAAGTGAGATATTAGTGAGATATTAGTAAGTGAGATATTAGTGTAAACTACATCACTTGGTTAAAAATGAAATTGTAGATTCAAACCCCTTACATCTTCCTGGCATATCCAATCCAAGTAGACTTCCAAGAAGCAACATCTGTTTGAGAAGAACTTCCACATTTTCATGACCATACACTAAAAATTGTTTCCCTAATTAGCTCTTCAATCCTTTATATCATTTCATTATTATTAACTAAAATAACTCATGTAAGTACAATAGATACCCGGCTTATTCACTCTATTATTCTAATTTTAATTGTTCTACCATCATGACAAATTCATCACAAATTGATAATTTTTCCTAACTACAAAAACTATAGGTCACCAATGAGAGTGAAGATATGAATTCACAGATGACAAAGATCTAAGTGTCGATTACTAGTTTATTCTTGCAATGGAGCTAAAGTCAGGAGAATTGCAGCCACCACGAGGGAGTCACCAATCAGTCCTACCTTTAGAAATAACAACCCAGGTCCTCATTTCATCTGAAGATGTCTTACGGTCATGAGCCATTCCCTCCTTAGGGCTAAAGACTAATGCCACTCCCGGGGACCTGAATCAGACAACCCTACTGTCTACAAGACCAAGCATATACAATGGACAAGGTTTGGAAATTTGTGGTTCAAATTATGGCTTCCTGCTTAATCTCCTTGAATTAGTTTCACTAAACTATTAGCTCAAAAAACTATCTGCGTTTATATTATAAAATCATTTAGAAGTTAAATAGCATTAAACCTTCCAAGCTCAAGATAGTTTGACCTTTTCCTGAATTGTATGCCACAATGAGATGAATCAACGTGATTACTATACTTCAGTAATTACAGTCCTATTCACTATACTTTGATTAAAAATTTCAGCACATTTTATCCTTTAGCTCAGAGCTCAAAAAAAAAAAACATTAAAACATTGTACCACTTGAGAAACAAAATGAACAAAGATTTATTCACCTCTTTCATGACCTCAACATATCATTACATACTATTATTCTAATTATTTTACCTCCAAGGATTTTATTGCCCATACTTAACCAGCTAGTTAACTGCTGAATTTCTACCCAACAATGAATTCAACTTACATCAAAACAAATCACAGGCATTCAAAATTATAAACGACAAGCCCGATGCCCAATACATTACCTGTTGACTTATTGGCCAATAAGTCTACTAGTCCCTCTACCACATTCCTTTACACCTGCTACACAGCTCTCTGTCTAGGGATAGACATTCCCCTATAAGTCAGTGATAACCGGTTTCCTCCACAAAACAAAAACACTGTAGCCCATTTCCTGCCTGAAGAGTCACCCATCCCACCTACTCCTCCATTAGTAATTATCAAAACCATTAGCCTTTATTCACCTTGTAGCCTTAGCCATAGAACCAGAGCCAACATGACTGCTGGCCCCCTACAGATTCATTTAAATGGAGGTCCAACTTCAGCCTTAATGAGTATGAACTCTACTTTTACAGTGGCTTTTACAGTTACTATTTTGATCTTGCTGTTGAATTCCCAAAGGCTTGAATTCCCACTCCCATGTTTACACTACGAGTAAGTCCTTCCTTACAGGATCATGCATGATGACCACCAAACTTAGGCACATCCTCTAGTAAGTCCCAGGCCCTGACCGCTCAGCAGAGCCCTGCACTTCCAAGAACGTGCCTTTAGAAGGGACTGGGGCTCTTTCCCCAAAGGCAGGTCTACTTTGATGCTTCCTGCCACCAACCCTATTTCAAAGGTCTTCACCCCATTCCCAGTACCCCTTTCCCAGGGGACTGCGCCTTCCCCTCTCTCTTGGGAACGGACCAGCTCAGCTCACAGAAGTTTGCTCTCCCCAGGCGAGCTCTCCCCCTCTTACCGTCTTGTTTACGTGTGCCTCCTCTGTCCACGTCTCCCAGCTTATTTCGAAATCCATCTTCTTTGACGTCTGAGAAACCCTCGGGACTGTTTCTATTTTGCTGTGGCTTTATCATGGGCCCGCCGTGTGGCCCCGTGCCAGCACCAGCTTCTCAGGTCCTCGGGGTCCTTGTGTGTAGGGAGAAAGGTAGATCAGGTGGAATCCGTGCTGTCAGATGGTGGTCTGAACAAGTCCACCTGAGATTCGTTTTACCAGCTGGGCTTTTCTGGCACTCGTGAGCTTAAAAAAAGTGTTTTAGGCTGAAAACACACTTTCAGCTCCTGAGCTCCAGGACCCCTCCTGCCGGCTTCCTATAAATCCGAGGCAGAGTTGGGATTAGGATTTTTCCAGAACTCCTCTGTTCCTTTCTGCTCATGATCAGCATGGGTCCTCTGTTCCTTCCTTCACACAGGTTCCGAGTGTCAGGGGCACTACTGAGGGCCCAGCAGGAAGCGTCTAGCCCACCTTTCAGTCTCCCGATGGTGTCCCGAGCTCGGCAGAGGCCTGCCGCCCCTTGCACACCAACAAATGTTCTTCTCTTCTGTTGCTCCTGAGTGATAGCAGACAGGGAAAATGAACATTCTCACCCCATTCACAGGAGAGGAAACTGAGGCACAGAAAGATTAAAGTGCCTAGCCCCAGCTCAGAGCCAGGACAGGACGCAGTCCGCTGCTACCTGTCCGTGTTCCTCTTATTGACTCCAAAGGGAACCCTCACCAATATTGCTCATGTCCCCCAGCTGGTATCCTGGGTAAGGGCTTTCACCTGGGAAGAGAATGCGTCTCCCAAATTGAAAATGCCAGAAAGATCTAAGCAGGTGAAGTCACTTCTGAGGAGAGCAGACCCCGCTGAGGTAAACATCTCCCAGCTGGGGTAGAGAGAGAATGTCTGAAATGAAACCCATCTGCTTGGATGAAAGAGCTGGTTCCTTCCGCAGGCCAGGGCCGAGAGGAGAGACACGGGCCTCTCCCAACATCGTAAGTGCGCTAACTGGTTGCTGAGCGTGACTTACAACATCCTAAGCCCCATTTCCCCCTCAACACAGAAACACCCCAGAGCAGGTTCTGAGTCTGGGAAACGTCCTTATGGAATCAGACCTAGAGACATCAAGAGGACTCCAGTGCCCCATTTTAAAGTCCCTTCCACATAAGGGAGCCCACTGCCATCCTCAATGACTCCTTCCGTGGGCCTTCGTTGGCCTGCCCTCTGCGAGATCAAGTCAGATCGCTCACATGTGGACTTAGCCACTTCCCCCTCAAGGTCTGTAGATGGAGCCAGCATCCCACCTGGCACAGCAGCCCCCCCACCCCCACCCCCACCTCCTGTCCCTCCTCAGGAAGCTGCCCCAGGGTGTCCGCTGACAGCCTCTCCCACCCAGCGATGTGGGTCTCAGGTTTCTGGTGAGCTTCTCAGCACATCTCTGAAGCTGATCATGGGCCCGTCTCAGGCAAGACGGGCAAGAAGAGGAAGTGTGCCTGCCTGAAGGAGAATGGGAAGCTGCTATAGGGAGACGTGCTGGGAAATGAGGGATCCGGTTGGATCTCATCTTGGGAAGGGCTCACTTGGATGTGATGAATGAGAGGGCTGCCTTTCCCCATCCTGCCAGAGGACTAGAGGACCTCCTTCCCTTGGGAACCCACCTCCCAGAAAACACACAGTCTCCCCTGTTGCCGCTGTTCACTAACCTCTGATCACTCTGCTCGTTCTTCTGTGGGTTTAGCCACGGCGTTGCTGCCTACCCCGGGCCTGGGCTGGCTCATCAGCCGGGCTGATCTCAGCAGCCATGTCAGCAATCTGGCCGCCACGCTGACCTCTCCGTTCCTTGACCTCACATCAGTCAGCCACATGCTGCCATGATCACACCCTAGACTTTGTCGTGACAGTTCCCCCCAACCTCCGCAATCTCAGTTTTAAACATCCCACTCTCTAACTACCACTTTCTATCTTTCCAGATCACTCCATCCAGTACCCCACTTCTAACGCTCTTCATCCCCATCAATCTCATCACCACTTACTGATCCCTACTCCCTGTGGTCCCCATTCCCTCGTTACCCAGATAGGAGGCTGTGGTCTACACCCTAGAGTTGCCCAGAGAACTTCTGGCAACATTCTCAACCCCATTGTCCCTCTTACTGGGATGGAAAATCGCTTAGTCTTGTCTGGACCCTGCTTTCCTGCTCTGATCTGCTCCCACTGCCTCAGAAGAGACACATACTGCCCAGCTCTGCCTTAAGTTGACGACCTCCAGCCTCCGGGTGGTCCACCCAACTGGGCACCGTCCCATAGAGTTCCTGGTGAGCCCCTCTTCCGCTTTCTTGGGATGATAGTTTTGTGCCTTTCTTCTCACTCTTTTCTCGCTCCCTCTGCTCCAGCCACACGAGCCTTCTTGGTTCTTCGGGACATGCCCCGAGCATGCCCGCCCCCCAGCCTCTGCACCTGCTCTTCCCTCTGCCCAGACCCTTGCCTTCAGCTGTGTGTCCCCCGCTGTCTCACCTTGCGTGTGTGTCCACACGTCGCCTCCTCAGGGAACCCTTTCCAGACCACTCTCTCTGAAAGGGTGCCGCGGCCACCATTCTGTACCTGTACTCAGCTCGATTTTTTCCTTCGTGGTCTTCGTCTCTGCTGGAATTTACATATGTATGTATTTGCCTGTTTGCGCTCTGCCTCCCCATCTCGAATGTAAGCCGCCCAAGGGTAGGAATTAATACATACTGCTTGTCTGAAGACAATAAAACTGTATTTCTTTTTAACGTAACTTTTAATTCAGCCTTCCCAGGAATAGATTTTCCTTTCTCCAATTGCTGAGTTTTTGTTTACAAAGCTGAGATTACAAATAGTTATGGGCTGCTCTGAGGACCTTGGTTTAATACTCGTTAGCCTCCTTAGGCACAGGAGGGAGTTGAAACTCTGACCTAACAGCCAGCTGTCATTGAATTACATGAATTCAACAATGAATTACATTAGCCTCTAAGAATTACATGATGAGGACCACCCCCCCCATAGACTCCCACCTTCTCTCCTACTGTGGCTTTATCAATATTCAGTTCATTTATGTTTTGTGGGTTTTTTTTAAAAAGATTTTATTTATTTGACTGAGAAAGAGATCACAAGTAGGCAGAGAGAGAGGAAGGGAAGCAGGCTCCCTTCCTAGCAGAGAGTCCGATGTGGGGCTCGATCCCAGGAACCTGGGATCATGACCTGATCCGAAGGCAGAGACTTTAATCCACTGAGCCACCCATGCGCCCCTATGCTTTGTGTTTTAAATGGGTACTTTTCTCTGCCAGCTTCCAACTTTGGGATGTTGAGAGCTATGGGTCTGATCATAAAATGCATCAAGAAGTGAGGGTAGATTTTTCATCTGAGTAATAGCTAAAGGTTGGATGAAAACAAAACTCATATTACAACTCTGGAGTTGGTAATGGGAAGTCAGGCTTGCTAATGATCTGTGAACTTGTACGGCTATTTCCAAGATGCCTTTTTCCATCTTTCAGTCCTGGTTGGAGCCACACAGTTTGCTAGGCAAGAATATCAGAAATATGAGGTGATAGCATTATTCTGTCTCCAGACCAGTGAGATGCAGGGTCTGATAGACCCACGCCTGGCCTATCAGCAGAGCACGTTCTTAGCTGAAGCCATTATATTTTCTATCCGATCAAGTCTCCAGGCAGAGCTGGCAGAAGCTGATCAGGAGCACTAGACAACCCCAGGGCCATGGGGAGCTTGCTGCCATGGTCTGCCAGCATTGAGACTCTGCACAGATAGCTTGGTCGAGCTGACTGCCCGGGAGGCCATATAGGCTGCTATCAGTACTCTCCTTAATTTTCCTGGACTGTAGAAACACAAAAGCTTCCAGAAAGCTCCACCCCACCAAGCTCTCAGCTCCAAAGGCAACCAGTTACTCCACGGCTTGTATCAAAACCCGTCCCTTACTGTCCCAGGGCTGTGCAGGCAAGAGATGGCTGGCAGCTTCCCATAGACCTGTTCCTTCCCTCTCTTCTCTTTTATGCATCCTCCCATAAGGGAGGAGAAAGAGAACAAAATACACTCTTCTGGCCTTCCAGGAACTCGCATCAGGTAGAGGAGGTAGGCAGGATTCTGCTCGGAGCATGGTATTTGTTATTTCACTGTATATCGTTAAGTCATATGTACTTTGTATACCAGCTTTAATCTTGTTTTTTGAACTACATAGTGTGTGAATAAATCGATGAAACTGTAAGTGTATGTGTGTGTGGGGGGGTGGGGGCTGTTTAAACTTGACTCTTCAGCACCCCCTTCTGAATCAGCACTAACTCCTCACCGACCTCTTTGCTGCCCGAGGCCCCCTTCACTTCCCACCTGGCCCGTAGGCTGTGACTTTGCTAATGCCCTATTTGAGAACTTTTAATGGTTCTCCTTAGACTATAGAATTGAATAAAGCCCTTTCAATCTGACACTGAAGGATTCCAAAAGTATCATCCCTCTGACTTTTCCAGGTAAATTATTCTCCTATGTCGCCCGATCCCAGTCAATATTTTAGCCAAACTAGTCTGATCGTTAATTCCAAAACACTCTTCAACTCTCTGACCTTGGCTCACCATGGACTCCCATTCCGCCAGGAATGTCTGCCTCTTTCCCTTGACAACATCTTTGACATTCAAAATCTGACCCAAGAAGACTCCTAGTTTTTTTTTTTTTTTAATTTAAATACCAGTTAGTTAACATACAGTGTAGTATGAGTTTCAGGTGTACAATACAGCAGCTCAGCACTTCCATATACCCCCCCAGTGCCCGTCACAACATATGCCCTCCTTCCTCTCCATCATCCATTTCACACACCTCCCCAGCCACCAGGAGACTCCTGTTTTCAAACAGAGTAAAATTAATACTGCTCTCTTCTCTCCTTCAACATTGTCCCCAAACAAGGACAACAATGAGAAAGAGAAATGCAAATTCCCCTTTGACAAAGGAGACTCCTACATCTCGGAATCCTAAAACACAAGGAAGAGCTGTCAGGGCAACGGCACTCAGACAGAATCTGAGATCCTGAGAGCACTGGAGGCTGGAGTGAGCGAAGGTTAGCTGCCCCCCCTCCCCTCATTAGCAGGTCAAGGCAAACATCTCAAGTGGTAACGGTACCCTTGGGAATGTAGGTGCAAGCACCCAACAAATCTGTTAATACATGGTTCTCCAAAAGTTGGTGATCATTCTGAAAGGCAAAACTAAAAACCTGTTTAGCAATGAGAACAAGCAAGTTCTCTGGCAACAGGAGGTACTCAGGGCCGATTTGTCTCCAAGATAATGCAGGGGAAGAAAGACCAAATGTAGAGCGCATGTTTAAGCAATAGTGTGGTCCATCTGAGGAAAACTGGGGTTGCGATCTTGGTTGGCTTAGGGGAAGTGAAGTCAAGAAGTTTCCAGGGTCCTGCAAATCGGGGCCTCCAACTGGGGAACCCTGAGGCCCGCACCACGAGTCCGTCGACCACCCTGGCGCAAACGGTGCCTTGCGGAGCTGTAAACATGCCTCTGAGCGATACCTTCGTACCCCACTGAGGCCAGCCCCATCCTTGGACGCCGCAGCCAACCGAAAAGTGGGAGGCAGACGCCCAGCCACAACCTCTCCCTCAACTCTGCTCCGGGAAAGCTCCCCCGCGCTTGGGCCCCCGGCTGGCCCGAGTGGTCTTGGCACGTTTTCCGGGTGGCCGCGACACGCCCCGAGCGAGAAACGGCCTTCGGCCAGGGGTACAGGGCGGTCCGCAGGACCGCCCAACGCCGGCCGATTCTCACGAGCGTTCTGCCCATACCGATCCCAGTTTGGGCAGAACGCTCGTGAGAATTGGCTGGAAAACGCCCGGCAAACTGGCTTCGGGTGCCGCACATCCGCAGGGCCGCCCCCTGGGCCTGGCCCTGGATCACCAGTGGTCGCGTCCGAACCCCACCAGAAAGGCCTCCGGGAGTCAGGCGCAGGCAAGGCCGACGCCTCCTGCTCCTCAGCCTACGGGGGTCCCCTCCCTGGCACTGGCCGATGGGGCCCGGCCTGCCCCGACGCCGGGGCACGAACCCTCAACTGCTTTTTCATCCTTCCGTATCCAGGGTCCTGTCCCTCGGGGCCTCCAACTGGGAACCAGGAATCCCAAGGCGTAACTCCCCCTTCGGCCCCGATGCCAATGGTAAATTTCGGAGCTGCGGAGAAGCCTCAGAGTCAGGGAAACGTTCGTGCCCCCACTGAGGCCGGCCCAAGCCTCGGGCACCCCGGCGGTCCAAAGAATGGAAGATGGACGCCCGGCCACAACCCCTCCCTCAACTCTGATCCGGGAAAGCTCCCCAGCACCGGGGCCCCTGGCTGGGCCGAGTTGTCTCGGCGTGTTTTCTGGGGGGCGGCAACACGCCCCAAGCGAGAAATGGCCCTCGGACACGAGGGACAGGGCGGTCCGAAGGGCCCCACAACAACGGCCAATTCTCACGAGCGTTCTGCCCAAACCGATCGCGGTTTGGGCAGAACACTCGTGAGAACTGGCTGGAAAACGCCCAGCGAACTCGCTTCGGGCGCCGCAAGTCTGCGGGGCCGCCCCCTGGGCCTGGCCCGGGATCCCGAGTGGTCGCGTGCGAACCCCGCCAGAAAGGCCTCCGGGAGACCAGCGCAGGCGACGCTGAAGCCTCTTGCTCCTCAGCCTCCGGGGGTTCCCTCCCTGGCAGGGCCCCTGGGGCCGGGCCTACCCCGAGGCCCCGGCGCGAAAACTCACCTGCTTTCTCAGCTTTCCGTGTCCAGGGTCCTGTCCCTCGGGGCCTCCAACCGGGGAACCCTGGTCCCCCGCCAGGACACCCTTGACCACCCCGGCACCAATGGTGCCTTTCAGAGCTGCGGAGAAGCCTCGGAGCCAGGGAAATGTTCGTGTCCCTACTGAAGCCGGCCCAAGCCTCGGGCGCCCTGCCCTGGTTTTCCATGGAATCGGAGACGGATGCCCGGCCACAACCCCTCCCTCAACTCGGCTCCGGGAAAGCTCCCCTGCACCAGGGCCCCTGGTGGGGCTGCGTCGTCTCTGCAAGTTTTCTGGGTGGCTGCGACACGCTCTGAGCGAGAAAGGGGCCTCGGCCATGGTGGAGAGGGCGGTCCGCAGGACCGCCCTACATCGGCCAGTTCTCAAGAGCGTTCTGTCCAAGTCGATCCCTATTTTGCAACGGAAGTAACCTGGTCTCCCTTGTAAAGCACCCCCACCATCATTGGTTCCCCTGGCCCGAATCCCAGATTCTGCCACACTTCAAGACGCATTTCCTTCAATCAGCCTCGAGGGGAGCCAGCATTGGCTCGGACAGATCGGAGCAGCCATTCCCCAAGGCCATAACCTTAACCTTAATTTGCGTTTTCAGGCTTCCTTCTACTGGGGCCTGTCCCGCAACCTCTCTGTCTTGGGAACCTGAAGTCACACCATAGGAGTCAGCCTGCCACCCAGCAGGTAACCAGTCTGTTTGGAGCTGCACGCGGCCATCAGACACAGTGAAAAATTGCGTGTCCCCATGAGTACTCCCTCACGTTCTGCAGCCCCCTGGAGCATCATGCGCCGCCTGACCACCATCCTCAACTGGGCTCCTCTGTGAACCAACCTCCAGACCAGCAGTTAGGGCATGCCACACCCCTACCTCTGCTCTCCTCAGGGACCCCTGTCAGCTCTAGGCAGACCTGGAACTCCCCTGCCTGCCGCAAAGCTCTGGGATCCCCTCTCCTTCTTCTCGATTGACATCGGCCCAAGGCTTTCTTGACAAAGGGGGAAGGCTACCTCCTGTCTGCTTAACCTCCTTTCCTCTTCTGCCCTATTTCTCTCCACTTACCTTTGTACCTGGGCAAACTGGAAGGAACCTATCCATGGAACATGGACATGCTCTGACATCTGAATCTTCCTGGCAGCTTTCTGAGGGCTCCTTATGCAAACAGAATCTAGTGTATCATATCACAATGTGTTTGCAAATGATCATCAAGAGAACAAGAGAGCGAAAATCACTCCATTTTTACCTCACTCTTCATGAAGTAGAACATGGTCTTCTTCTTTCCTTCCTTGACTTCAATTGCAATGTTTCCATGCAGTGTTCATTCCTTTGCTTCAGTGGTAGGATTTCACGATTCCTCACCTGCACAGAACACCCAGAGCTTATCACCACGAGTGCCCTCCCTAATAGCCGTCGCCCATTGAACCCTTCCCCTCCACACTCCTGCTCTCTAGCTGCCCTTGGTTGGTGCTCTAAGTTTGAGTCTCTTTCCTCATTGACCTATCTTTCTCCCCTCACTATGTGCATGTTTTCTTTCTGAAATTCCATAGAAGTCAAATTATAGGTTATTGGTCATTTCTTACTAATTTTACTTAGCTAAATCCACTCTAGATCTATCCACATCTTTACAAATGGTAAGATTTCATTCTTTCTGAACCTGGCTCCTATTCCATTGAGAATATGTGGGAGATTAGAAAGCTACATTCATATATATACATATATATGCATATATATATACACACACACACATACATGTATATATATGTACATATCACTCATCAGCGAATGGACATTTGGGACTCCCTCCATCATTTTGCTATAATTGATAATGCTGGTGTCCATATCATGGTGCTTGTACCCCATTGAATGTGCATTTTTGTGCCCTTTAGGAAAATACCTAGGAGGGCAACTGCTGGATCCTAGGGTTGTTCAGTTCTTAGCTTTCGGAGGAAACACCATGCTCTTTTCCAGAGTGGCTGCGACAAACCGCGAGCCCACCGACAGTGCAGGAGGGTCCCGCTGGAAGCAGAACATTCCCTGCCAGCAATTTCCTAAGGAGAAAACAGAAAACCTGGGGGATAACATGTCTCAGACAGCGTCCGGCAAGCAGACCCAGAAATTCACCCCAGGGTTCCTGACGCCATGCCTGGGAAGCCATCAGAATGCCTCTATCCAGTGGAATTCCCAAAGACTCTCCTTCTGACCTCACCACCCATGAAACTGCAGAGAAAGGATGCCAGGGCCGACTCTCTAGATGGTCCACCGAGTGAAACTAGAAAGTCAAGCTTCCCTTTTCAATCATCCAAGGCTCCTTGGAATCCGTTTGAATGTTCCCTCTGCCCTCATCGGAACTCTTTGGATAAAAAAGACAAATCCATTAGGATCCATCCCCTTGGACAAAGGAGAAGCCATCTTCCAAGCCTCTCTCTGACCACAAACAGCCACAAACCTCTCGATGCCGCCCATTCCACCACAGCCTAGGACCCATGGAATCAACACCGTTCGATGAAAGAACACATTCTAGGTCCCAAACACACACCGAGTCCATCTCAACTTCATTTTCGAATCCAAGGGATTCGAACATCTAGGAAAGAGATGTTCCAAATACCTTTGTGAGCCAGAAATAAGCAGAGAAAATGAGATCCTCTGCCAGGTGCTCCCTGCAAGGAAACTCAGGAACCCTAGCACCCACTCTCCATTGCTGACAGCTGTGTTCGTGGGACTTTTTGGCTCCACTGGAGATGAGAGAAAACCCAGGACATTTGGGGTGAAAGAGAAGTTTTACCTCCCATGCTGGTGTGGATGTGCCACTGTGCCCCATGGGCCTGCTGTTTTCTCTGAATGCGGACGTCCTGGGACAAGCTGCATGACGGATTCAGACACTAATTTCCAAACTTCAGGTCTCGTGGAGCCAGAGCGAAGAAGGGTTGTCAGGTGCGGATAAGTAGGCGCCTCCCACCTAAAGCCTACACACCTGCTCCGATTCCTGGGAGAAGGAGAGACACATGTTTGTTTCTCAAGTGGTCATTCGCTTCCTTCTCAAGCCGGCCAATGCCCTTGTCCTTTTTGGAGAAGCAAATAGACTCTTCCAAACAGACACTCAACTCCTCGATTCCAAAGGCACCATGGGTTGAGTTTGGTTCCTCCGGGAACCAAAGTTTGGTTCCCTCACGGGGAGGACCCTCCTGAACCATCCTGACAGTACATTCCCATACAACCTGGGGCAATGGGGCACAGTGCTGACTGAGTGAGGGCCTGGCTCCAGCAATTCTTATCACCACTCTTGAGCCTGGGGAAAGAGAGTCTTCAGCTCAACACTCTGTCCTGGAAAAACAAGCTGCAGTGCCTCACCTTTCCGGGTCTCTCATCGAGCACCTCACCACTGCTCTCAGAGCCAGCGGGCTGCACTTCTGGTGTGTTTGACACAGCAGCTTGCCGCTGCCTCCAGTGGTGCCAAGCAGCATTGCACCATACCATGCTCTCGTGCACCACAGCTCACCACGCCCTCCAGTGGCGTGAATCGGCACTGCCGAGCCATGGAAGACAATGCAGCTCCGAAACCCTCCACAGATCTAAAGCCACACTGACACTGTCCCTCCAGATTGGGACATCAACGCCAACCCCACGAGTCCACAGGCCACCCAAGTGGAAACTGTGCCTTTCAGAGCGGCGGAATACCCACGGAGCGAGAGAAACCTTCGTACCTCCACTGAGGTCAGACACACCTATCGATGCCCCAGCTGCCCAAAAGTTGGAGGCGGACGCCTGGCCACAACGCCTCCCTCAACTCTGCTCCAGGAAAGCTTCCCTGCGCTGGGGCCCCCGGGGGGGCCGCGTCGTCTCGGCGCGTTTTCCGGGTGGCTGTGACATGCCCCGAGCGAGAAAGGGCCCTCAGCCACAGGGGACAGGGTGGTCCGCAGGGCTGCCCAACGCTGGCCAATTCTCACGAGCGTTCTCCCCAAATCTGGATCGATTTGGGCAGAACACTCGTGAGAATTGGCCGGAAATTGCCCGGCGAACTCGCTTCGGTCGCCGCACGTCTGCAGTGCCACCCCCTGAGCCTGGCCCGGGATCCCAAGTGGTCGCATCCGAACCCCACCAGAAAGCCATCCGTGGGTCGGGCGCAGGCGAGGTCGACGCCTCCCGCTCCTCAGCCTTCGAGGTTCCCCTCCCTGGCGCTGGCAGATGGGGCTGGCACAGCCCCGAGGCCCCGGGCACAAACCCTCGCCTGCTTTCTCAGCCTTCCGTTACCAGAGTCCTGTCCCTTGGGGCCTATCACCGGGGAAGCCTGAGTCTCGCGCCACAAGTCCCCCTACCACTCCGGCACAAACATTGCCTTTCGGAGCTGCGGAAAATCCTCTGAGCAAGAATAACCTTCGTAGGGCGCCTGGGTGGCTCAGTGGGTTAAAGCCTCTGCCTTCGGCTCGGGTCATGATCCCAGGGTCCCGGGATTGAGCCCCACATCGGGCTCTCTGCTCAGTAGGGAGCCTGCTTCCCTTCCTCCCCCTCTGCCTGCCTCTCTGCCTACTTATGATCTCTGTCAAATAAATAAATAAAATCTTAAAAAAAAAATAACCTTCATGCCCACCCTGAAGCCAGCCCCATCCTTGGGCGTCCCAGCGCCCCAAAAAATGGGAGGGCAGATGCCCGGCCACAACCCCTCCCTCAACTCTGCTCCGGGAAAGTTCCCCTGCGCCGGGGCCCGGGGTGGGCCGCATCATCTCAGGGCGTTTTCCGGGTGGCCGCGACATGCCCAGAGCGAGAAAGGGCCCTCAGCCTCAGGGGACAGGGCGGTCCGCAGGGCCGCCCAAGACCGCCAATTCTCACGAGCGTGTCCTGCACGTGTCCTGCTCGTGTCCAAGGAGAATCGCTGTAATGACCTGGAACGCAGGCCTGACCTCTCCCCACACACAACTCCTAAAAATATCTTGCCCATGAAGCACTCACCTTATCCAAAGAAGGGTCATAATTTAAAATGTCTGTATAATAATAGCTAAATGAAAAGGAGATAGAACAAAAGACTGAGAGACAGGACAGGAAAAACAAGCGGCAGATGAAGTACACTCACCAGAAATCTCTCTCCATGGAACAGACGCAAAATGGGACCAAATATAAAATCACAAATTTAAACATTTCCTGAAGGAATTACTCTACAATACAAGAACAGAATGAAGCAGGAGCTCATGGTAAGGCTAGTAAGAAAGTAAGACATGAGAGATGAGCTGGCAGAGAAGAGACGAGCTGAGAAGAGAATTGGAACGAGTCGTTGTAGGGAATGTTGAGGCCCAGCATGGGCAACGGGGACAAATAAAATGAAATTATTATTCATGGCAGAGGTCAGTCATGTAAATTCATACCTAGGCTCAGCCTTATGAACTCTGGCTTGCTTTATTCGGATCCCGGCATGGCTGGTCTATGTCCTCTGTCTTTTGTCCTTTAGTGCAGTTTCGTACTACTGTATCCTGTTGGCTGACTGCTGGCCTAGTTCCTCTTCAGTTTTGATAGTGGGTATCTTCTGCTTCTGTTTTGTTTCCCTCTCTCAGCAGCTTGTCTCATCTCATCATTCAGCAAATATTTACTGAGCACCTGCCATGGGCCAGCCAGGTACTTGGCCAGGCACCAGGGACTTGGCAGTAAGCAATTCAGACATGTCTCTGCTATCATGGTCTTTACAGTCTGATAAGGCACACGAATCCCCAAAACAAATAAATACACCATTGTGCCATGAAGAGGGTGCTCATAAAGGAAAGCTTAATTTCATTTTAAAGAGAGAAGCTGCTAAGTTACCAGTGCTTCTCAGTTTAAGGGGAATAAGCGCATCACTTAGGGGCGGACCTTCTTCATTCTGGAAAAATCTCCTGAGAAGTCTCACTCAACTATAAACCAAAAGGCCGGAAGACACCCTCTTCCTGGGAGAAGGTGTCACAGGAACCTGGCTGTGTTGTAACAGCCAGTCCACCTAAACCGTTGGAATGCAGAGCCCTGAGGGCTCCGGGAAGAGGGTGAGCAAACACACATGAAGACCAAGGAGGCATTCTCTCCTGCCACCGAAGAGAGCTCTGCCAGTAGTAACTGCTCAAAGGATTTGTAAAAACTACCTCCTGTTTACTGGAGAGTTGACATGTGAAATAGATTAAAAAAAAAAACAACTAAAAAAATTAAGTGGACGTTCAAAACTTTCCTCATACATTTAAATAGAAAGGACTTGTATTTATGGCATGTTATAAATATTGACATTTTAAAATAAAGCCTATGTCATTTTTAGAGATGCCTAATGGGATAGAAATACATTAGCGTTCTGACACTCACTGCTGGACATTTGTACTTGACCTTCAAATTCTGCAGCCCAAGTGTCATATTGTGCTACTTGGGTTAAACTGTAACCGGGTCAGCAAGAATTTCCAAACTACGGAGCCTGGACAGTCGGCTAAGATCCGGAAGGTCACAGGCCTGGGCCCTCTACCTGTCCTCCTCATTTCAATCCATCCCTGGGGTGCTGCTAATTAGCATAAAGTTCTGCAGGGAAAATGGGGGCCTGGAAACCCAGGCGACTGCAGCTGCAGGCTGACTTTCAAGGGATTAGGGGTATTTAAGATGTGGGTTGTCGACAAGATTTTTGAGGTACTATCCCTCACCCTCAGAGGACTCGGGGGATCAGTTTCCCTGCAGGGAGGGCACCATTGGCTCATTGCATCCCCTCACAGGCCAGTCAGCAGCCACGGATGGGACAAAGCTGTCCAATGGTCTGGTGCCTATTGAGTACTGGAGAGCCCTCACTTGGCAATGTCACAGTGCTGACTCCACTCAGGTCAAGGTCATCACTCACGTTCATGGGACAGGACAGCTGTATAAATGGCTTTGTGCCTGTTTGTTAATAATGTCTAATAAGCGTCTGTATATCCAGTAGAATTGATCTGAGATGTTTGAGACCTTTGCTTTCCCCTGTTAGCGAGACCATGTGGGATTCGCTAGGCTTCGGTTAATGCTGACATCTTTGGTAGCTATGGAAAACAATCTAGGCAGTGGGATATGACTAATTTGGTTTAGCTTAGTTCATGACATAACCATAATCTACTTTTTTAATTAGCCAGCTTTTTCAAAAAATGGTAATACATTTTATGTATTTTTTTTTAAAGATTTTTATTTATTTGACAGACAGAGACCACAAGTAGGCAGAACAGCAGGCAGAGAGAGAGGGAGAAGCAGGCTCCCCGCCAAGCAGAGAGCCCGATGCGGGGCTCGATCCCAGGACCCTGGGATCACAACCCGAGCCGAAGGCAGAGGCTTTAACCCACTGAGCCACCCAGGCGCCCCACATTTTATGTATTTTTATTGTAAATTTCCTCCCCATAGGATTTTTTAAAAAAACATTTTATTTATTTACTGGTCAGAGAAAGAGAGCACGAGCAGGGAGAGTGGCAGGTAGAGGGAAAAGCAAGCTCCCCGCTGAGCAAGGAGTCTGATGCGGGGCTCAATCCCAGGACCCCGGAAAGTGACCTGAGCAGAAGGCAGAGGCTTAACTGACCCGAGGTGCTCCCTTCCCCAGAAAATTTTATCCTGATGTAGTATTTCTATGCAAAAGCATTTCTTATTAATCACCTTATCGCATTTCTTTGAGATGCATATATCTTGCTTGCAAGAAAATATGCACATATGTAACTTTTTTAGTTTCCTATAACCATAGGTATTAAAATGATTTTGGATTGGATTATCAGTACAATTATTATTAGCACTAATTGATCAGATATGAATATATTAGAAATATTGGTAATCATTCAAAGCAAAAGCAAACTATTACTAGAAATAACAGCTCTACCTTGAACCTGACAGAGTTTGGGGGAGGGGTTTGTGCTGTAAAAAAGTGTGGGAGGGGGTTCCAGAGGGAAAGAATTTGAACTATATATAAAAAGGTCCCATTGTGGCCCCAGAGGACCATGAACTGGGGAAGGTGGTAACACTGTGGGGTAAGACGAGCTCAGAGCCATCAGGGAGCCTCCTGCTTGGATCTCTCTCAGCATTATCCTTGTCCAGGTTAACTGAGCATAACCAGAGAAAATAGTACAGGGTCAACACCTTAGGGCAGGATAAGTCAACTACAGCCTACGGGACCAATTTGGTTGCCTCCTATTCTTGTGTGACTCATGAACTAAGCATGATTTTTATACTTTAAGTGGTTGAAAAAAATTTAAAGAAGAATACTTTGTGACACATGAAAATTGTATGACATTCAAGTTTCAGTGTCCATATGCCAAGTTTTATACGAACGGAGCCAAACTCATTTGTTTATGTATTGTCTATGTCTAAGGCTGGTTTATTGTTCTGACAGCGGGCCTGAGCGGGTTGCAATAGAGTTCAAATGTTCTGCAGGCCAAAATCACTTATTATCTGGCCCTTTACAGAATCTATTTACCAACTATATTTTAAACCTTGGGAGGGCAGCAGAATAAGACACCCCAAAATGTGCCAATTTGGGAATCAATTATTTTGAGCTGTGGGCACTTGAAAACCAGCAAACACAGAGAGAGGTTTTCTCTGAACTCCTCTTGTCTGCCTGAAGTTGCGTTCTCCAAAAGGATCTCAACTGTCAGAAGTGTTCTCCCTGGGGGTCTCATCAACCAGGGAAGATCAACTCTTATCACAGGAGAGCAGGCTGGAAATTGACACAGAAGTTGATATCACGTCCAGACTTTGTCAGAAAATACTATACCTCCCTCGGATCTTCAAGGACGCATTCATCTTTCCTAAAAATCACTTACTCTCCCGAAGAGGTCACCATCCTTCACGTTGTTTCCCTATTTAGATGGTATGTTAAGCCTGAATTCTAGGCCACCGTGTAGAGTTACTCATTTTCCCGTGGGTATCTCCCAGGTATATGTGGTTATCCATATTAGTAAGCTTCTGTTTCTCTCTGGTTAATTTGTCTCGTACTGAAAGGTTTCAGTCAAGAATTCAGAAGGGTAGACAGAAAATTCTTTCCTCTCCTACACCTTGGAGATGGATGGAAGTGGTTCTGACTTAGGCCTTTGGCATGAAGTCTGAGAACCCTCTGGGAAGAGTTCGCCATAAAGGAAGATAGTCTGGAATGGTGGCGTGGGTCCAGTATCAGGGCAAAGTCACGGTAAAAGGAAAACTGGCTTTGGCACAGCAGGAGGCTACGACTGGAAGGCTTTGGGAATTAAGACTTCAAGAGAAAATTAAAGAATGATAAGCCAGGGACCGGAGCCAGGGGCATGAGAGGTGGAGCACACGTGGCCTAGGGTTGCTTTCACTTGAAAAGCCATGCTGGCCAGGCAGGGATTAGACCCATCAGTGGTGCCACCATCCCTGAGGACAGGGCTCACTAGGCTTTGGGCCACCTGCCGAAACAGTCGTATGGAAAGTGAGTTTGGGAGCAAAACGGGCTCGGGTTGCCGGGCACAGCTGAGGGCCCTTCAGTTTGAGGACACTGATCTACGTAGACAGTGGTTGACCCTGTGGTCCTGTCTTACCAGCAGCATGCGGCCACCAAGGTACAGGCTGAGAAAGGGAAGCAAAGGCAGCATTGCCAGATGTGGGGACGAAAAGACACAGCCTTGGAATTTAGGGAATCAGAGAGAATGCCACCACATGCATAGGCCATGGAGTCTATGTTATGCAAGGAAGACGTGAAGAGAGGGGAAGAGTGTGGACTGCAGCAAGCCAAGGGTCCGGTGGGGAGTGAAGGATGGTGCAGCTACGGTGGTGGGTGGGACACGTGGCAGGAAGGAGATGCTCCGGCTCCTTACGCTTTTGCAGGATGATGTTTCAGATCATCACAGGTCCAGTGTAACCTGGCAGGAGGCATCAGCAGAGGTGGACGGGAGCAGAAGTTCTGGATGTCGCCTGGGTCATCACTGTGAGAATGAAGGCACCTGGGATTAAGTAAGGCAGGATTTGAAATGGAAGAGACCTGAGCCCCACGGCCTGAACCTGAGCTGGGCAGTGGGGGGTCTGGGAGGTCCAGGATCGCAGCAACAAGAAGGGCAGAGGGTGGCAGAGTGGTGTAAAAGGCAAAGGGTGGGGGAGGTGGGGTCTCACAGGGATCATTGATGACACTTGTGGCAAGTGCCCCGAAGGAAAAATACCAGGGACTTTGAAAATCACCAGGCAGTGTGTGAATGGGGAGGGGGGCGGCTGATTCAGATCCAGGGAGTCTCCGGGGAAATAACTTTCAATTCGAGAATTAAAAAAGGAAGGGGAGTTTGTTAGCTTGACTCCTGGGGACTCAAGACTGACATGGAAAAAGAGCCAAAGCCACCTCCCATCAGCAGTGAAAAAAGCTACTGTGGGCAGAGCTTCGGGCTCCTGTAGGAGAGGAGACAGGCATGGTGCTTCCTGGCAGGCTGAGGTCCTAGCTGCTCACCCCCTCTTTGCATGTGTAAAATGGGGAACAACAATAGTTATGCCCGTGGCTTTTATGCAATGCAAGTGAGTAAGAGGCGTGCGTTGCTTTAAACACAGAGCATGCTTTATGTAGGAGTTAGCAATTACTATTGAGAGAAATTATTTCTTCCGGAATGGCATCCAAGCACACATTACAGCAGGTCTTTCTGTACTCATTTAATCCCTTCAATAACACTGTGAGATAGGTTCACATGAAAAAAACCCCGCAGAGCAGTTTTCTTTTCCTTCTTTCTGAATCAACACCGCCTTCAGCCCCAGCTTTACCTGCATTCTGGGGCTGTGACAAGGGGCCTTTTGTTAAAATCTGGGGCATTTTGGGGGTGGCTTCCTGCCAAACTGCCTTTTAAATGATCAGATGCCGAGCTCTCAGGTGTTCAGATTCTTATGGCTTCAGTTTCTAGGCCAGCAGTTGCTATGGGAGAAGCCAAGGGTTCAAGTGTGTGTCTGTGAGGGGACCACCTGGGAAGGCGGCCCCTGCCTGCCGGGCCCCCACTGGGTGCCAGGGTCCCCACGGACAGCACATTGGCCGTCAGATGGCCCCTCCCAGGGGTCTGGGTTGGACTCTGCTGAGAGTCACCTCCAGTGTCTCAGAGAAGTGTCCCCATAGGATCCTAAAACAGCTAAGATCCCCGTATGGATAATGGCAAAGGAACTCCCCCCTGTCCCCTGAACATCACCGTAAGCTGTTGGAATGAGGCAGGAAGGACAGCCAGCCTTTTCTTCTTTCTTTCCTCTTCTCCTTTGTTTTCAGATTTACTTCACTGGCTGTATTTTTGGAGCACTGTAATCTGAACTGACTCCCTTTTGGAATCATCCTTGGAAAGCTGGAAGTGGAGGGCCAAAACTAAGGGGGTAGTGAGGGAGTGGAAATGGGCAGGTGGAAGCCTGGACCCTGGCTACTGGGAAATTGTGCTGGAGTGGAGCTGGCAGTGGCTCAGACCATTGCAAGTGAGCAAGAGAAGTCATCATGACTCAGTTTCCTCTTGCACAGCATTCCGACCTGCCCCCTCATCCATCCCTTTACCATCCCCATGGATGGGTCAGATCAGCCTTGCTCAAGACTGTGGGCCAGGGAGGAGGCACAAATGGAAGACAAGGTGACCAGCCGCAAATACATTGATTGGTGGCCCACCGTGTGCCAGAAAGTTATTCTTCAAGACATTCTTGGCGGTAGGTCTGCTTATTCCCATTTTACAGATGAGGATACTGAGGCACAGAAAATTTGCTTACCTGCCCAAGGTCACACCGCTACTATGTGGCAAAGCCAGGATCTCAACTGCTGTCCATTTATGCCCTTTTAACATACTGGGTAGAAATGTTTTGTTCTTTGCAACCTAGTCAGTGTGCTGGTGGCAGCAAAGCAAGCCTCCAGGAGACTGATGTTTCCAGAAAACTCTTGCTGTCTCTGCACTGGTATCTCCACAAGCCAGCTGCCACCACTGTTGAACTGCCCTCTCTCTCTCTCTCTGGCAAGATGGAGGCCTCTGCCAAGACCATGGCAAATCCTCACTCACTCTGTCTGAAACAACTCCCCACATTCCTAGCCCTGGTTCTGGCTCGCTGCACGCAAGCCGAGTGGTTATCACTGGTGCAAAATCAGCAGGACCGTTCCAGGCAATCAAATGATTCTGCACAACACCATCTTGCGCTGGGGGTCAGCTAAGGGGCCCAGTACAAATCCTCCACTCAAGCTTGCTGAGTCAGCCAATCCCACCCATCCTATCTCTAAGGCCTGGTCGGAGTCCAACATGGGGACGTGGAGCAGGAAAATGCCATAGGATGCTCTGCCTCCCCCCACCGCCACGGCTTTCGAGGGGGGCAGGCAGCTGGATGGCACCCACCTAGGTTCAGAGGCGGGAAATGCGGGCCCGTGACCAAGCACTCAAGAGCAAATTCCTGCACCCCAGCCTTAGCAGAATCCCAGGAAACTCAGGAATTGGAAAGAGGAATGCATGCTTCTGGGCGCTGAGGTTAATTTGGGGCAGAACCAGAGAGAGACCAAATAAGGAAAGAGAAACGAGAAGGTGGCACACTTGGTTGCTTAATTGTCTTCCCCTAGTCTTGTGAATCCTGAAAGGGTAACACTGAGCTCTACAGGCCAATCCATACCACTGGCCCCCAGGCACTTCTCAGCGTGGCAGCACTCCCAGTGTCACGTGGCCTGTCCCCTGGTGGCGGAGGATCCATGCTCCTTAGGGCCCTGCTCTGGGAAGAGAGCAGCAGAAGCCCCTGCAGCAGCAGAAACTCATCCCTCCTAGCCACACTGGCCGCTTGCTGTCTCCTGCCCCCTGGAAACGTCAGAAATCCCTGCTTCCCTGAGCACCAGCCTGCCCACTGCTTTGTGCCTGCTGGGAGCCCTCCGAGGCACCGATCGCTACAATGAGGGCATAGCCACATCTGCGTGTAAACTCTTCCCAATGAGGGGCCCGGGCTTCTTGATTCTGTAGCAACCAGACCTGCCAGAGCACAGGAACATAGTCTTCCCAGAATTCCCTGGAGAAAGAGACATCTCAAAGTTAACATGCCCCAAAGCTTCCCTCTCAGTCTTGTCCTGCCTTCCTTCTCCCCAGCTCATCCTGAGCTGTGCCAGAACCATCCTTCCAGTTCCTCAGGCCAAAAACCTTCACGTCCAAACCCATATCCTGTCCAAGAACTCTCTCTCCGAGATACATACAGAGTCCCACTGCTTTCTTGCCTCTGAACACAAGCCACAGCCATTTCTCCCCAGGGTTACTGTAACAGCCTCCTGAGTGTCTCACTCCCACCCTTCCCCCTCCTCAGACTATTCTCACCTGGAAGCCACTGCTGCCTTAAAAAGTGTAAGTCAGGCCACATCACACTCAGCTAAAACAACAACAACAACAAAACAACCCTCCAAAGTCTCCTTATCTCACTCAGAGTACTTACAATGGCTCATGGAGCTCTAGGTAATCTGGGACATGTGGACACACACACACACACACACACACACACACACACACACCCCTACCCCTTTCCTCTCTGACCTCCTCTCCTTATTTCTCATCCCCTTGCTCACCCAGTCATCCCAGCCTCATGTTCGTCCTTGAATATGCCATCCCCATCTGCTTCAGGGCCTTCGCACTTGCTGTTTCCTTTGTCTGAAGGGCCCTTCCCTTCCTCGCCAAAGTATCACTGCATTTCTCTGTGATAGTTATACAATAAGCTCACCAACTCTTTGACAGTCTCCCCCTTCAGGAGGTGGAGCCTAATTTCCCTCCCCTTGACTTAGTGACACAAGTCTAAGGAAGAGAATAAAGCAGAGCGATGGGATGGGACTTCAGGGACTACATCATCAAAGGCACTGCCTCTCCCCGCTCATGTGCTCTCTCTTGGATCACTCACTCTAGGGCACCGCATCATGAGGACAATCAGGAAAGGGAGGCCTCCTATCCAGAATTGCTGGAGGGAGCCACCAGGGAGGCAGACCCTCCTGCTCCAGGCAGGCCTTCAGGGTCTGCGGCCCCAGCCATCAGCTGGACTGCAGCCTCAGGAGAGATCCCAAGCCAGAAGCACATGGCTAAGCTGCTCTGAAATTCCTGGCCCTCAGAAACTGCAAGAGATAACAAATCTTTGTTGCTTTAAGCTTCTAAGTTTGGGGGTCCTTTGTTATGCAAGCACAGATAATCAATAAGCTTGCTTCCTCATCCCCTTCAAGCTTTTGCTGCGGTGTCCACTTCACAGAGAAGCCTTCCTTTTTTCTTTTATTTTTATTTATTTATTTATTTTTATTAAAGATTTTTATATATTTGACAGAGATCACAAGTAGGCAGAGAGACAGGAAGAGAGAGAGAGGAGGAAGCAGGCTCTCTGCTGAGCAGAGAGCCCGATGCGGGGCTTGATCCCAGGACCCTGGGATCCTGACCTGAGCCAAAGGCAGAGGCTTTAACCCACTGAGCCACTAGTGGGTGCCCCCAGAGACATCTTCCTTAACCACCCTCTTGGAAGCAGAATTTCCCCAAGCTGCCTTCTGTGATTTCTTACTCTCCACAGCACCTAACGCCTTCTAATACCCTGTAACGGTTCCATGTTTCTTGCATGTCCTTCTCCTTTTCCTTGGAATATAGGTTCCACAAGGTCAAAGGATCCTGTGTCTTGTTTATTGGCCTGCAGTCAGCACTCAGGAAATATTTGCTGAATGAATAAACGAATGCATGCCACCACTTCACCATCTGTATTCACTTCCTGGATTCAAGATTCATCCTTTCTTTTTTTTTTTTTTTAAGATTTTATTTATTTATTTGTCAGAGAGAGCACGTGCAAAAGCATGGGGAGAGGTGGGCAGAGGGAGAAGCAGACTCCCCACTGAGCAAGGAACCCCTTGTGGGAATCCATCTCAGGACCTGGGATCATGACCTGAGCCGGAGGCAGATAGACGCTTCACTGACTGAGCTACCCAGGCGACCCAAGATTCATCCATTTTTAAAACCTCGTTCTGATGCTGTAAAGGATTCTGTCTGGTCTTATCTTTTTTCATGACCACACAGGCTGGAAAAGGCCACTTGGTTTTAGAGAGGGAGGAGGTCCCCCAGCCTCTCTCTCTCAAAATAGGTCTGCCCCCAATTTAAGTGCCTTGAAGGCTGGTGGTTTTGTCTTTCATATTTGACTGATGATCAATTTCCAAGGATTTTAGTTTAGTCAAACAGGCTCCACTAGACAAACAGTCTAAGCAGCTGATATCCCGAGCTGAGGCTAATCTGATCGTCCTTGGTGTCTGCACATTCAAGGCCGTCATGTGTGGCCAGACTGCAGTCATGTGGCCCCAAAGGGCAGCTGTGTCCACAGGCCCCTTGCAGGTCCACACACGACGCGGCCGGAGATCGAGTTTCAGATACAGGAGAAGGAAAGCATGAGGGCCCAGCGGAGATAGAAAGCCTCTTGCACGAGAAAGGCCTTGTAGGGAGAACACGTTCTGCATTCAGGGCCTGTGTTCTTAGAAAGTTCCATGTCAGCAGCTGTTGTGCAACCACCACTCTTGCTTATCTGCTTGTTAGCTAGGCGTCCTTCCAGGTCTCGTATCTACCCTGGGATATACTGACACTTTGACCAGGAGAGCCCCACCCCAGACCTAGATGGCTGCAGTGTCCTTGGGATACCACGTCTATATTGTCATAATGACTAAAAAGCCACATACCGGGGCACCTGGGTGGCTCAGTCAGTTAAGGGTCTGACTCTTGGTTTCGGCTCAGGTCACAATCTCAGGGAGCCCTGTGTGGTGCCTGCTTAAGATTCTCTCCTGCTCCCTCTGGCCTTCCGCTGCTCTCACACACTTTCTCTCTCTCTTAAAAAAAAAAAAAAAAAGCCACATAATAAAAGGCATTTCTGAGTTTCATGGCATTGTGTGTCCTCTGCGTGACAGGTGTATCTAGGAGGAACAGTCAGTACATCTGGTTCAGGCCCAGGCTCCATGTTAATCAGCTGGGGAGGTCGATTTTTGCCTTTGGGCCTTGGTTTCCTCAACTGAAAACTTTTAGCCCCCCATTCTCTTCTGGCTGCAGCCTTCTCTGACTTGCTGGGAACCCACACTAAAGTATCACAGGCTGTAGGTAAAATAGGGAAACACAAAGCCTGGCACAGAGCCAGGGACATCAGTATTATTCATGATAGTAATAATCGGTGATATTTAGTTAGGGCAGAGATTCTCACTCTGCCTATGAAAAAGGCCATATCTGGCCACTGGGGCGAGGGCCCCCAGCAAATTGCAACGCTGGAACTTGTCCAGTATGCCTCCCCCCTGAAGCCTCAGATCACCCACCCAGCCATCCAGCCCTCAGAGCCCAGAGAACCACCCTTCCCTCTTTGCCTCCCTCTCACCCCTGGTAACTGGCTAAGCCCAGCTCATGCTTCACCTTCAGTGAGACCTACAGAACAACTTGCTGTATCAGGTATGCAAAGTGTTCACACCTTTAAAAAGCCCAAAGCAATTGGCATGGAGTTGTGACCCGGTTTAAGGCAAAGCTGACGGGAAGCCGGGAGAAGTGGCAGGGATGGGTAAGTCCCCAGGGCTTCACCGCACAACTATACTTGGGCTGAGCCCTTGACTCACCTTCCACAGTGCCCTGACCTCTGGGGTGGAAACTGGCATAGCTGGGTCCGGTGTCACGTGTCCCAAGGCAGGTTACAAATAGTACCCGGATTGGCAAACCCATCCTGAAACTCCTGGTTCAAGGGCAGGGAAAGTTACCATTTTAATTGCTGCCGACCATTAACAATTAAGAGCAGGAAGAGGGGTTCTATGGCAAAGAGCAGACGTGGGAGTGCGGAAGGGACAGAGCTGACCTGCCCGGGGCCTGCTTCAGTCTTGGAGCGAGGACCTCACGCCTGAATGGCTCAGGTATGGAGGACCTTGTCTCACATTCTAAAGAGAGCGCACCTGGTGTCTCCTTAACGCCGTCGCGGATGGGGAGCTGGAAGCGAGGGACTCGCTCCAGTGACCGCAGTCAGGGTCCCCGGAGCGGCAGGAGGGCCGCCCGCCGCTAGGTAGACGGGTCCCAGACCAGAGCGCGGCCTCAGGAACGCGGGGCCCCATCCTGCCTGGACCACCGCCACATCGGAAAGGGGGCCAGGCGCTTTCCCCGCCCCAGCTCTGGGCCCTGAGCACCCAAAGGAGCCGGTTCCTTTCCTGCTGCCTGGATCTCGGCCCGCGCGGCGCGCAGTTCGGGCGGCCCAGAGCAGAACCTCAGCCGGCCGCCCCCTACCCCGCACGGCTGTGGGCCAGGGAGGTGGCGGGGCGCCCATTTCCCCCGGATTCCTCGCGCGCACGGTCACGGGCGAAGCGGTCACGTCTGCCGGCCTTGGGCTCCGAGGCCGCCCCTCGCTGCCCACGGCCGCGCCTCTGGCCCCGCAGGGCAGCACCCGGTGGCGGCCAGCTCCCGCCTGTCTGCCCTGCCCCGCGGTGCCCCCGCCGCCGCGCCCTCTCTGGCACCGCCTCCTTCTGTAAATACAGTGGCGGCCCGCCCTCCGCGCCCGGACGCGCAGGTGGGAGCGTGCGGTGCCGGCCGCCACACGGAGGCCGCGCCCTGCCGGGTGCCCACGGCCCGCGCCGTCCGGCCGAGCGCGGACCCCGAGGCCGGCGCCGGGCTCCCGGGACGCGCGCTGGCGCACGCACCGCGCCCGCAGGACGAAGCCTCAGGTGAGCGCTCGGGTCCCCGCGCTTCTCCGCACTCCCGCGCGGGCTCGGGCGCGGCGCTTTTGCGGCCAAGGCTTGGTGTCGCGAGCGGCGCCGGCGTGGAGGATCCGGAGCTGAGTCTGCGGGGGTGGGAGCTGCAAGCCCGGCCGCCGGAGGCTGTTGTTGCCCTTGGGCTCCCTGACACCCACGAAAGGATTTCCCATAAAAGACTTTGGGCTGGCTTTACCTCGATCTCCAAACGCGGCAGAACCTTGGGCGTGGTGAGATGCTGGCGATTGGGAAATGTCCTTTGGCGAACAGTGGTGGAGAGGCGGATTTGGCTTTGGGGAAATTAAATGTAGGTTGGTATTTGGAAAAGGTTTAATTTTCTGTTAGTGTAGATGTTTTTGCGTCCGTTCGTGAATGCATGTAGGAGACAGACTTGACTACCCACCTGCTATTATGGATGAGGGATTAGTACATATGGCAGGTGTTTAGTCCACTTGTCCATGGATACAGATCCCGTTTCTGGCTTCTTTTTACTCTACTAGTATTTGGGGAATTCGCCTTAAGACATCTGAAGCCTTGTGACTCACTTCAGAGTTGAAGGTACCAGAAATTCAGTGAATTCCTGACAGGACTTTGTAACAGAGAATCACCCTTATCTCTGGAACCAGCAAAAGAGATGACATGATTCAGATTTCTGTTTTTTACACGGCAATATTTTCTTTGTCTCAGAATATTTCATCTTCATGAATATAATTTGTCCAGGTTTAAAATGGAAGCTTATTTCCCTCCTACATTTCCTTCTTTTTCCAACTTCCTTCTGATTCGATTGCACTTTTTCCTGGAAAAGTACTTCCTAGTATAAGACCGGCTATTTGTTTTCTTTACTTAAACTGACCCTCCTTGGATGTGACTTGGGTTTGTCAGGACGGCCTTGGTTACAGCCTCAATTCTGAGCTCCTTCATGTGATCACAGATACATATGGACAAAATATTTTAAGTTTTCTTTCCTTGAGCCAGTAAAAATGGTCTTCACACTTGGGTTGTCTTTTCCACTGCCCCAACTTGAAGTGTCCTGGTAAAATACCCTACTCATGAGAGTAAGACGAGATAACTAAAATAATAAAGTCAATTTGCATACAGTAGACCGTTATTAACAACTGATTTGGGTCTACTTAATACTCGATGATAACAGCACAGGGCTTGGGTGATCTTGTGGGAGGTGCTTTCCCGCTTGATCTCACTTACACTCTCCGTTCAAAGTCAAGTTCTGTTGCTGTTGTGTGCTTTGTAACTGGTGATTTTATCAGCTGCTTATTTTTAACTGAGCCTAAACCTTCTTGTGAAAGTGAAAGGCACCTTGGAGGAGGGTGCGTGACCGGCCGCCTGCACACCTGGGAGGAAGGCTTTGCCTGACCTGTTCCAGACTCCCCTGGGTTACCCCGACCCAGTCAGCCGGGCCCCGGGGTTCCAGTGCCCATGTGAGAACTGAAGAATCACATTTTGACAGAGTTAACTTAAAATCCCCCAAAGTCACTGTGTTCCTGAACTGCCTTCCCCCTCAGTGGAAATGGCTGAATTGCGCCTCCTGCAGGTGTCCTAGCCTTAGAAGAAAGTGGGAGAATGGAAAGTTGCCGCAGTCTAAAATAGGAAATGGAAAGTTAGTTACTGAACGAAAATGTATCGACTCGGAAATGCTCAGAGCAGCTGTGATGAAAAGTGGGATGTCTGCAAATCAGAAATAATCCCTGTAGTTCTTCCTTTACCCACCACTGTTTTGGGGTTTGTTTTGTTTTGTGTTGTTTTGCCGGGGAAGTGAGTTTGTAAGACTCATAACAGGAAAAGCCACACCCAGTTACTTCTCTTGTATGGGTTTTGTTTTTTTAAAAGATACTCTTAGGTGCATGGTAATTGCATTTCCTCTTCTTTACTATCTTCATAAAATTACACATTCAGGAGTTTCTGAATGCCAGTGCTTCTGACTCATAAACCAGCTCATTGTTCCACAGTGTATCACTTGCGCCAAGTTCTATTCCCTATGATTTCATCCTAGAGTGATTTCTGAAATGGCCAGGGCGGGTCCGGGACACCTGTGCCCACTTTAATTCGATGTTCGGTTGTATTTTCAGAGCTGTTGAAACCATTGGAGGGAAGGAAATCCATCCTGCCTGGTTCGGGGGGAAGGGGCCTCTTCCGGCCATGTCTCCTGTAGCTGCTGCTGACTCAGATGGGGACCGGCGAGACAGGCGCGTCAGCAAGCTCATTTTCTTCCTTTTCGTCTTTGGTGCCGTCCTGCTATGTGTGGGAGTCCTGCTCTCCATCTTCGGGTTCCAGGCCTGCGAGTACAAAATCTTCCCAGACTGCAGCCTGGTGCTGAAGGTCGCTGGGCCTGCCTGTGCCGCAGTCGGGCTCGGGGCTGTGATCCTGGCCCGCTCGAGGGCACGACTTCAGCTCCGGGAGGGGCGCCTGCGGGGCCGGCAGGTGGACCCCGACCGGGCCTTCATCTGTGGAGAGAGCCGCCAGTTTGCCCAGTGCCTCATCTTTGGGTTTCTGTTCTTGACGAGTGGCATGCTCGTCAGCATACTGGGCATCTGGGTCCCCGGGTGTGGCTCAGACTGGGCGCAGGAACCGCTGAACGAGACAGACACGGCCGACGCGGAGCCCCAGATCTGTGGATTCCTGTCCCTGCAGATCATGGGGCCCTTGATTGTACTCATGGGACTGTGTTTCTTTGTGGTGGCCCACGTTAAGAGAAACAACTTGAATGAGGGCCAGGATGCCTCTGAAAGTGAAGACAGACAGACGCAGAGCATGGAGCCTGTCCAGGTCACTGTAGGTATGTGGTTGTCGTTCCTGGGCACGCTCACATTGCAGTGGCTGTGGCTTCAGGGCTCCTCTGGGCTGTCCTTGGGCCTGGCCTAGATTCCCTTTTTGTTCTTACACACACATGCACACGCGCACGTGTGCACACACGCACACACACATGCACACGGTGCTGCTGCTTGCTAAGCCCTGTAAGAATCCTTGTGCACATCATCTCCCAGCAATTCCTTGTGATTGAGCACAAGCTTTGGAATAATAAGTCATGATCTTGACTGAGGTCACAGAGCAAATTAAGAGGAAGGTGAGAGAAATTGCTAGCACAGCCTGGGAGCCTTCTGTCATGTTAGAGACCAGCCAAGTGACATTGAAAGCTAGGGCACTGTGTTGGACACGTAGATTCTCATCCCTGGCTGTCACTGGCTGGCTGTCCGTGGTAAGTCCTTAACCCCTTCTAGGCTCCAGTTTATGTATCTATAAAATGATCATTGCATTGCTAAGATCCCTTCTAGCACTAACAATTCTAGGATTCTGTTTGCCCCAAGTCCCTCGATCTTCTGTGTTTTGAGGGGGCTTTCCACACCGTTTCCCACATCGTTTTCCACTTTCTGTAACTTTATCCTTGGCTTCAGGGTGGAGGCAAAGTTTGGAAATAGTGGCCCAGACAGTGATGAAATGTGATTGCACCTGTCACTTCTCTCCCCGATGGCATGTCGAGAGATGACTTTTGGGTTCTTTGGGTTCTGTGGAAGAGATAGATGACGATTTCCTGGGGTCAGGCCCCCTAGAGCACAACATCAGTAGCTGGGGCCTCAGTTTCACACAACCACAGAGAAACCCCACTGGTGCTCATTTTTGAAAATCACTTTTTTTCCCCCAGTCTGCTCCTTTTGAAAAGGTAAAGCTGAAGCCATAGCCGTGACATCTAAAAGGCTAGGCATAGAGCATTATGGGGCAGAAACGCCAGAGGGAAGAGAGTCGGGGAATGAGAGGTTTCTCATGGTTGGGGCTGTCTGCCGGAGGGAGCACTACTCTCTGGGGGAGGTCCCTGTACCGCCAGCCCCGCCAGTACCGGCCTCGGTGAAGCAAGGGCAGAGGGGTTTACACACCGATCCTGGAACTGCAGTTGAAACTCCCAGGCTACTATTTGTGTGGTTATATATTTGCGGTGACCACACCGATATTAGTTATATAGTAATAAGAGCTAGCACAGATACGGGGCTCATTCCAGGGCAAGATACCCATCCAAGTGCCCTTCAAGGGCCTACTCTGTCCAAGTTGTTCACACCTGCGACAACCCAATGAGATACTCTTAGTATCTCCATGTGAGGGTGAAGAAACTGAGGCACAGGGAGAGCACAGACTAGCAAGGGCAGAGCCGGGCCTCAAACCCAGGCAGGGGCACACATCGACTCCAGTCTCTACAGAGCCCTGGGAGGGCCTCTGGGCAGGTGGCTGTAACTCTGTTCCTGCTGGTTTCATCCTTCCCCAAGTGCTGTGGGTTAGCTGTTACCTGACCAAAGGGCTTGCCCTGTGTTATAGGTGTGCTCAGTCCTTTTGGGGAACACAGTGGGGACAAGTATATACACTTTTTTGACACTCATAGTGTTCCACGTAGTTGGGAGCATTTCAACGTGTGTCCTTCAGGTTTCCTATCAGGGGACCTCTGGGGCCCAGCCTCCCTCCTGATGGCTGGAATTGGGTGGCAGCAGAAAGCAGGGCAGTTGGTTTTGGGACATAGTGACTCCTGGGTTGGGAAGGAGGGTCCTCATCCTGATGTTGGGACTCCATCCTCCATCCTAAAATCTTTCCCGCTTAACCCTTTAAGTTCCATCGAACCTGTGAAAGTCTGGCAGCCTAACTCCTTGTTTTTCTTTCCTTTGATATTATGGGATAGGGTTGAAATTTTCAGGAAACGTGCCTTTTAGCCTAATTGATAAGAATCGAGACATTGTCTATCAACGGTCAGTTCCGCCTTATGAGGAATTGGGATCATGAGAGGCAGTTCTTGGTGAAGTCCCAGAATTCAGTTGTTCCTAGATGGGAAGCCCCTCTTCCCTAGATGTGTGCTATCACCACCCTGGGCATACCCGGTGCTGGGTCCTGCACACCCAGGCGGGAACATGAGACAGCTCTCCCTTGAGGGATGTCTGCTGTCAACTCAGAGGACATCGAGTCCTTCAGGATATAGTGAAAGGGCAACTGAGGGGGGATGGGACTGCTTTTAGGGAGAGCAGGTCGAAAGGCTTGGGAGGGCGGGAACAGATGGGCAGAGGCTTGGACAAGCCTCCCAGACAGGTGGTGACCCTGAGCACTTCCTTGTTTGCACTGGACAGGTGACTGGCCTGCTCTGGAGACTTAATCCCAGCTCCTTTGTTCTACACTGTGTAAACAGTCGACCTTACTTCCTCTAACCTACCCAGACCTGTGAAAAAAAATTAAACAAGAAGCCCAAGATAACCAGTAGACGTTATCAAGTTTAGGTGAGCAATGTCTGTCTTAAACCTTCACTGCCATGCGCTTGCAGGAGAGAAAGGGTTAACACATCTTCATGGGAGCCACTGAGGCAGCCAGGAGAGGGGCTGCCAGCTGGAGGGTTTCCTCCCACATGCGCACATGCAAATCCATGCCCCTGGCTGGCTGTAGCTTATGCAGAAAGCACCTTCCTGGGTCCCTTACCAGCACTGTTGTAACCACCAGGCTTGACATCCTCCTGCCTGTTCTCTGAGGCAGGTACAGTTAAGGCTGGCCTGCAGGTCCCCAGTGTGGCAGTTGAGGCCTGTGGGGGTTAAATCACTCACTCGGGGCCACACTGAGTTGGTCATTGGCAGATGGCTGCTTACCTAGCTGAGGGTCTCGCTGCCAGGACACGTGGCCTGCCTCCCTGCTGTGACTTAAAGTCCTCTCCTTCATTCTCCCTGCCTTGTCCTTTGGTGCTGCCAGTTCCTCAGAGGCTACCCTCAAACTGCTACGGAGTGGGGTGCTGCCACAAGTCTAGAATGTTCTAGGCAGCTCACGTGGTGTGTTTGGTATTGGAATTGGAGTCCAAATGAGAGCTTGTGTCTGGTGTCTCTTTCTCCTCCCCAAAATGTGGGCTGTGTTCTGGAGAGAACAGCAGCAACAGAAATGCAAAAAGGAAAAGGAAAAAAAAAAACAAGCTTATCTTGGAGTGTGACTTCCTTTTGTAAAGCTTGAGTGAAATGTTGGGAGAGAAAAGCCTCTAGAAGAGTATATACCACAGGTGCCACGGTAACAGAGACACCCACTGTCCCCTCACCTGTCCTTTGCTCAGAGGCTGAAACTGCATGTAAGGAACAGGCACTTTATCGAACTGCTAATGGCCGGCGATTTAAAATTTCAAGTTGTGAAGGAGAAAAGCTCTGCAGCAGGAGGCATCCCAAGAAAGAAAATGCTTCCCAAGAAAACAAGTGCTTGAGCTCAGACTGACTAGGAAAATATTGGCGCACTGTTTGAAAAAACTGCGGTATGATATATGTAACATAAAATTTACCATTTTAAGCATTTTTAAGCAGAGAGTGACATTAAGTACATGTGCCGTGTTCTGCAACGATCACTGCTCTGAAGTTCTAGGAGTTTGTCATCATCAAAGAGAAACTGCCCCCATTAAACACTCACTCAAATCCCCCCTCCCTGCCTTGCCCAACCCCTGGCAACCTCCACGCTCCCTCTCTGTGAATTTGATAGGCCCACTTTTAAATTCTGGAGCTAGCATAGGTGGTTTGACCTTTTGTATTCATGGGCAAGATACGTAATTAACTTATTTTACTCCTGCTAATGGGCTTGCATTTATTACTCATCTGTCTTCGATGAAATATTGTGTTTCCTTAGGTGATGCCGTGATAATATTCCCACCCCCGCCACCACCGTACTTTCCCGAGTCTTCAGCTTCTACAGTAGCTCCGAGTACTGGGGCTAATGGTTTGCTTCCCAGTGAAAATCCACCTTCGTATTACAGTATTTTTAACTATGGGTAAGGCTTTACATTTGAACATCAAGGGTAGGCGTGTTTAACTTTCTCAGGCCTGTGCCTGAACTCAGGCCAAATTGGCTTTAAGGCTGTGGTACAGGAATAAACATGTGAGCATTTTTGCCGACATGATGTCAGAACTATTGCCTTAATGTTAAGAGGACCTCTCAGAAACGCTGGTCGGCACATACATTACAAATTACAAAAGTGGTTAGATAGGAAGCCTCCTCCAGGGGTCTTCACTAGGCCCCCTGGCAGGGGTGATCCACCAAATGTTTAACCCATTATTAGCCAGACTGAGCATCAGAGCAGGGCTTGGGAGGGCCCCTGCTGTGTTAGGCTTTGCCACTTTTGATCAGGGGAGACCTGGCCGTCCTAGGGGACCTCCAGCAGGTGCAGAGGGTTTCATTACCTCATGGAGGTACTTGGGTGACCCCGACCCGACCAAGCTGAGCTTCTGCTCTCAATCTGAAGTTGATGGGGTGGTGGGCCAGAGATCCAGAGATGGATTGAGGAATTGTCCTGCCTGGAGGAAGGGGAGATAAGGTCCTGGACATTTGCGTAATTCTGTTAGTGAATTTTTGTATTCTTTTCTCCAATGATGAGCTTGCCCAAGCCCTAAATAAATGTCTGTTAACTTAAAACAAACTCCCACTTGCTGCTACCATGAGTGATTTCTGAGTGCCACAGCCTGGCTTTGCTCACATTCTCTCGTGTAATTCTCCTGAGTAGCTGAGATGGCACTCATCATTTTACAGATGAGGAGACCAAGGCTCAGTGAGGTGAGATAACTTGCTCAGGATCACACAGCTGGAAAGCAGCAGAGTGGCAATTCAGAGGCAGGTCTGCCCTTTGCTAGAGCCCACGCCAGGAACCAGTATGCTTTCTTGCCTCCCTTCACGTTTTTGGATTATGATTTAATTTTCTCTTTGTGTAAGTTTGTTTCCCTTATGTGAGCTGTCTCCAAAGACAGAAAGGTAGAGAATAGTAACTCTGCATGCGCGTATACTTTCTGGACGGCAACGGCACGTTCTTACCTTGTCGTGTCTTCTCGATGACAAGGGAAACAGCAATGGGGTGAGACTCTCTTAATGTGACAGTTGGCTCCAAGGAAGGAAGGGATCAAGGCATATCTGTAAGAAACAGAATAGGGAAGAAATTACTCCTTAGTAATTTCTAAATACTCCTAAACACATGTAATCCAACATTTGAAAAGAACCTCATACTTATGGTGTGTTACTCTTCCCCTCTCTTCCCTTTCTGTTCTCCCTCCTTTTTAGTAGGACTTCAACTCCTGAGGGCCAAGGCACGGCCTCCGAGAGAGATCGTGAATCTATATACACCATTTCTGGGACTGCTGTGTCCTCTGAGATCTCAATCACTCCACATCTCTCCTCTGAACTGCCTCCCAGATATGAAGAAAAAGAAATGGCGGCAACTGCAACGTCATCTCCATCTTCTGAGCCTTCCCCACCATGAACTGTGGACTCCGGTTCCATTTTCTATAAATCGATCGCTATTTTATTTAATTTGTTTTTTAATAAAAAAATACAATGGCACCGGCTCTGTTCTGATTCCCCTGGCATTGCAGCATCCACATCAATAGCGAATGTTCTGGATCAAGCGTGCTCTGGACCACAGGAGACGTGGTCCAGCCTCCAGCCCACCCGTAGTCGGTTCTCTCATTGAGACCTGCTACATTCGAAGCGGTGGGTGAAGAAACAAAGGCTCTGAGAGGCCACTTAACTTATTCCAGGTCACAGCACTTCGAAATGGTGAGGCTGAGTTTTGAACCCATGCAGGGTTCTGGAAGTCGTTATCCTGTGCTGCTCAAAGGCTGACCAGAGGCCGTTGTTCATAGTTAACCCGGTTCTGTTTCTAGTGTTAACTGCTTTTGGGCAGAGAAACAAGATTACTCTCATTTCTTTATTATTTCTTCTTCCTCTTCTTTTCTTCCCTCTCCCTCTCTTCCTTCTTCCTCCTCTCATGTTCCCCTTTCTTTCATTTTGTAAGAAGGTAACTAGGCCTTTGACACTGGGGCATTTTCAGCTCACTCATATCTGGAAGCCTCCTTACAGTGAAGTGACAATTTCAGAAAAGAGATTTCTTGAGCTCCTGGGATAACTCAATTCCCCTGGAGAGGTCCGGGAAGGAGATGCCTTTCTGTTATAATGTGCTGGTCCGACTGCGTGGCCCACCGACTTTTAGTCTTATGAGGCTCCTGATGAACCAAAGAGTTGGGCAGCACAGTAAGTATTTAATTCTAGATAGAAACCAGAAATAACCACTAAGTGTTAGCAGTTCTACCTGTGAGAAACTGACTTTGAGAAAATGAAAATCTGTATTAACAGCATGGTTGATAACACAATTTGATGTAGCAAAAATGTGCACATTTTATGCCTTTACACAAGCCATAGCCCCTGTAAAAATCTGTATTACCCAGCAGTTAAGTGCCTAAAAGCAGAACTTAAGGGCGTTAATGCTCCACTAGTTTCACCAAAGTCATGACTGATTTCATGGGAATTGCCACCACCATAAATTACGGAAAACAGTCTGTACCAGCAGCACTGCTCTCTCTCTCTCTGAATTGGACATTTATTGGATTGAACTGCTCTTAAAATTCTGCTGCTTTTTTTCCTGGAAAGTTAATTATTCACATTTTAAAATTAGAACAAAAGGTGGATTATTACCACTTCCTCCTACTGTTATTTAAAATGATGAAGCTGAATTTTCTAGGTAGACTGACTTAGTCTTAAACACTTAGGAGTTCTCCTCAATAACCAAGATCTTTCAATGTGTCAGAGCTGGGGTTGTAACTGAGTATTTTACCTTTGTATGCTAATAAAATTAAAGTGCAGTTAGAGGGCTCCTGGGTGGCTCAGTTGGTTAAGCGGCTGTCTTCAGCTCAGGTCATGATCCCAGGGTCCTGGGATGGAGCCCCACATCGGGCTCCCTGCTCAGCAGAAAGCCTGTTTCTCTCTCTCCCACTGCCTGCCACTCTGCCTACTTGTGCATTCTGTCTCTATCTCTCTGTCAGATAAACAAATTAAAAATCCTAAAAAAATAAATAAATAAATAAAATGCAGTTAGAAAGTCTCAGGTCTAAGTCTGACCTTCTGGTTAGGGAAGTCTATTCAACCTCTGTCAGTCTCCATGGTGCTCAGCAAGGTGGAGCCTGGAGAACCTGGGGCATTGTGAGAGGTCCCCGAGGGTGAGGAAGTCTACTGCCAGACTGAAGTCACAGATGGCAGAGCTGGGGCAAATCATTTGGTCATGGAAGATGCATCCTATGCCTATCAAGGTTCTGGCAAAGGGTGACAGCTTCCGAAAACCCACCCAGTGGACACTCAGTTTTTCGTTTGTATGTGTTAACATTTATTTTTATTTTTATTTATTTATTTTTAAGATTTTTATTTATTTATTTATTTTTTTTGACAGAGAGACAGCAAGAGAGGGAACACAAGCAGGGGGAGAGGGAGAGAGAGAAGCAGGCTTTCCTTCCAGCAGGGAGCCTGATGCGGGGCTCCATCCCAGGACCTTGGGATCATGACCTGAGCTGAAGGCAGATGCCCAACAACTGAGCCACCCTGGTGCCCCAACATTTTTTTTAATTGAAGCAAAATTTATATAACATAAAACGAACCATTTCAAGGTGAACAATTCAGTGGCATTGGGTACATTCATGACATTGTATGACCACTTCCTCTGATTCCAAAATATTTTCATTCCCCCAAAAGAAAACCCATTAAACAGTCATTCTCAATTGCCTCCCTCCCCTTACCCCTTGGCAACCACCAATCTGTTCTGTCTCTGTAGATTTACCTTTTCCGGGTATTTCATGATGTTTTCTGAAATTCATCCACATCACAAAATGTATCAATACTTCATTGCTTTTTAGAGCAGAGGGATACTGCATTGTATGGATAAGCCATAGTTTACTCATCCACCCATTGGTGGATATCTGGGTTGTGGCCACTTTTTGTTATTACGATAAGTGCAGCTATAGACATTCGTGTACAAGCATCCATTAGAGTGCCTGTTCTAATTCTTTTAGTTATATATGTGGAATGGAATTGCTGGATGGTATGCTAATTTTAAGTTTTTGAGGAAATGAAAACTGTTGCCCACAGAGGTCGTACCTTTTCCCACTCTCCCTGGCTGTGTATGAGAGTTCCAATGCACCATCATCACCATCACCATCACCACCACCACCAGTATCACCATCATCATTATTACTATAGCAATCCTAATTAGCATGAAATGGTGTCTCATTCTGGTTTTCATTTCCATTTCTCTAGTGACTAAGCATATTGGATATCTTCCCACGTGTGTTATTTGTTTTTTGGAGACTGAAACATTCTCGTCAGTGGCATAGAAAATCTTATGCCTGAGTCCCTTCCTGTGGTATTGGGAGGCATGACACCCACCTTGTGGAGAACCGTGAGGAGCTCTGTGAGGTCAGGTGGAACGACCCACGCCAGACACACTGTGTGGCCACACTGCCTCCATGCCACGAGAACCTGTTCTTGTGAATTCTTTGTCCTCTCCTGGGGTCAGTTAAGTGGACTAACCCAATCAACCAATTCTACTGAAATGAAAACTAATGTTGGACCAGACAAAGTCCCTTTGTTCTTTCTTTAGTTTACAAGCTTAGGAGGAACACAACAGGCCAAGGGAAGCATGTTTCCAGAGGATGATAGCTGAGGGAGAAGCAAGTATGTGGTCATCCAGTTTCCACCTGAGAGGTGGCAATGGGATAGGGTGAGGCCGGTGGGACATCCTGCTGTGACGTGTCTGTTGGCCTTTGATATGGTTGCTTAGCAGAGGAATGAGGTCAGGCAGGTGGTGGGTGGCCTTGGAAGGGAGGCACCATTCCAGGGCAAGTCATAGGAAAGGAATGGGTCTAAAGATAGGAAGTGAACCTCAGAAGGTGGCCTCAGGTGGGCAGAAGACAGACAGTAGTCTGGAGGGATCTATGAGGGCCCACAATGATAAGAACCAGAATTAACTGTCGAAAAAGTTAACATCCCGAGTTCCATTGCAGACTGGGCCAATAAATCCACATCTCCAGGAGAGCAGTGCTTCTCATCTGGGAACCTGGGAAACACTGCCTGTGGGGACAATAGAAACGGCAGAGGCCACACCATGTGGGCTGAATTATCTGGGATTATGAGCCCCTTGTGACTTCTAGGCCTTCACACAACCCCGCCCATGCTAAGGGTCCTAAAGGGGAAGAATGTGAGTTTGCCTTCAGCACCCCAGTGTGGATGCGGGCTTCACACAGTCTCCTCAGTTGAGCCTTCCTGGCGGCTCTGTCAGGGATGCATGAGACAGCCCCAGGGGCATGGGGAAACCAAGTCAGAGGCCCTTGCCTCTTTCATATGGGGAGTCCTCCCGAATCTCCAGACCGGGGGACTTTGGACTCATGTCTTCGGGAAGGCATGTTCCTTTGTGTTGGGAGCAGTCAGGACTGCTGGGTGCCTACTGCTGGGAGCATGGATGATGTTTGTCCTGACAAGGTGGAGCAGAAGAAAACGTTCTTCAGGTTGAAATGGAAAATGCTTGAAAATGTCTGAATGGGAAATAGTATGAGAATAGTATGAGACTTCCTTCCTCTCAGTGCCTCTCAGCCTCCGATGGGTCAGTTAGGAGAGTTCCCCCAGTCGGAGGGGTGGGCTGGGCTCCTCCTGCTGCCACCCTGGCTTTAGGAAACCCTGATCCTTGCACTTCTGGTGTAGGAACTTCTCCAAAGGAGAGAGAAGTTGGGAAGCACACTGCAGGGGTGGTAGTTGGCCCAGAAGGGTGAAACATCCTCTGACCCTTGGTGGGGAACCAGGCATGGTCTGTCTACATGCCACGAGCCCTCCTGGAATGTGGCATACCTTGGATTCTTGGAGTCGGCTGCCACCAACCCGAGTGCCCCAACAGGAGCAAAGGAGAGGTTTGGGTGCAGCTTTCCCAGGTGAAAAAGGCTTTGTGGGAAAGGGGGCAGATTTCAGCTGGGTGACGCATGTGGTTGTTTGAAAAGGGTATCTGTCCCTCACCTCACTCGGGGGAGTGCCCCTGTCTGCTGCGGGGTGGGGGTGGGGGGGGGCTGAGATGGGGTCAGTGCTAGACGTTCACTGCTCCATCTGCTTTCTGGAAGCTGCTTGGGCCTGCAGGGGCTAGAAGGTGGGTAAGGTAGGTTGGTGGGGGTAGACGAGCCACCACGTTCTCGCATGCTCAACCACTCGAAGGGCATTTATTTAAAGGCCTGTAGGCACTCACTCACCTCCAGGATTCTCATCCTCAGGCTCTCAAGCTTTCCTCCCCCTATGTGGTGCTCAGGCAGTAAAGTTGCTAGGAGCTGAACACCCTCCCACTGCTGCTCTCTCTGGGGAACCTGCAGTGTTGGAGTTGAAGCCCTGCTCCGACAGGTGCCAGGCCAAGCGGCTTCCCTGCCCTGTCTCCTCCCTGCCGCTCTGTGAGAAGTGACAGGTTACTACAGGTCCCATGGGTACTGTCTGGCAGAGCCTGATGGCTTTCACCAGGCCCGTGTCCTTCGTGGCTATGCACTGCAAAGGGGGCTCATAATGCCCAGTTAGATGTGACCACGGGCAGGTCACTGCTCCGTTCCCAGGCTGGGCTGTTTCTGGGGTGCCCTTCAGCCCTGGAAAGGAGCTCAAACCGGAGTCTGTGAGTCTAAAAGAGTCTCCTCTTTTCATAGTAGGCCGCTGACTTTGGGATTCTTTTTCCCTTTGAATTATAATTCAATATTACTACTAATGAAATTAGTGAGTAAAGGAAAAGAGTTTTGAAGTTTTTTAAATCCTTAAGATATACTTCATTAAGCCCAAATGTAAACTTAGAGTAGAAAATTGGAAGTCACTTAAATAATTATTTTTCTCTGTATTACTAATGTGACATACAATTAGCATCATTTATCCCCATTTATATTTAATATTAAGGTTAATTTTGCTTTTAAATTAAATTTTTTTAAAGATTTACTATTTGAGAGAGAGACTGAGAGTGAGAGCATGAGCAAGGGGAGGGGCAGAGGGAGAGGCAGAGAGAGAATCCCAAGCAGGCTCCCCACTGAGTGTGGAGCCCGACATGGGGCTCAATCCCACAACCCTGAGATCATGACCTGAGCCAAAGAAATCAAGAGTCGGATCCCAACCCACTGAGCCACCCAGGTGCCTCAATTTAACTTTATTTTTGAACATATAAAACATATGCTATATTAAAAAGTGTACATAAAGGATGGTCCCATCCTTTCTCCTCTCCCCTGTCCCACCTACCCCTCTAAGTCATCATTCCTCTTATTTCAGTTGTATCCCCCTGGTGTTTCCTTTTTGATACTTATATTTTATAATGTACATTTATATGTAATGTATAACATATACATTACATATAATGTATATATAATGTATTTTATATATGAACACTAACATGCATTGCAACATATATACTGATACATGGGATACAACATTGTTAATTTTATAGGCCTGTGTTTATGTACGCAGGTACACACACACACACACACACAAATACATGCTACTCTGCTCCTTGCTTTTTTCATCTAATACTATCTATTGACAATGACTCCATAGGTAGAGACCTTTCTCATTTTTTGGTATAGCTACATAGTACCCCAAAGTGTGACTATACCATGTGCTCAGCCCTTCCTCTAATTATGGACCTTTAGGTTTGTTTCTAATCTTTTAATATTATAAATAATGCCACAGTGAATACCCTTGTGCTTCTGTTGTTTTTGATTAGACAAGGTCTAGGTTCAGTGCAAACTCTGCATGACACGGCCACTTTAACAGGGAAACGTGGGTGTAATTGGGAGAGATGATGCCAACCGTTCCTCAGAGGGTGGGGGGGCCTCTCACGCTCTAACTGGCAACAGACACAAGTGCCTATTTCCTTACCACTTCAACAACAGAGTGTGTTATCCAAATCCAACTTCTGGATTTTTGCCCGTCTGATAAGAGAGATCCTAGCCCAGGGCAGTTTTCATTTATATTTTTTTAATGAGTGAATTGGGATTCTTTTTAAATATTAGGAGCCTTTTGAATCTTTTTTTCAGTGAACTGTTTATATATTTTGCACATTATTTCCTCAGTTGTCGTCTAATTAAAAAAAAAAATCAACTCCAATCTCTGTGGAGGCAAGCAAAGTCACTTTTCACTCTTACCTTGCAGAGAGATGTCAAATGCAAACTCAGACCAAAGGGGGTTCCCCAGAACACTGTACTTTGCTCCCTCCTTCCCAGACTCACTCTAAACCAGGAGGTGTTGGTGAGTTCTTACATTTTAACTTTTTTTCCACAGGCCCTACTGAGTTGACTGCAGTATTTTGGCATCGGTGCGCTGTCTTATTATTTTTCCAAAATCGTGGCCAGTCAGCTGGCTTTGTTAGAGCAGGGTGTTAATGAAATAAAGGTGCCAGTATTGATATCCATACGCGCTGCTGGCTCGGCACTGAGAAAAGCTGTTCCCCTGCCAGAAGGGAGGCTGCCCAGCTGCCTTCCATTCAGACAGAAGCCTCCAAAGAGTGCTCTGTGGGGAAGGAAGGGGCAATGGCGTCATCTCCAAACATAGTTCACCCGGGGGGTGGGATGGACATTCCAAGTCCCGATACTTTGGAGGCCTGGAGTAGGTTTCTGCCTGGGAATTTCACTGTAAGGTCAGCAGCCGGTTGAGAAGACACATGTGTCAAACAGAAAAGCACGCGGGGCCCCGCGCAGTGTCGTTTTCAAGCTGGCTGCCTCAACTGGCGACGCAGGGGGTGGAGGAGGGGGTTGGCAAGTGATGCCAGCTGCTGGCGGGAGACCTCAGTTCCTCTCCTCGAGGACAGCCACAGGGCTGCACAGCATGATGCCTGGCTTCCTGCAGAGCGAGGGATCTCAGAGAAAGACAGGAGGAAGCTGCAGTGCTTTTCAGGATCTAGTCTTGAGGGCAAACATCATCGCTTCTGCCCCATTCTGTCTGCTAGAAGCAAGCCGCTAGGGCCGGCCCACACTCGAGAGAGGCATCAACTTCTACCTTTTCAACAAAGGAGTCTCAAAGAATTGTGGACATATTTTTAAATCATCACAGTCCTTGAGACCAAAAGCCTTTCCTCCTCTAACTGGAGGGCCGCCTGACCCCTGGGCTGCAAGACGTGTCTTTCTTTCTGGTAGACCCAGTGGGAAGTCAGGAAATGCAGCCTCCTCCCAGGTGGAGAGCTTCCCTCCTGACGAGGTGACTTTCATCACATCTGCTTCCCTTTGGCCTCCTTTTATTTATTTTTTTTTAATTAAAGGTTTTTATTTATTTATTTGACAGGCAGAAATCACAAGTAGGCAGAGAGGCAGGCGGAGAGAGAGAGGAGGAAGCAGACTCCCCGCTGAGCAGAGAGCCCGATGCGGGGCTCGATCCCAGGACCCTGGGATCACGACCTGAGCGGAAGGCAGAGGCTTTAACCCACTGAGCCACCCAGGCGCCCCTCCTTTGGCCTCCTTTAACAATGGAATTGGGTCTGGATTCGAATTTCTGGATCTCACCAAGAGGTTCTTTCTATCTCATTGGGTCTGAGGGGCTGGTGAATCTGGACTTTTACAATTACCTCAGATCAAGGTAGCCCTCTGACAGTGGGCCAGGAAGACAGAGCAAGGGGCTGGCTTTTTAGCACCGTGCTTTTCTGCCCCCTAGCAGTCCTGCCGGCAGGTCGGACCACATCGCTGGACATGTCAGGACACTCAGCACTGCACCTCGAAGAGGGAGCGCACCACAGATCCTCAATGGAAGGACGGTGGATGGCAAAGTGACTGAATTCATCAATGAATGAAACACAACTGCACTGACTTTGATGCTGCTTTGTCAAAAGCTAATATTCCCAGCATTACCTAAGACAAAATTCTTGCCCCTAAATACTGAACGTGACTCTCGTCCTTCTTGTCCTACCTACCAGCTTACAGAAAACACAGGGGATGAAGGAATGTATTACACAGTATCTTCAGAAAATAAGTACTTGAACCCAGAATTTGGGGGATTCAGAAGATGACTTGGGGTGGCTCTTGAGTCTACGACAAGGGGGAAACAGGCAGAGAGACTGTTGTAGATCAAAGGTTGCCAAACCATGACCTGCAAATCAGTTGTCTATTTTTGTAAATAAAATTTTACTAGAACGCTGTCATGCTTATTAGCTTACGTATCATGGATGGCTGCTTTTGTGCTGCGATGACATAGCTGAGTGAGTGCAACAGAAACAGTGTGGCCTGCGAACTACAGTATTTACTATCCTGCTCTTTCAGAAAAAGTTTGCTGACCTCTCGTCTTAATTAAGAGACTGGTGACTCTTCTCCTTTATCAATGACAGAGTAAGTGGTACTGGCTAGCCATTCAGCCATACACCATTAGAACCCTGGATAAAACATTAAATAATTGTTTACAGACATGAAAAAATTGGCAGCACAGGGCTGGACTTTTTGAGAGAAAGGAAACAAACAGGTTGAGCCTACAGTCACCCAGGCTTTCGACTAGAGGCATCTGCATCTCCCAACCCAGGCAGGGGGACCCAAACAGAATACAGAGGTCTCACAGAGCTGACAAGACAGGTGATTCGGGTTGGGGGTGGGGCTGGGGCAGCTGGAATTTCCACAGCAGAATATTTCTGAGGAAGAAATTAACCAGAGAAAGAGTTCCAGGCCATGGGATTCCCTCTGAGACTTTGGCTAAATACTAAGTTCTACATGTATGGGGGAGATGTCACAAACTTGAAAGAAAGGCTACCATGTTGCTGTAAACATAAGAGCTGTTTGGAGCTCATGCAGAGATGGGAGATGCTTGAGTTTTGATCAACCAGTGTGGAAAGCCTTACTGAATCCCAAGGGCTTGGAGTAGGTAGCACTTCAGGATTAGGGCTAACTAGTTACTCTAGATCTGCCTCAGTAAAGCTTAAAAGTAAGTCTTCAAACTATCAGGTTAATCCACATACAAATTAACTTACTGTGAAATCAAAACTTAACAATCTTCAAAGAAAACAACAAGGATAGATCCCATTGACTTTTTAGTCCAAGTTTACCAAGAACTTTAATCATGAATGGATTTTGAGTTTTGTAAAATGCTTTTTTTATGAATCTTTTTCTTTTTCTACATCATACTTTTTGGTAAATGACTATTTCCCTTCTAAGGTCAGAGACAAGGAAGGAAGTTTTCTTTCACCATTTCTAGTCCACATTCTGCGGTGGTCATAGCCAGTGCCAAAAGGCAAGGAAAAAAAGAGTGTACACATCAGAAAGGTAGAAATAAACGTGGTTGTGAACATAGAAAATCCTCAGGATTCGATGGAAAAGCTACTAAAACCAAAAAGGGACATCCAGTAGAGACGGAGAACACAAGGTCAATATATAGTAATCAATTGTATGTCTGTATTTCAACACAAACAACTGGGAAAGGAAATATTATTCACAAGGTCAAAAAATTAATGTTTCTGATAAATGTGTGTGTGCATATATATATGTGTATGTGTATGTGTATGTATGTGTACACACATACACACACATACTGGGTACTGAAAATGACCAAACACTGTTGAAATTAAATAAGCTTCAAGTGAATGGACAGATTTTCCATGTTCATGGATTGAAAGAATCAATATTTTTAAAATGCCAGTTTTCTCCACAGATCTGTAGATTCAAACCATCCCAATCACCACCTCCACAGGCATTTTAAAAAATAAAAATTGAGAAGCTTATTATGAAATTTATATGAAACTGTAAAGGACCAGAAGACTCAAAATAATTTTGGAAAAGAACAGTTTGAAGGACTTACACACTGATCTCAAGAGCAACTATAACATCTTGGTAATCATTGTGGTATCAGCATAGGATACACAATGGACCAGAATAGAGTCCGGAAGTAGACCCACGTATCTCTGGTCAATTTATTTTTTAAGGTAATCCAGTGGGGGGAAAATAGTCTTTTCAACAAATGGTGCAAGGAAAACCGGCTACATGTTTGAAAAAAAATCTAAACAACAGTTTCACACTCTCTATAGAAAAATGAACTCTAAAGGGATTATAGGTCTACATGTTAAAGCTAAAACTACAACACTTCTAGGAAAAAACATAGAAGAAAACCTTTCTAACCTTGGGGAGGCAAAGATTTTTAGACAAAACACAAAAAAGCACCAATCTTGGGGCACCTGAGTGGCTCAGTGGGTTAAAACCTCTGCCTTTGACTCAGGTTGTGATCCCAGGGTCCTGGGATCAAGCCCTGCATTGGGCTCTCTGCTCAGTGGGGAGCCTGCTTCTCCCTCTCTCTCTGCCTGCCTCTCTGCCTACCTGTGATCTCTGCCTGTCAAATAAATAAATAAAATCTTAAAAAAAAAGCACCAATCTTAAAAGAAAATATTGATAAATTGGGTTTTATCAAAATTAAAAACTTCTCCTCAAAAAACACCATTAAGAAAATGAAAAGTCAAGGCATCGGAAGAAATTATTTATAATGCATAAACCTGGTAAAAGATTCATAGGTGCAAGTAAACAACAAGTAATAACCCAATTTTTAAAAGGGCAAACATCTGAAAAGACAGATCACAAAAAGAATATACAGTGGACCTTTAAACAACATGGGGGCTGGGCTGCCAACCCTCTGATCCTCTGTGCAGTCAAAAATCTGCATATAATTTTTGACTCCCCCAAAACTTAACTCTAATAGTTTGTTGTTGACTGGAAGCCTTAACCAATAACATAAACAGTCAATTCACACATATTTTGTATCTTGTATGTATTATGTACCGTATTCTTATAATACAGTAAGCTAGAGAAAAAATGTTAGGGAAAGCATACGGAAGAGAAAACGCGTTTACAGTACTGTAAAAAATCTGCATATAAGTCGACCTGCATGATTCCAATGCACGTTGTCAAGGGCCACCTGTATACTATATAGATGAGCAATAAACCCATGAAAAGACATACAACTTCTCTAGTTATCTGGGACATACAGATTAAGACCGCACTGAGATACCACTACACCCCCAGAAAAATGGCAAAAAGCAAAAACGTTTTTAATATTAAGCACTGGTGAGGCTGTGGAGAAATTAGAGCTCTCGCACATTCCTGGAAAGAGTGTGAAATGTTATGAACACTTTGGAAAACAGTTTGGCAGCTTCTTATAAAGTTAAACATACATTAACTGAATGATCCAACAACTCTACTTCTAGATTTTTACCCCAGAGAACTGAAAACATGTGTCCACAAAATGACTTGTACAAGAATGTTCATAGCAGCGTTCATCACAAGAGCTTCCAACTAAATGTAACCCAGATGTTCATCAGTGGGTGAATGGATAAACAAACCAGTATATTCACACCATGGAATATTACTCTGCAACAAAAAGGAACAAGTGACTCGTACATAAACATGAGTCTCAAAAATATATGCTGATCAAAAGAAATCAGACAGAAAAGAATACAAGCTATATTACTAGATTTCTGAAGTTCTTCACCAGGCAAAGCTATTCTACAGTGATAAAAATCAGATCAGTGGTTGCCTGGGACAGGGGGTGAAGGGGTGATTGGTTGGAAAGGTTGCATGAGAGAATATATTCTATATTTTGATTGGAGTGATTGCTGTAAAGGTGCATATATATATATATTTTTTCAAAACTCAAACTCTACACTGAAAATGGATGCATTAAAATTATGTTGATTTTGTATGAGTAAACAAATTTTTTTAAAGATTTTATTTTTTTCACTGTGAGAGAGAGAGAGAGCCCAAGTAAGAGGAGTAGGCAGAGAGAGAAATAGGCTCCCCACTGAGCAGGGAGCCCGATGTGGGGCTCGATCCCAGGACCCTGAAATTGTGACCTGAGCCGAAGGCAGCTGCTTATAATGACTGAGCCACCCAGGCACCCCAGTAAACAAAATTTTTTTAAATAGACCCCAAAGAGGAGCACCTGGGTGGCTCAGTCAGTTAAGCATCTGGTAAAGTCATGATCCCAGAGTCCTCTAATCGAGGGACCACATCGGGCTCCCTGTTTAGCTGAGAGCCTGCTCCTCCCTCTGCCCTGCTTGTGCTCTCTTGCTCTCTCTCTCAAATAAATAAACAAAATATGCAAAATAAAATAAAATAAAATAAAATAAATGGACCCAAAGGAAATAATAACAAAATGTAACATGTGAATCTCAGGTGAATCCTGATTTGGTGAAAACAAAGCTATAAAAGTTTCTTAGGATGACTGGAAAATTTTGAATAGAGCATGGCTCTTAGATAATATTGTAGAATGATTATTAATCTCCTTAGGTGTAATAATGCTTTTGTGGTTAGAGAGAATCATGTCCGTATTCTTAGATGTGTGCTTAAGTATTTAGGATTCAAATATCATGATGTCTACAACTTACTTTCCAATGATTCAAAAAAAACATGTACCACTTCCTCACACCATACACAAAAATAAATTTAAATGCATTAAAGACCCAAATATAAGACCCGACACCATAAAACCCCTAAAAGGAAACACAGGCCATAATCCCTTGGATATCCCCCTAAGCAACATATTTATAGACATGTCTCCTCAGGCAAGGGAAACAAAAGTGAGCTATTAGGGGTGCCTGGGTGGCTCAGTGGGTTAAAGCCTCTGCCTTCAGCTCAGGCCATGATCCTGGGGTCCTGGGATCGAGCCCCGCATCGGGCTCTCTGCTCAGCGGGGAGCCTGCTTCCCTTCCTCTCTCTCTGTCTGCCTCTCTGCCTACTTGTGATCTCTCTCTCTGTTAAATAAATAAAAAAATAAATAAATCTTTAAAAAAAATAGGGAAAAAAAAGTGAGCTACTAGGACTACACCAAAATAAAAAATTTCTGCACAGTGAAAGAAGTCATCAACAAAATGAAAAGGCAATCTACAGAACGGGAGAAGATATTTGCAAATAATGTATCTGATAGGGCATTAACGTCCAAAATACATAAAGAACTTACACAACTCAAAATACAACCCAAAAAACCCAAACAATCCAATTAAAAAATGGGCAGAGGACCCAAATAGACATCTTTCCAAAGAAGATATGCAGATGGCCAACAGACGCAGGAAAAGATGCTCAATGTCACTCATCACGAGGGAAATGCAAATCAAAATCATAATGAGGTCATGCCTCACACCAGGCAAATAGCTAGTATCAAAAAGACAAGAAATAACAAGCATTGTTGAGGATGTGAAGAAAAAGGAACCCTCATGCACTGATAGTGAGAATATAAATTGACACAGCCACTCTGAAAAACTGTATGGAGATTCTGCCAAAAATTAGAAATAGAATTACCATATGATTTAGGCATTCTCCACTGGATATTTGCCCAAAGAAAATGAAAACATTAATTTGAAAAGATATATACACCCCGATGTTTATTGCAGCATTATTTACAATAGCCAAGTTATGGAAGTAACCCGAGTGTCCATCAATGGAGGAATGGATAAAAAAGATGTAGCAAATATACACTGGAATATTACTCAGTGATAAAGGAGAATGAGGGGCGCCCGGGTGGCTTAAAGCCTCTGCTTTCGGCTCAGGTCATGATCTCAGGGTCCTGGGAATGAGCCCCGCATCGGGCTCTCTGCTCAGCAGGGAGCCTGCTTCCTCCTCTCTCTCTGCCTGCCTCTCTGCCTACTTGTGATCTCTGTCTGTCAAATAAATAAATAAAATCTTAAAAAAAAATAAAGGAGAATGAAATCTTGTCATTTGCAACGTGAATGGACTTAGAGGACATCGTGTTAAGTGAAAGCAGTCAGACAGAAAAAGGCAAATGCCATATGATTTCACTTATACGTGGACCCCAAATAAAACAAAAACAAAAAAACAGGAACAGAGTAATAAATACAAAGAGCAAAATGGCGGTTGCCAGAAGGGAGGTGGGGGGGATGGGTGAAACAGGTAAAGGGGATAAAATAAATAAGTCACAGAGATGAAAAGTACAGCAGAGGGAACAGTGTCAATAATATTGCAGTAAAGTTGTGTGGGGACAGATGGCGACTATCCTTACCATGGTGATCACTGAGTAATACGCAGAACTGTTAAAAACACATGCACACAGATACAGAGATGAAACAAGGCTAGCAGATATTCATAGTTGTTGAAGAAGATGGAGGATATATAGCTTTTCACTGTACTTTCAACTTTTCAACATTTCCCACCAACATTCCATAATAATAATGATGATGATGATGACAATAATTGGGGGAAGAAAAGCTCATGTTAAGGTGTTACGGCTCACTCTTAAATCTGTGCATTTTTCTTAGAACAAGACACTTACGAAGATGTGATTTTCTCGGAGTTCTTCTAAGTGCTTGTGAACAGAATCCCAGCAACAACGCGCGTTGAGAAGTCTGGGCTGCCACTGCGGGCTTCTGGCTTCCGTGGCCACGTGGATGCAGGGACGGGCTCCAAACATGGGTCAGGAGCACTGGGGCTGGGGCCACCCCCCAATGCCCCCAGTAGGAGGGAAGTGAATGGTTAACTAGCCACCCCCCCTATGGCCCCCACCACCGTTGAATCTTCTCTGAGCCTGCACAGGGCGCTTCCCGGCTGAGTTCTGCGGGCCAAGCCCAAAGCCTCAGAGCCAAGGCCCAGGAAGCAACAAGGCCCAGGTGGCCCTATTTGCTAAATGGTGAAAACCAGGTGAAAAACAGCAGCACCTTATAGGAGGCTACACACATCTTACAAAAGGCTACATTTGTGCATGAAAATGCCTCCCTTCAGACCCCAGGCTCACTGATACACTGAGACACTGCCCAGGGCTTTGGTAAGGGAGGTCCTGCAGATGAGGAGGGAAGGTAAGAAAGCCGGAGGAAGCCGGGGAGCCCGTGCTCAGGAAAGCAGCAGGCCTTTCACAAGTAGGGGGAGGAGCCAGTGAGGGGAGGAGAGCAGAGTCTCAGGGGAAAGAGAAAGAGAGAGAGAGAGAGAGAGAGAGAGAGAGAGGAAGGCTGAGCCTTCACAGGTGAGGACAATAAGTGAAGGACACAGGTGCATGGTCCCCTCCCTGAAATTAAGCGCTCTGTAGAAAGTTCACTGGATCAGTCTGCATCGTTGGTTTGAGGATCAGGGCCAGAGTAATTTTCCTCGGGTGGGAGGCAGGGATGGAGGGGTATGGTGGGGGCACAGCTTAGGGATTGCACAGGAGTGAGGAATGGAGGCACTGCGTGTTAACGATTTTTCAAGAAATCCGGTGCAGTAGTGTGATGGCTGTGAAGGAAAGAAGGAGAGGGTTTGAGTGTCTGCAGACAGGAGAGGGGAGGCTAGGACAGGGGAGACGGGAAAGTTAAGGGAGGGGATAAGATCATAACCCATGTGGAAAGAGGCTTAGCAAGAAGAGACTTTCCTGAGACGAAGGGGAAGCAAGGGAGTGGGGGGAATACCAGTAACACCCAGCTAGTTTCTCCACTATGCACGGTACTTGCATGGCTTTAAAACTGAGCCACTACAGTTAATTACACTGTAGTCCTTTTTGAAAATTGCTAAGAGTAAATCTTGAAAGTTCCCATCAGGGAAGAAAAATGTGTAACTATGTATGGTGATGGATACTAAGTACATTTATTGTGGTGATCCTTTTGCAAATGTTGAATCATTATGTTGTATGCCTGAAACTCATACTATGCTGTACACCAATTATACCTCAATAAAAACAAAAGAACAGAAAACCTAAACCTCATATTATGTGTGGATATAGACCCTGGCATACTTCTAATCCCAGTTAATTCAGGAAGAAAGTCAGAAGGAAGAGGCGAGAGTAAAGAGAGACATGGGGAGTCTAAGATGATGAATAAAATCAAGCCTGAAAGTGATCAAAAGACATAGAAAAAGTAGCAAAATAGAGAAAGATACAAAGGAAGATCCTGTGAAAACTCACCAGAGAGATGGACAGTTAGGTCACCCATGCATGCAAAACCCTCCGTGGCAAAGCAGAGTGAGAGTGTTCCTCTGGGTGAATTGCTGACTTTCATAGGATAATAACCTCCTTTAGGGTCTTTTCAGTTTCTTGCTGTTGCTTCCTTGCATGGCTAGGGAAAAGTCACAGGGCTTGTAGCCGTTAGAGCCAACGCGTGTCCTTTGGTCCTGTTCACCTGCTTTAACAATACTTCTATCTTGATTGGGATCCCTTCTCATTGGGGAAAGACTGGTCTAGCAGGTAGATCAAATTTTATTTTATAAACATTAATTGACCTCCTTTGTGCAGCACCATCACAGTACCCATACTTATGTAAATCTGAATAAAAGAGGCTCTATCCCTGGGGCAAATGGTTCTGGAGGGAGGCTGTGAATGTGCTGTGGTGGCAAGCCAACTCTCTGGGGGTGCAGCTGACAGGGTCAAAGGCAGATGACCCAGCCACGGAGAATTGGTTTGGGGGCTCAGAGGTGGTGATGACCTGGAGGGAGGTGCTTCAGAGGAGGCATCGGACTGGGCTTCTCCTGTCCGAAGATGGTGCTGACTTAAGGCTAAAGCGGCCAGCCAAGGGCTCTTGTGGTTCCCGTCACCACGTAAAGTTAGGAAATCCCTGTGGTGGCTGCCGTAAGTAATACCTAGTGATTTTGCTCTCAGTACTTGGGGCTGTCATAGAACTTCCTTCCAGAAATAAACAAATAAGAGAAATAATATTGCCCTCTAAGAGCTACACCTACCAAAAAATCCATTCAACACATATTGGACAGAACAGAGATAAGCACATTTACAGTGGAAGACAGACTGCTTCTCAAGAATGTCAGAAAACACAGCATGTCTCCCCAGGAATGGGTGCCTTTTACATGGTGGTCCCGTTTTTGGAATGTCCTTCCTTGCACCCTCTAGCTACCAAAATGCTACCCCCTTCGGAGGCTCTGTTGAAATGCTCCCTCCTCATGTGTCTTTCTTCCCTTATTTTATAAGTCAAAATCAATCACTCCTTTCTCTTCATTCTAGATGTAGACTACTACTTTGTTGTAGTTTATATTTTATTCTATCTTAGAGTTTGTGGTGACACATAAGTCCTCCCTACTACAATATACATTCCTTCACCAGGTGAAAACCAGGTCACAGGGCGCCTGGCTGGCTCAGTGGGTTAAGCGTCCAACTGTTGGTTTTGGCTCAGGTCGTGATCTCAGGGTCCTGTGATCAAGCCTGGAGTGGGGCTCTGCACACAGCACGAGTCTGCTTGAGATTCTCTCTCTCTCCCCCTCTCCTTCCCCTTCTGCCCCTCCCCTTGTTCACATGCTCCTTCTCTTGGATAAATTAAAAAATAAAATCTTTTTTTAAAAAAAAAAAGGTCTTATTCCATACTCTATGCATATCATGGGTGGCCAATAAATGCTGTTAAATGAAAGTCTCAGTGAATGAATGAATGCTTATGCATCGAGAAGTCTGGAAGCCAATACCAGTATAGCACATTACTAAAAAGAGCGCACTCTTTCTAGCACAAAAAAATCACAATCACACAAACGACACATAGATTTCAATCGATCATGCACAAATGTTCCTTTCCCCAAGAGAAGTCTGGCCCTGGTTGGGACTCCCAGATACAGCCTGGAATGGGAGATATGTATCCATGTGATATGTGAGGGAAGTACTTTCAGGAGAAAAGGAGAGAGGAGGGCAAGGTTGTGGGAATGCTAAGCAAGGATGTGTCCTCAGCTGGAGACCAGCGTCAGCCTGACTGGCCTTATGTCCCCATGTCAGCTTGGCTTTTGGGGGTTGGCTGGGGGTTCTCTTGATGTTGGGCGTAATCCTCTGGGAGAGAAGGCTCCCCCTGGCTAAGGGCAAGTATCTGGACTGGGATCAGCTGTGAGCCATTAGCAGCGACATTCACAGTAGCTCTGGGGTGTCAAAGTAAAATGTCAGAAGAGGGTGAGAAATGGGACATGTTGTCACAGCTCCCTTTGGGAAAAACAATCTGCCACCTCAGCTTTGGCTGATTAAGAGCTTCATGAGCTCCAAGAGGAGAGGTGGGAGTCCATTAAGAGTCGCTCTGGGATTTCCCAACTTGGAGATTTCTGAGTGCGCTGGATATTACTCATTTCTTTTTAATTTGGAAGATAAGCAGCATGATTTGGAGAGAAAAAGCTTTAATACAGAAGAGAAGAGTCTGCTGTGGCCCTTTCCTTGGCAACAAAACCATAAGCAGCAGCAACAGCAAACAGAAGCATCTGGAAAAAGTCTCCACAAGGATCTGTAATTGGCCACGGTGGTTTTTAAGGAAGAAGCTACTGAAAGTCAGCTTTCCTAAAATATAATCAGTGTCCTCTACTTGCTCGTAGTTTCTACATGTAAATTTTGCTTACATGTGATCAGTACGGCAGCTCTTCAACTCTCCTTGCCGTCTTTCTAGACCACGGCGCTTCTATTTCAGGCAACGGCCTCCATCTCCCAGTTTCTGAGAACCTGATTGCCTCCTCTGTGGTTTTGAACCTGAGCACACAGGTCCGAAGTCCCTTCCGGATGGGATGTACAACTTGTCCCAGTTGGCCCAGGACTTTTCCTGTGTGCGCACTGAAAGTCTTGCCTCCTGGGAATCCCCTCGGTCCGGAGCAAACCAGTATGGTTGGGCACCCTTCCCCGTGTCTGGGAGAGGCTGCCCTTGGAGCAGATGCCCACCACAGGAGGAGGAGGGCTGGGTCAGCTGGTGTCCAGCAAGGCTACTGTCTTTCAGAAATGTGGGGTAGCTTCTCTGAGGAGAGTCTATGAGTTAGACCAGCAATGATCAACCTCTCTAGTTAAAACTGTAACTCAATGAATTACTCATTAAAAGGGTAGAGATCAACGTATTATAAATACACGTGCAGCAGTTTGACGTAGTAGAAAGAGTGGAGAAGTTGGAGTCAAAATACCTGGCTTCGGCCGCTGATAGCAATGAAACCTCAGAGCCAAAGAATTAATCTTTCTAGCCTTGGTTTCTCCAGGTGTAAAGTGAAGGACCTATACCACAGCTTGCTTCCTCTTTTACCTTTTGTGTTGGAACTTTGTTCTAAAGGGTAGAGTGACTCCTACACCTTGAGACACGGTTTGCTGTCATCATGATTACAAGTTTTTCCCCTCAGCTCTGTTTCCTCTCCCCCTTCCCTTCCCCTCCCTATCCCCTCCACTCCTAATTCCCCTCTCCCTGCTTTCTCCATTCCCAGCACTGATCTTTTTTCTCTCAAGAGGCAACCATATCGATGTGAAAAATATTTTTCATTCAATAGGGTGTGGTTTTGTGCGTTTTGTTCTGTATATGGGTGTTTAAAAAAGATTTTATTTTATTTTATTTATTTGAGATCGAGCATAAGCAGGGAGGAGGGGCAGAGGGAGAGGGAGAAGCAGGTGCTCCTCTTAGCAGGGAGGCCAACCTGGGGCTCGATCCCAGGACCCTGGGATCATGACCCGACCCAAAGGCAGATGCTTAACCGACTGAGACACCCAGGGGGCCCTTGTGTATGGATTTTTAATTTTCATATGTTACATTGTGCTATAGACTTCATTTTACTCCTAGCACTTTTTTACTCAGCACCATTTAAGAAATATCTTCAGGATGTTGGATATTGGTCTCCAAGGGTCCTTCCACAGTGACATTTTATGAACATTGTTTAGTATTGCAGAATGCTCTGTTTTCTGGCATTCCAGCTAACTGGAATCAAATTATTGATGGGCTCTCTAGAGCAACAGAGGGGAGAAGAAAGTATATTTAATTGCCCCCCAAATTGTTCAACCTTGGCTTGCAAGAAGGGGACCACATGAATTAATTCATAGAGCACATTCCTGGGGAATACATGAAGTGTGGGACGGCTGAAGCAGTTATGAGCGCGCCTTTGGGCCTCTCACTCTGAATGGTGAGGCTTCCCAGTAACCTTGCAGATCTGCAGCCCCAGGAGCTCTCACAGGGCGGGGTGTGAGGGGAGGAGGCTCGTCTCCCGCAGAAAGCTGGTAGACATATGGCAGCTGCTTAGGACCTCAGCCGGAGATCAGCCTCGAAGAGAGCTCATAGCTGCAAGCTCTGACTTGTCTTCCCAGGGCTGCACAGGCCCCCAGCCAGCAACCCGTCCTGAGTGCTCCTGTGGTTCTTGGTGGCTTTGAGCAGAGCAGTGTCTCCCAGGCTAAGCCACTCTCTTGGTGGCATTGAGGCCAAAGGAGCCATGTGGTGCCTGGGAACAGGCTGCGGGTGGGGAGCAGCTGCGGGGAGCAGCCTCTCATGTCACTGCCTGCCTCCGAGTGGGAGAACGGACTCCATTTCAGGCAGCAGCAACTCACACTGGGTGGCCTCTGCCTTCCCCCCCCACATCAGTGCACTGAGAACAATCCAGAAGGCTGAGCAGCACGCAGCTCCCCCTCAGAGGAAGCAGACCTGGCCGTCGGGCCACACCTCTCTCCCTGTTTCTGGCTCAACAAGGGCTTTGGCTCCATTCAGGCTTCTTAGGAAGCTCTGGCAAGACCCCTCGCAGCTCGGCTGCTGGGGTCTGTGAAGTCAGGGGGCAATAAGGTGTGCAGGGGTGTTTCGTGTCTCTCCATGTGACACACTCGATCCCCTAAACTTTACACACAGACGCATCTTGCCTCTAACCCAGACCTTAACTCCTTCTGCTCCTTGGAGGGGGGCAGAACAAGCCACAAGAGCATTAAAAAACAAAAACAAACAAACATAAAACAGACATTCAGAGATCACAAAGGCCCGCTGTCTCCAGCCTCTTTCTCCCCTTCTCGGCCGATCTGACGTCGGTGGTATGTCATTTCCTCTTGGTGTTTTTTAAGCTGCCCAGAGAAGGAGATCGACGAAGTCATAGAATTACATATGCACTCTACCTACGTGCCTCCCTCTGCCAGGGTAAGGCTTAAACTGACCCTAGGAATCTGAGAGGGGCTACCTTCAGGCCTAGTAGCAGCTAACCCTGCGTACTGAGGCCATGGTTTTGGGGTCTCCGGATATGGAGAGTCTGGGGGCTCCAACGTCGCTAGGGACCCAGTTCCTCAAGTACCCAAGGGGAAAGCTCAAAGAAATGCAGCAAGATCGAAGAATCACACACCCGACAGCCACGGAGCCTACTAGGCTATGATCTCACTGGGTCCTCGTACCCTTCTGAAGGAGGTACTACTGTTAGCTTCTTATATAAATGAGCAAACTGAGCTTCAGAGGATCTACGTAGCTGGCCCAGCGACACACCAGTGATTAGTGGAGCCAGGATCTGGTTGCAGAGAAACCTCCAGAGCCCGTGCTCTCAACCACCGCAGATGTGTGGGCGTCCACACACACACATGATGATGTGTACATGTGCCTTTGGTTTATACACTGGAATCATTTTAGTGATAGTCACAGAATCACAGACTGTTGGACGTGGAAGTCAACTTAGAGATGGCCTGATTTACACACACACACACACACACACACACACACACACACACACAAAATGGAAAGGAAGGAAGGAAGGAAGGAGAGAGAGAGAGAAAGAAAGAAACAATCTGGGAACTTGTTTTAGAGAAACAGTTCTCAATTGAGTAGTATCAGAATCACCTGGTTTAAAACACAGATCTAGGGAACCACAACCCCTGAGTGCCTTCTTAAGTAGGCCTGGGGTGGGACCTCCAATGTGCATTCCTGACAAGGTCCCAGATGATGCCGATGCCGATGGTCCTGTGCCCACACTGTGAGAACCACTGCATTGGACAGTTTGGACACCTAGGGGACCATAACACCCACCGCAATTGTTACTTAAACATACTTAGCAGTGGTAATGAAGCCTTACATCCCCTGCCGTATCATTCTTATCTCAGTCACTTGTTCTTAAATACCTCTCTCTGACTCCCAGCAGCAGAACCAGGAATAGTCAGGATTTTAAAAACGCCCTCCCCTCTCCCACCCTCTCCCACCCTCCCCCACCCCGTCCCACCCACCCATGAATGCCATACTCCTTATGAACCTGAACCTGGGAATGTGGTATCATTCCTGTGTTTGTGTTATGTTATGGCACAGGTGACCTAAAAAAAGGTGAGTGTAATTGAATCACATGGGTCCTTACAAGCCCACCACTTCCTCTAGTGGTATACACAAGTCCATAAATTCCTGAATTTAGAAAGGAGCTACAGCAGGCGGGAGGCAGGCCTCCCCCATTCAGCAGATCCTCAGGCCAGCAGCTGGGCCCTTGGGGGCCCCCCCTTCCTGCCTGCTGAAAAAGTCAGTGGCTGCCACCTACATTCCAGCCCCATCAAGGTAGCATTCAGTTCGGTCAGAAAAAGCAGTGTGAAAGTTGTCTGAGAAACCATCCTAGGAATGGTCTGCCCCAGCGACCCTCAGCCGACGCTGCCTGCCTGAGGAACACAGAGCGATCCCTCGTCAGCAGGTGCGCGCCCTTCACGGAAGAGCAGTTTAAAAACAGTTGAGGAAAGCAGATCGATCGTCTTCCCACACTGCTGGTCTATCAGATAACATACTTGCCTGTTGCTGGGATTAATCATCCATAAAACCGAGGTGCTGTTCCTCTCGTGGGTATTAGGAAGTGCCCGCAACAGGATGGGATAAATGCACAGAATCCACAGGGCAACTGTCCCACCCTCCAAATATTCTTATTATTCTTGTAACAAAGTAAAATACATGGGGATGGTTTTGATTTTCTGCATGGCCACCATACAGCTATGATTCAACCACTGTGTCTTTTTATTGTAACAGAGGAATAGAACTACCTGCTGTCCCAGCTATAATTCAAGTAAATAAAACAGGTTAGCAGTAGAGAATTCTTAATACTGAGATTCCTCCCAAATACTCACCTCCCACTGATTTGTAGACACCTGACATTTAAGTGCAGGTTCATCTCTCAAGGGTGAGGTTCAAGGCACTGGATCTCTCTCTCTCTTTCTCTCTCTCTCTCTCTCTCTCACACACACACACACACACACACGGGCTCCCACAAAGAAATTTCCTTCCCACCCACAATGTGTTCAATCAGATGTTTTGTTAACAAATGCGTGACCATGCTTAGTTTCACTTCCCACAAGAGTTCTCTGATAACCTCTGAGAGCTGTTTTTGTGGTTTTAGCATCACTTTTCATTGATTTCTTCGAACTATAATCATTTCAAAATTATAATTTTTAACTGAGAATGTGGGTTGGTGGTTAAAAACAGGAAGTATGATGGGTAAGTCTGACAAACCGTGAAAATGTGCAAGGAAGTCCAGGAAAATTTAGAACTTGATATCATTGAAAACTGTGACAGCATTGCCCCTGTGAGTCCTCTGGGGAACTTGCCTGTAAAGAAGGATGAGGTTACTAACCAAACATAACTGAATGAGTATCCAAATGCAGTTGGTCTAAAATCTTGAAACACACTTGGACGTCCACGTGGACAAAAGTTCAAGCAGGATCACAGACTAGACAGTGAAAAAGTCAGTATCTCTCTGTGGCAGATTGTATTTCCAGAGGGTGGCAATATTATTTCCTATCCCATAGGCTCTTCTGCACTGTGACCTCGACCCTCTTCCCATAGAGAAGAACCTAATTCGATTTGTTTTGTGTCTGTGTTGGCTTAGTAGCCTGCTTGAGCAATGGAATGAAATAGGAATGATATTCCGGGGCTTCCAAAGTTAGGTCATAAGATCCTTGCACCTTCCACCTGAGACACATGGAATGCTCACTCTTGGAACACTCTCTCTTGAAAGCCAGGCAGCAAGCTGGGAGAAATCACACGGAAAGAGTGTCTGTGAAGACACTCTTTCATGTAAAGTATATATGCAGGTTACATTCCGAGAAGAAAATACTTGTATCTTCAATTGTATGTGGATTTTAAATTTTAATAGATATTACCAAATTGCTCTCCTCCCCCCTCAAAAAGTTGTACCAAGTCATGTTCTCACTAGTCAATTTAAAGACTTCATTTATTTATTTGTTTGAGAGAGGAAGAGCACAAGCAGGGGGAGGGGCAGAGGAAGAGGCAGAGAGAGAGTCTCAAGCAGACTCCTCCAGTGGGGAGCCTGGCTCAGGGCTCAATCTCATGACCCTCAGATCATGACCTGATTTGAAATTAAGAGTTGAACGCTTAACCTACTGAGCCACCCAGGCACACCTCACCAGTCAATTTAAAGAGATCTCTTTTCTGACACTCTTGCCACAACAGTGCATTACCAAATTTAAAAAATTGTTTACCCTGGATTCTTATTCAGATTATGGATATTATTATTGTGGCAAAAAATGAGCTTAATCCTTGATCTCTGTTTGCTATCTTGAAATATCATGTTTCAGAAATTCCCAGCTGTAATCGCCCCCAAGCAGTCATTTTTGCGAGAATATTAAAAATAAACTGTATGGATTTGGGAAGGATGACATGAGCCGCTAGGCAAAAAGAGAGTTAAAGACTAATAAAGATTAATGTGATTTCAGATCCAAAAAATGTGTAAGCTTGTTTTAAGGGGGGAAAAAACTCTGAAAGTATCTATACAAAGTGTTAAGAAGCAAAGTCCATTGTAATTAGAAACCTCAATCAAACCAGCAAATAAAACATTGCCTGGAATTTCCTGCAAGGTCAGTGTCAAGACTGCTTTGGAAGGAGGTGGCTCTGTTCCCTAGATGTGGCTGGGAAAAGTTTAGGTTGAAAGAGTCAGCCTCATGGAATAGAGAGTGCTCTTATCAAAAGATACATAACAGGGTCATGAATCTGGGTTAATTTCTCAAATAAGAAATCTGCTAAATGACCTGTTCAGCAACCTTGTTGTTTATTCAAAGCATTTAGTTTTAGTTGACTAGTTTTCATTTGTCATTGGGACTGTATCTTAAAGTCATTTTGTCTCTGATTCATTTAGTTCCATGTCTGCTGCAAGTGGAGACAGAGGGAGGGGCAGAGCACGTGGAGCCCAGAGGGGACAGCTTCGGTTTATAATGTTGTCTGTGAGGACGTGCCCAGGTGGTCACATAACAACGGACACAGAAATCTGCAATAAGATGGGGGTCCTGAAGTGTCTCCAGCGACCAATGCCTTGAGAACACCACCCCAAATAAATTGCCTCTGCATTTTCTTAAATGGAAGTCGTTGAGAGAGAGAGAGAGAGAGAGAGCACAAGCAGGGGGAGCAGTAGGCTGAGGGAGAGGGAGAAGCAGGCTCCCCGCTGGCAGAGAGCCTGCTTCCCCTTCTCTCTCTCTGCCTGCCTCTCTGTCTACTTGTGATCTCTGTCTGTCAAATAAATAAATAAAATCTTAAAAAAAAAAAAAAAAAGAATATCCTTGAGGCAGTGTTGCAGAATTCTTTTTCAGGGGGAGCGAACCTAGTTTCCTCTTCTGTTACAGAGCTCCAGGTCTCTGAGCAGCTTAAGTATGAAAACTTGCTAAGAAGTCTTGACTCTCCGTGATGATAACACAAGTCAGGATTTTGGACTCCAGATCTGGATTTTTTCCTGTTCTACAAATCTAGTAACATTTTTGTAGAATGCTCAAACATTTCATTCCTAGAGACACTAGGAATTGTGGTTATCTGCCATAACCACAGATTCTTGCGGGTCAAAATACTCTGGTAATCCTTTATTCCTATTGCCCATTACAATAAATGCACTCATCTTGTCTCTGCTTATTAAGTGCTTTCAACTTGGCCTCTACTAGTCTGAAATTTGCACGTCATCCCCATTAAAATCAAGGAGCCTACCTCACTGGTAAAATCTCTTGACCTCATACCTGGCCTATAGAAGATAGCCATCAGAAAGCTTTTCAAGGTAGCTAGTGTTCTCCACACTGGGGTATTTGTCAATGCCTTAGTGAAGGAATCAAGAGGTGGGAAATAGCTGGGCCAATCAGTCATGAAAAATTCACTCCAACATCTCTACCTCTTGATGTCTTTGAGTTCCTCTGTTTTACCACAGAAACTCTGGTATCTCAGTCTCATTGAATATAGACCACTAGAGAGTCCAAGTTTCAGTCAACCCATCATGTATACCTTTAAGCTACTTTCAGTTGTACAAGTTAACACATTAAATCCAAAATATCGGGGCGCCTGGGTGGCTCAGTGGGTTAAAGCCTCTGCCTTCAGCTCAGGTCATGATCCCAGGGTCCTGGGATCGAGTCCCACATCGGGCTCTCTGCTCAGCAACGAGCCTGCTTCCCTTCCTCTCTCTCTGCCTGCGTCTCTGCCTACCTGTGATCTCTGTCTGTCAAATTAAATAAAATCTTAAAAAAAAAATCCAAAATATCTGGTAAGTATATTTCCATTAAGGTGGGGTCCAGCTTTCTGATTAGAAAATGCCACTTGGTGAGTGCTGACATTAGAGGCTCTTGGGCCAAGAAACTCTGGGAAGACTCCATAAGACCCAAAAGGATGGATTCGGTGCTGGTGAGAGTGGTGTAGTTTGAGAGAGCATGGAAACTCCATCTGCCCACCCCTGAGTTACATCCTTTTCTTTTTTTTTTTTTTTTGTTTTAATTTTATTTATTTATTTGACAGACAGAGATCACAAGTAGGCAGAGAGAGAGGGGAAAGCAGGCTCCCCGCTGAGCAGAGAGCCTGATGCAGGGCTCGATCCCAGGACCCTGGGATCATGACCTGAGCCGAAGGCAGAGGCTTTAACCCACTGAGCCACCCAGGCGCCCCTATATCCTTTTCTAATAAATTGGTGATCTTGTAGACAAAACCCAAAAACCTCCAGGGAGGAAGCACTGTGCTGGTCATTTTTTAAAAATTAACATATATGATATTAGTTTCATGTGAACAACATAATGATCTAATATTTATAGCTATTATGAAATAATCACAATAATTCTACTTACCATCCATCACCATACATAGTCACAGGATTTTTCTTTTTTTCTTGTGATGAGAACTTTTAAGATTTACTCTCTTGGCAACTTTCAAATATACAATATATTTCTGGTATTTCGGAAGGGGCCAGTGAGGCTGGTCTGGGTGTGTTGGGGGGAATCCCCTGGAAATTGGAACTGTTACGGCCAAGATGATAAATTCTCCTGGAGTGACAATGACAGTAAGAACAAGCAAAATAGGACATAGTAATTTCTTTCTCCTTGCTCATACCTTGCACTCTCTCTCCAGTGCCACTGGTACCAGAGCTGAACACTGAGACACCTGGCAAAGGAAAAATGTACGTAGTAGAGTCTTAGCGAAAGCAGAATATCTAAGGATGGTTTGCAGCTTAATTATCAGCATCGTTTTCTTTTTGTTTTTCATACTAAAATAATTTTATTGTTTTAAAAATTTCTCTCCATGCTGACATACATTAATGGTTGAAATAATATGCAATCTACTAAATTTGAAATGTAATACTTATACTACATAATTCTAGAAGTTATCTATGTGTGGAAATGATGTACGTATAAGAATTTTATTAAACACATCATTAATTAAATAAGATCTAAACAAAACAGAGAGAAATCAAAATGACTTTGGAGGGAAAAGCAGAGTCAGATGTTCTTTTGTGCTTGTGGGTGTCCAGGGCCCAGCTGCTGTGAGGTTGCCATGGTCAAACCTGAACATGACCCCAGGCCTTGGAGCTCAACATAGTTTTCGTGATTGACTATAACCTGGTTGTTGAAAGGATGAAATGATGCCATGTATACTGAATACCTAGAATCACACCTGGTCCATCATAAGTGTTCAATAATCCTTAACACTTTTGGGGGATTTGGGTAACTTAGTTGGTTGAGGTTCTGACTTGTGATTTCAGCTCAGGTGGAGATCTCATGGGTCCTGGGATCGAGCCTCAAGTCAGGCTCCGTGCTCAGCGGGGAGTCGGCCTGGGACTTTCTCCTTCTGCACCTCACCCCTCGCCCCTCGCCCCACTCATGTGCACTCTCCTTTTTTCTCTCTCTCTCAAATAAATAATTCTAAAAAAAAATCCTTAACACTTTTTTATATCAATTGAGATAAATACAGTTTTCCCCCCTCCTTCATTCTGATGATGTGATGTATTAATTTTTGAATGTTGAACCATCCTTGCATTTCAAGAATAAATCCCAGTTTGTCATAGCATATAATTCTTTTAATATGCTATTGAATTTGGTTTGTTAGGCTTTTTAAAATTGCTATTTATCATACATACAGAGTTTGAAATTTTGGAATGAGAGGCTAAATCAAGGTGACCTTGGAAATTTACTAGAGAATTTCCTGAACTGTCTGCTCTGAAAGTCATTCCAGTTTTGCTTTTTGGGGTATTTTCATAAATGTGATCTCTCAGCTCAGCTCTCTGAGTGTTCCCAGTCATTCTCACAACTGCAAGAGGATGTAGCTAAAGACAAATGAGAAACATAAACTGAGTGGATTGAGAAGAATTTTGAGAGCCTAGCTTTTTCTTTTTTTTTTTTTAATTTTATTTATTTATTTGACAGAGAGAGATCACAAGTAGGCAGAGAGGCAGGCAGAGAGAGAGGAGGAAGCAGGCTTCCTGCTGAGCAGAGAGCCCGATGTGGGGCTCGATCCCAGGACCCTGGGATCATGACCTGAGCCGAAGGCAGCGGCTTTAACCCACTGAGCCACCCAGGCGCCCCAAGAGCCTAGCTTTTTCTAAATGCCAGGGTCTATTCCAGCGGTTAGCTCAGGGATTAAGAGCATGAAAAGAATGTCAGGCTAGCTGAGCAAAATTTTAATGATTAAAGAGAAAAGCTGGCTTCCCTAGATCTTTGGTCCAGCTCAGTGGGGAAAAGGGCAGACCACTCCTACTACAGCACCACTCCACACTGGCTGCTTGGGGACACACTTGGGAAGATACCCAAGAGGGTCACCTGCCTGCTTTCCCATCTTGAAATGAAGTTAGAGACTACAGGCCTTATCTTATAGCAGGGGGGAGGCATTTTTGGTGGGGAACAAAGTCCCCACCAAAAGTCTCCCCCAGAAAGTCTCCCAGGAGAACTTGCAGTAAGGTTTACAAAGATTCTGATGAGAAAAGCCACTTGGGGCTCTTAGAAGTCCTTGGAAATTTTGGTTCTGCTGGTCTGAGTAAGGAACTCAGATTTTGCTTTTTAAACAAGTAGCCCTGGTGATTTTTATCATCGGGAAAGTTTGGGAAGCCCTACCTAGGGCAAGAGGGCAACTGTTTTCCTGGACCTTCTGCTCAACATTGGCAAAGAAAGATAATATAATATTTAACCACCGAAGAAAGACATCTGTTTAGTTAAGACCTGTGCAGGAAAGGAAAAAAGGGCTACAGTTACTATTCTGCAGAAGAAGAAATGCATGGGGCTGCTTTGCAATTCTGTAGTTATGAATGCCAGATAATGTCATTGAAGGCAAAGCTTTCTTCCCTGAATTAGCTTGGGTTTGGTTGCAAAAACACATCAGCCTTGAAAACGTAGCTGCTGACTTCACCTTGGAGACCAAGGGCTGTGCTGCCACCATGGAGGGAGGGTGTGAAGCAAGTGTCCCCTAGATGCCAGCTCATACCTCATGCTTTTTCGACCTTTGCCAGTGATGTGGTTAGTTTCCTAGGGTGTCCTTCCTCACCCACAGCTGGAGCTATTCCCCACATCTGAAAGCAAAAGGCACACAGGCTGGTCAGAAGACAGCTGTGCCTCAGAGCTCAGTGAGAGGCGCGGGAGCTTAAGCGTCAACCCAGCTCAAGATCCTGATGTGGGAAGGACGCACAGAGAGTCATGAAATGCGTGTCTGTTTACTTCCATGAGATGACTCAGCAGGAAAAGTGGATGAGATGTCTGAGCATGTAATGGGTACATCAAGGCCCCAGTCCCACCAGAGGCCCCGGAGGTAGTTCGGCCATCTCTATAGTCCTGGTTTTGGTAAAGGCCTTGGAAGAGTGCTTTTAGCATCTAGGAAAGCACCTCCCAGCATATGAGGACAGGCTCAAGTAGTTTTTGAATGAGTGAATGAATGTGAATGAGAGCGAGCTTGTCATTGAATCGTAAAACAGAAACCTCCAATTGTTGATAGCGTAAGAGAAAACTTCAAGCTTCATTTCTCAGACCTTTATTCTTTGAAACAAAGTTCAGGCTTCTGCGTGTTATACTCTGTTAACCACAGAGGCCCAAAGTTCTTCCATAACTGATCGGAGCCTGGGATTGCTCTTCTCAGCTCTTAGGAGCCCTCACACTCCCTTTCCCCTCCAGGAAGCGGGGTGATCACGGGCAGACGATGGAGCACGGCAGCAGCCGCTTGGAGGACTTCCCTCTCAACGTGTTTTCCGTCACTCCCTACACACCTAGCACCGCTGACATCCAGGTGTCCGATGACGACAAGGCGGGGGCCACCTTGCTCTTCTCAGGCATCTTCTTGGGACTGGTGGGGATCACGTTCACCGTCATGGGCTGGATCAAATACCAAGGTGTCTCCCACTTTGAATGGACCCAGCTCCTTGGACCTATCCTGTTGTCAGTCGGGGTGACATTCATCCTGATTGCCGTGTGCAAGTTCAAAATGCTCTCCTGCCAGGCGTGCAAGGAAAGCGAGGAAAGGGTCCTGGATTCGGAGCAGACGGCGGGAGGACAATCATTTGTTTTCACTGGTATCAACCAACCCATCACCTTCCATGGCGCCACTGTGGTGCAGTATATCCCTCCTCCTTACGGTTCTCAAGAACCCCTGGGGATGAACACCACCTACCTGCAGCCAGTGGTGAACCCCTGTGGTCTCATACCACCTGGAGGGGTGGTGACCGCCACGCCAAGCCCTCCTCAGTACTACACCATCTATCCTTCAGAGAATGCTGCTTTTGTTGGTGACCCAGACTACCCTTCCTTCGTGGCCGGTGGAAATGACAGGTATGTTGTGTGGAGTGGGGATGCATCTCTTCCAGCTGTCACAGTTGTGGCCCATGGCTTTGTCTGGTGTGTAAGGAAGGTGCTGGGAGAAGGCAAGCTTCTGTGTGGCGTGTTGCCAAAATGGTGGCGCTGGTTCTGAGAGAGGCGGTGTGGACTGTAATGGGTCTGTGTTTTCCGCTCCCATTTCAGATCCAGCCCTGATGCTGACCAGCTAGAAGAGACCCAGCTGGGAGATGAGGTGTCTGCCTGCTTCTCTCCTCCCCCCTATGAGGAAATATACTCCCTCCCTCGCTAGACTATGATGCCAAAGGAACAGCATTCAAGTCATTGTTGCTGACAAATGAGATGTCGGGTGTTGTGACCTTTTTAGGTTAGACAGCAGAGCAGCCCAGCCAGCCTTACAGATACCAGTCGAGGGGGGGTGGAGTGGGAGTGGGGCAGGAGGGGAAACAGGAAGGAAAATATCTGAGATGGGTAAAAATTAGGTGGGGGTGGAGGAAATTTCCTCCTGGTACAGCTGGATATTCCCTGCATATGGACATGGGCAGGAATTTCACTTGGTCCACAACCCACCCCTTTCCTACAGGAAGGCCCTGGTGTCTCAATTTTAATTACAACAGCCAAAGGGAAAATCACTGCTATTGTGACACTGGGAGTTTCCATGGCAGTGAGAAGGGGGGTGGGCAGGGAGCAGGGAAGAGAAAATAGGCTTCACTGGAGATTTTCTAGTACCTGTTCTCAGCCCCCCAAGAGGGTTTGCAGATTCCCAAACAACATGGTTGCCATCCGGTGTCCCTTGAGGACTCTGGGTATCTTAAAGGCTGCAAAACATTTTTTTAGTGGAATAAAATAAAATAATATCTCCGTTTAAAAAAGGGATTAGAGGGACGCCTGGGTGGCTTAGTTGCTTAAGCGGCTGCTTCGGCGCGGGTCATGATCCCAGGGTCCTGGGATCGAGTCCCATATCGGGCTCCTTGCTCGGCAGGGAGCCTGCTTCTCCCTCTGCCTCTGCCTGCCTCTCTGTCTGCCTGTGCTCACTCTCTCTGACAAATAAATAAATAAAATCTTTTTTAAAAAAATCTATTAAAAAATAAAAATAAAAAAGAGATTAGATAGGGGCGCCTGGGTGGCTTAGTGGGTTAAGCCTCTGCCTTCGGCTCAGGTCATGATCCCAGGGTCCTGAGATCGAGCCCCGCATCAGGCTCTCTACTCAGCGAGGAGCCTGCTTCCTCCTCTCTCTCTCTGCCTGCCTCTCTGCCTACTTGTGATCTGTCAAATAAATAAATAAAATCTTTTAAAAAAATTAAAAAGGGATTGATAGCTGGCTACAAAATAAACTAAAAACCATACAAAATAAACATGATAGGACAACAGTGTCAATAAATCCTTAAGTTATCACTGGGTCACAGTGACTCTTTGGCAAGGCTAAAGCCTGGTTTGCCCACCAGGCTGGGATCTGTGTTGGAAAGGAGCTACCGGGGTCCAGTGACCAAGAGAACATGGGGACCTCTCTAAGAACTTGTCTATGAGTTCTGCTGAATTAGACAAAATAGAGCCTCATGTCAGTACCTGGAAAATCATGAATCATGGAAACAATCCTTACGGTCAAGACAAGCTTGTCTTCTTTATAAAAGAAGTTGGTGTTCTTAATCTTCCTGAATCTGAACTATATAATAAACAACCACAACAGATAAAAGATTTAAGAAGAGACAGTTACCACTGTTGGGTTTTAAAATAAAATATTTTCTTTATTTTCCTGCCACTTGAGATAAGGGGCACTCATCCCAAAGGAAGACAGGATTTAGCAATACCTTAAAATTTTGGTACTATGTGTATATAGAGAGTGATTTTAATTAATTTTTATCAAAAACATCTAGTTTTCCAAAGATATGATTAAAATATACTTGATACATTATTGTTGTGATTTGTATTTTATCTTAGGAACAGAACCTTTCTATATGAGAATTCATTTTGATGTGTGATGATAGAAGGGGATGGAAAAACAGGATTCCGTTTACAGAAGCAATATTCATGAAATACTGGATTCCTAGCTGAGGGCCATTGGTTCTGGGGAGGAAGTGTGGGGACAGGGACACAGCCATGCATCACCAGCAGCATACCCACTGGCCATGACACCCTGCATGCCTGCCTCCCTGACCCCCTTTCCCTGCTCATCCTCACTCAGCCCACAGCTTTAGATTCCTGGATTTGGGTTATAATGAGCATCAAGGAAGGCTCAAACAGGAAAAAGATGTGTCCACATGTGGCAGCTGGGCAGGCAGGACTGCCGATTTCTCCCAGGTATGCTGGGAGTCCTACATGCACCGAAGTGGCCTTGGGAAGTCTTTATCTCCAGGCAGAATGATTCAGCGTGAACTGTTCCTGTTCAAAGAGAGAAAAAGGGCTAACATAGAGATAACTGATGCCTCCCAAATGGACTCAGAGCTTCAGGAGCTCAGGGTGGGTGGCAGGCCTGCAATGGTCGGGGGCAGGAGTGGAGGGATGGGAATGTGTTCATTCATTCAACATTTATTGAGTATATCCTCTGTGGCTAGACATGGGCAATCAAGTGGAGATATAGAAGTGAAACACTCAACCACCAGAAAGCACAGATTCTGCTCTGCCCTCATAGATCTTCTTGTCTGGGGGGCAGGGGATGGAGAGATCTGACCAGTTACTCTCCAACATCCAAGAGGGGTCCTGTAGCTTCAAGAGGGACTTGGACTGGTCAGGAGCGTCATGGGGGCCTGCCTGAGGAAATGTAGTCAAGGCCCTCGACTTGCATAACCCCAGGGAGCGCTGTTCACACTGGATAGCCATGCGACTGGTGTATCTTGACCTCTAAGGACTGTGCTGGGAGCTGCAGGAACAGCTGCTGATACCCAGTCAAAGAGAAGGAGGGAGATGGCTGGCAACCCCTCCGGGTGTCAGGGGGCGTTTTGCAGCCTGTGGAAACTGACAGTCCCGCTGCAGCTGCACTCAAACAGAGATGCCTTCAGCTACCCGACAACCCCACCCCCTTGCTCTCTGGCTTCTGGACAACACACTCTCTATCTTTATTTGGGGTGGTGGGCACCAGCATGATGGTAAGCCCACTGCATGGCTTTTGGATCCCAACCCCAGGTCCTTCCTTAGTCTCTCTGGCCAGCAAGGACATATTCCTGACGGGTTTCCAGTTTGTCAGCCAGAAGTCTGCCTTTTAGCATTCTTTCTTGCAGTATGGAGGACTGCGACCCTGGGACAGTGGGTTAGAGTCTGTCTGGTCCCGGCTATGCAACCCACCCTGAGATTATCAGTGGGGGAAGTGGCCCTGGTTTTGGGCATATGCTCAAAGGTTCAGTGCCCAGGCCAGAACCCGAGGGGTCAGCCTCGTTGAACCTTTTAGGTTGTGTCTGGAGAGCAACTGGAAAGCCACTGAACGGCCTAAATGGGGAGGGAGCTGTGATCTGAGTGAACACTTACTGGTTTGGCCAAGACTCAGAGTCATCTGGGGGTAATAGTGACCTTGCTGGCAAAGCTCAGACCCAAGAGACCAGGGCACCAGGGAACACCCTTCCCCACCCTTGCCTTCAGTGGGGCACATGTTCTGGCTGTCTATATAGAATTCAGAAGAAAACTAAAAGGTCTTGTTAATCAAAGGAGACAGGCTCCTTAAGAATGTAATGTTGTCTGGAAACATCTCCCAGGGGCTGACTAGGGCTGGGTCTTTTGGCTGGAGAGATGGATGATAGCTGACCATCCTGACAGGGTAGGACAGGAATTACTGAGGCCTGTGAAGTGGGGCCCAGCCACCAAGGGGGAGATACTTTTGCAAAGCTCTTAGGATGTCTTCTTTCTGTCCTTGGGCCCACAGAGGGACAGATCCCCTGTGCAGTGTGGGTCTGGGTTCACTCCCTCCTGTAGAATCCTGGGAGGTGTCTAGCACAGGTGGGGCACTCCCCAGATACCGTGGTCCTTCTTCCTTTGCTCCCCTGTGCCAGGCACGAATCTCAGCTTCACTTGCCCTCAGTGGCTCTCGACTACAAAATCAGCCCTTTCAGAGCTCTCCCCACTTATTTGGCAGAGGGTGGGGGTACAGCATAAAAATAAAACCTCTTGTTTGTGAAGAACTGGCTGTGGGTATCTATTTTCAGCTTCCGACCTCTGGGGTACCTCATTGGCTTTGTTGACTGTTGGATCCCTGGAGCAGAGCTGGCTGAAGCCCCATGCCCCCCGGATGGCTGGTGTTGCTCCCCCAAACAGAGGATCCTCATAGGAACCGAGGGGTAGACTTCTTACCGACAAAGAGAGTTTCCTGCCTGGTTCTCGGTAGTGGCCGTGCTTGTCAAGGTCACCAGGGCGCTGTCTGCAGACTGCGACTCACACCACTTGGCCCCATGCAGGCTCCTCCACACAGCCAGCACCTGGCTCCTGTCAAACAACAAATGTGAAATAAAGAAATTATCTATCAAATAGATAATTCAGGAGCACTCTAGAGCAACTAGCTGTTCTGGTGTTTTCTACATTATGAAAAATTTTCAAACGAATACAAGAGTAGAGAAAACAGTACATCAAACCCTGTGTGGCCACCACCAACCTCAACTCATGGCCCATCCTATTTCATTTAGACCCCAACCACAATCCCCCAACTACATTTTTATTTTTTTCCAGGGTTTTTCATCTTTTTTTTTTTTTAAGATTTTATTTATTTGACAGACAGAGATTACAAGTAGGCAGAGAAGCAGGCAGAGAGAGAGGAGGAAGCAGGCTCCCCGCTGAGCAGAGATGTGGGGCTTGATCCCAGGACCCTGGAATCATGACCTGAGCTGAAGGCAGAGGCTTAGCCCACTGAGCCACCTAGGCGCCCTGTTTTATTTTTTTTAACAGTTTCCTTTTTCTTTTTTTGAATGGAGGTATAATTGCCATACAGCATTTTGTTAGTTTCAGGAGTACCACATAATGATTGATATTTGTAGCACCCAACTGGATTTTTAAAAAGGTAATCATGTCATCCTAAAATATTTCATTGTGTATCTTTAAAAAGTAAAGGTAATAGGGTAATGGGTAGTAAGGAGGGTATGTGTGGTGATGAGCACTGGGAGTTATACACAACTAATGAACCATTGAACACTACATCAGAAACTAATTATGTACTATATGCTGGCTAACCGGACATAATTTTTAAAAAAAGAAAGAAAAAAGGTAAAGACTAAAAAAAAAAATCACACCATTATTATGTCTAAAAAATTTACGCTTAACGTCATCAAATATCTAGTTAGTGTTTAACTTATCCCACTTCACTCTATTTTATTTTTAGCTCTTCATTTTGCTTGAATCAGGATCCAAATGAGATTAGCTTTTGTTAAATGCATCCTAAATTTCTAGTTATGCTATACCATGTTTTGGGAGGCAGACAGTTGGCAAACTATTCATGGTAGCCAATTCATATTTATTAAATTTCACTTTCCAGACAAAAATGTTTTTCAGGGTTCTTCACTTTGTATCTCCTCCTCTGTCAGTTCCCTGAAACTCTAGGACTTCTCTGGAATTAGAAACTTATTTTTCCTGATTTTAGCACATTACTAGGAATGATCCTAAACATGGGCCTAGAAGAAATAAATACATGAAAACAAAAAGAGATCTTCAAGTGAATGTTTAGTTGAGAAATATCTGTTGCAGAATAGTGTCAGGTGTATCTCAAAACTCTGAAAACCTTTAGCATTTCTGACTTGGTAGGAAAAAAAAAGTTTTTTCCTCTAGAAATCATAAAAACTCCTTTGAACATTTCAGAAGTGGGAACAAGAGTCTCCTTTTTAAGAATTAGGCAGGGGCTCTGGGTGGCTCAGTTGGTTAAGCCTCCAACTCCTGATTTTGGTTCAGGTCATGAGCTCAGGGTCCTGGGATGGAGCCCCACGTTGGGCTCCATTCTCAGCAGGAAGTCTCCTTGAGATTCTCTCTGTCTCCCTCTGCCCCTCCCCTTGCTTGCTCTGTCTCTCTAAAATAAGTAAATACAGCTTCATAATAAATAAGTAAGTAAATGATGGGCAAAGCCTCTTGCTGAACATTAAAATATTACCTGGTACAATTGAATTCACAGAGGTTGATTGGGGACCTCTCACCAATGAGTTCCCTATTCTCCTCAACTTAAAAATGAATGTATTTTCTGGACATGCCTACAACTTCTCCTTTGAAGGTGGTTAGTATAAATGTGTGTGTGCATGTGTGTTCACCTATACTCTCTTAAAGAATGTGATTTATGGATTTCTTGCCCATTTAGTACCTGTAAATCATCAAGAGTTTTATGTCCCAAGCAGTCAGCAGTTGGTTATAAAATCAACAGAGAGCTGTACTAAATAAACCTTTCCTGGATTGCTCTTAAGAATTGATGACAAATCAGAAAGTGAAGACAACTCCATGGGAATGATTCTCACCTGCCTCTGGGATACCACAAAGGTCTCAGATACAGGAATTTTATTTGTCGTGAGCTTTTAAGAAGATTAATAACCAGATGAACTGGGAAGGAAATCAGTTTTCTGGGTGCCAGAAGTTTTCTCCTGAAAGAAAGAATTTGTCCTCCAGCATAAAACTTAACACTTGTGTAAATCATAGACACAACTATGTGTGCTGGGATCTGATGATACACAAGGGGCTGAAAATGAAGCTTATGTAAGAAGTCAGTGATCTTCCTGTTAGAATCCTCACATTTATTAGCTTAAAGAAATAAATTTTAAAAAGGAATGTGTGTGTGTACACTTTTTTAATATATATGTTTCTCGATAAATACATAAGAACTGAGAATGGTCATTTCTGACGCTAGGGTGGGAGACTCATTTTTCACTTTAGTCCATGCTAATTAATGAATTTTTTTTTTACCATGTTCATTTACAACCTGTTCAAAAATTATTTTTGGAATAGAGGAAGAAGAGGGGTGCCTGGGTGGCTCAGTCGTTAAGCGGCTGCCTTCAGCTCGGGTCATGATCCTGGAGTCCTGGGATTGAGCCCTGCGTTGGGCTCTCTACCCGGCGGGAAGCCTGCTTCTTCCTCTCCCACTCCCCCTGCTTGTGTTCCTTCTCTCGCTGTTTCTCTCTCTGTCAAATAAATAAATAAAATCTTTAAAAAAAAAAAAAGGAATAGAGGAAGAAGATAAGGAGATGATCTCTCTCCATGTGTTTTTACTGTTAACATCATCTTCTTGAGTCCCGAGGTAATAATGTTCATTGTCACCGCTGCTTATATATCCCACAGATAAACACACAAGACACACAGATGCAAATTCAGTGTGTATACAGATGTGTGGACACAAGTACCTTGTAATATGAACCACACTTTTACATGGACACACACACATAAGGCCTCGGGGGACAGAACCGAGTGTTCACTGTCCATTGCTCACCATGTGTGTGAAAGAGTTTTCACACATCCATGTTGTCATTGAAGTCCTCTGTGGCTCCTGCTCAATGTTAGGTAAACACAGACCAATGTCAACGTAGCCGCAGCACACAGAGAGTCATGAGTCAGATTCCACAGGTTCTTTCTTTGATCATTTTCTCAACCCAGCCTCCACCGTCACACCTTGAACACCTGCTCACCCCAGCAGCCATTCATTTACCTTTGTACCTTCGGAGGTGAAAAGGAGAGCAACCTAAGTTACCTGATTCCTCATTGGAAGGAGCTACAGGACTAACTGTGCACCATTTTCTCCTCTTTCCTCCCTGGATGGGCCTGCAAGGACATCAGTGCCTGTAGCAGCCACCCTTGGCCCTTTCCCTCCCGGTCCCTGCCGGGCCCTCCCACTCCCCATTTCCTTCTGGGCTTCTGGGGCTGGCCTGATCCCACTTCAGCCAGGAAGGTTACTCTGATCCCTCAACAGTCTGAACAGGAGCCAGAAAAACATGTTTGGAATTTTTCAGAAGGCAAGTAGACTATAGAAGGGAAAACAAAAGCTCTGTCGCAAAGCTTGGAAGAGAACAGGTTTAACTAGGGTGTGTCTGGGTCTCATTCGGCCCCTCGGAGGCCACAGAGACTCACCCTCAGGGGTCACCTTTCTGGTCCCGGTGCTCTGCTGACGCCCGGACAGACCTCCCAGCTTCCTCTGTGGTTCTTGAAGGCCTGTGGCAGGAGGCACCCCATGGCTACTTAGACTTTCGTATTCAGCTGACATCTTTTCAAACCTGAACAAAGTGAGTTTGTCACTTCAAGAGAAGCAACTGACAGCGTTTGTGGCCCACAATAACATTCAACCTTTCAAGGGAAAATGAGAATTTCTGAAAAACTTCTATCATCATGAGCTTGACAACTTCTTAAAAATGTGATTTAAAAAAATATTATATAACGAGATGTGCCAACATTCGAAAGGACTGTATAACTCAGTGAACAAGTATTTTCCACGTGAGTACTAGATGATGTTTCAAAATCATGCCCGTGTACAACATGCATTCAACATGCTAGATGGATCAATGGGTTTTCATGTACTAAAGTACAAAATATTCATTGATATGATTTCAGATTCCACACTGCAACTAGCCTTTAAGAAACTTCCATGTGAGTTTTGGTGTAGTACTGAAGAATAATATCTATGATTATCTGAAAAGTTTTTAAAAAACTTCCATATTTTCCAACTTATACATCTGTGTGAAACCAGATTCTCTTCATATAATTCAACCAAAACAACACATTGCAACAGATTCAATGGGGAAGCAGATATCAGAATCTGGCTGTGTTCTGTTGGATATTTTTCAAAAATTTAAAAATTAGAAAGAAATACCACTCTTCTAACCTTTTTTTCCACAAAGGAAATAATATGGTATTTAATACATAAAGGGTATATAATTGTAATTTTTATTTGTTTTTTCCTTTCTCTATTTTTTTAAAGTTACTTTGTTTATTTGTTTAAATAATCTCCACAGGCAACATAGGGCTTGAACTCACAATTCTAAGATGAAGCAAGAGTTGCATGCTCTTCCAACTGAGCCAGCCAGGTGCCCCTGTAATTTTTATTTTATTTTATTTTTTAAAAGATTTTACTATTTATTTGAGAGAGAGAGAGAGAGAACAAGAGACAGAGAAGGAGCAGGGGGAGGGGCACAGGGAGAAGGAGAAGCAGACTCCCTGTTGGGATCATGACCTGAGCCAAAGGCAGACGCTTAACCAACTGAGCCATCCAAGGCACCCCTATAATTTTTATTTCTATGTTTTAATTTTTTTGAAGATCCTAGAGCTTTCTAAAATTTTTTCAGCATTATTGGGGTATAACTGACAAGTAAAATGATAATATTTTAAACTGTACAATGTGATGATTTAATATAGATAATGTAATCTTTTAATGCTTAAATAAATATTTAATCTTTTTTTGGTTTTAATTTCTAATACGGTAAGTACTAGTAGATATCACATAAACAAAAATTCTTTGGGTTCCTCAATATATTTCAAGGGTATAAGTGATTTCTAAGAGCCAAACTGTTGAGAACAGCTGGTCTATATGATTAGGGACAGATAAGAAGCAGGGGCAATGAACCTACCTAAAACACTACGTTTTCTAGCCTCCTTTGCAGCTAAGTTTGAGCATGTAATGAAGTTCTGGCCAACAGGATGTAAGCAGAAATTTGGGGACAAGGCTTCCAGAAAGACTCCCTGGAAAATAGATAGCTAGGGGAATTCCTTTTTTTGACTTCTTGCTTTTCCTCATTCTGAAAGACTACAACTTGTACGTAGTCACAGAACACCTAGCAGCCAGCTCAGACAGCAAGGCGACCCTGAGAATAGAAGCTACTTATAAAGAAGGAGCAGAAAGACAGAAAATGTTGAGTCCTCAATGACTGTGATGCTGGTTGTATACTCTAGACTTTTTAAACGGAAGAGAAGAAAAGTTTTGAATCTTGTTCAAGCCACCATTATTTTGACTTTTCTGTTACATGTAGGGAAAGCAAATTATTTCTTTAAGTGTGACAGTGTGCTAAGATTAGCCACAAAGGGCCCATCTTTATGTGGATTATATAACTATTTATGTATTTTTGAGACTGGGTTTCAATCCCATGCCAACCACTGTATCAAGGTATGATATCGAGAAAACATTTCTCAGGGTTAGCATTACAGGCACTCAGAAATTCATTCAAGTCTTTAATCAGCAAACATTCAGGAGGCTCATGCTATTGGCAGACAGAGAGCCAGGCATTGGGTCTACGTACGCTCAGAGCCCTCGAGGTCCATGAGGGAGCCGCCTCACCCCAGGAACTAGCGCGGCCCTCACGGCTCTGCTGTGGGCCCCACAGTGAGATAACCGACTATTCTCAGTGTAGAGAGAGAAGTGGACAGCTTGTCCCTTAATTGGTATTTCTGGGGCAGGCCTTAAAATTCTCTTGAGCAAATTTCATTGTCACCCGCACTCACTGAACCAGAATGGCCCAAATAAACAAAGACGCTTGCCCTCCCCTCTCCTTAACGCTGATGGGTTGACAGATCGCATTCCCATGACCAGCCACGTCAGTTACTGCGGGCTGTCTCATGCTACATCACTCCGGTAACCAGCCTGATCTGAACGTACAGCTGCAGAAGGTCAACAAACCTTGTCCATGGGATCACCTGTTGCTAAAATCTTTTAAACAAAGGTAACTTCTTGTGGAACCCTAGAGCAGTCTCCTCCCTCCTGTTCTACAGTCTATAACCATTTCCTGGGAGCATCACAGGTGAGGATGGGATGAAGGAGAAATGTACAAAGGGATTATTCATGAAGGTTGGCGCATTCCAGAAGGGGGGGGCATCTCCAGAGTAACCAGGTTTCCCTCAGGCTCCTTGGATTCGGGGTGGACTCAGGCCATACCTGACCACTGCACAGCCTGCTAGGGATCAGACATGGTGACACTGTTGATCAAGAACTATAACGTCTGCAGAGTTGTGATTAGTAAGACATGCTGCCCTGACAGGGAAAGCAGGGTCAAGTACAAGCCTGGGTGGGATGCCACTTATTAGCTAGGTGACTTCAGGCAAGTTGCTTCACCTTGCTGAGTGCAAGAAATAGTTACATATGGTTCCTCAAGTAATGCTATTCACTCTAGCATTGGGGGTATAGGCCAAAATATGCTAACATCGTTAGAGAAATTATTTTTCTATTAATTTTCCGCTATCATAATCTATCACTTGGAATTAGATTTGTTTTCATGTCACTAAAAACCCCCAAATAACAGGAACTCAAACAGGAGAAGCTTATTTCTCTCTTCCATATAAAAGCCCAGATGTAGACAGGACAGGGCTTATCCCTACCATTGGTGGTTCGGATGCCGGTCTTTCCACTGTTTTTATTCGTCACCTTGCTTTCTTCTTCAAAGTCATCTCATGGTCCCAAGTGACTGTGGAAGCTTGGCATTATGTCCCCATTCTAGAAGGCAGAAGGAAAAGAAAAGAAAAAGAAATGAAAAAGGGACAAACCTCACATCTGATTAGATTCTCTTAAAGAAAGCCTTCCTGGAAGCTCCATGTTCTACTTCCACTTCTGCCTCACCAACCAGAGTTTGGTCCTGTGGCTTCACCAAGCTCAAGGCATTCTGGGAAACAGGGTTGTTTTTTCTTCCTGCTGTTCTATTGCAAAGGGAAGAGAGTAGAACGGATGCTGGGTAGCAGCTAGCGGCCTCTTCCATACTTGGTCCTTCCTCTCTCACTCAGGCTAGATTCAACTATCCGCTCAAGAATGTGGAACTTTTCAGAAAATGTTTGTTTTGAATCCCTCTGCTGAACCAAAAATACTAACTTTGAAATGCCAAGTCTAAATACACATGCCAGATGTAAGATTTTAGCCCAAGAAGCTTGCCTTGTAATTTCAGAACAACAGATGCACTCATCAGTGGGAAGCATCAATGAGTTACAGAGCATCTAACTCATAAAACAGGCAAGGTTTGGACTGTACCATGACACCAAGAACTTGCTGTGTCACATACTTGTCTCATTTCTCTAGATTTTTGTGGGATTTTCCATGTCCCCCATCTTCACATGTGAAGGACATCAGTTGTTAGAGAAACAGTGACATTAAATTCACATGGCAGGATTTAATGATACTGACATATTCAAAACAAAGTACATTCATTCCAGAAGTTGGGATTTAATGATTTGAATTGCTCAGAGTTTAACTGGTTCTCTGAGTTCAGGGCGGGGAGAGAGGGGGAAGAGTATAGGAAGCCAGACACCTTTGGGAGCTGCCATAACTTCTTTGGGGCATTAGAGCTATATTTAGGGCAATTAAGTTGCTAATTCAGTAAAAACTACTACAGTTCCCTTGTGGTCTGACAGAGTAACATGCAGCTGCTAACAGTGGCTGATTTATAACCTAGGCATCAGGGGAAACAAGCCAGATTCTTCAGAGGGCCTAAATCACTCAGCCAGGAGATCAAAACAGCATGCTTCCCCTGGGCAGAGTGACAGACGGGCAGCCTCCAAAACCCAGCTTGACAAACTCCCCATTTTCAGCAGGATTAGACCCCTGCCTCTCCCTCATCCTTCAGAAGGATGCAGGAAGTATAAGAGAGCCTTCAAAGGCTCAGAAGTCAGTACCTACACTCTCTTCAACCTCAGGGAAACTGACTCAAGAGGCAGAGAAGTATGTATTTAGTCTGTGATCTCCCCTACTAGCAAGTTCAGGTCATTGAAGATGACATATGTGTATGGGCAGGGCCAATTTGACAGGCTAAGACATCGTACACCACACATCCCCCAGTGGACACCATTCACAGCATAGTCTAATTCAGTGGTTCTCAAACATGGCCGCATATTAGAGCCACCTGAACAGCTTGAAAAATCCCAGTGCCAACACTGCATCTCAGACCAGTTAAATCAGACTCTCTAGAGGAGGGACCAAGATGTCAACAATATTTAAAGTCACCCAAGTGATTCCAATGTGCAACCAAGTTTAAGAACCAATGGTCTGACTCATGTATACTTTGATGTGAATGGTGTCCCCTGCAGCTATACTGGGGATAACCTGCCCAGACTTATGCCATAGCCTTGAATGGGGGTTGAGAAGCAAAGAGATGGCAGAAGACAGTAGAGAGATGAGTATGCCTTCCCCCGCCCCCCCCAAAAGAACTGAAAAGGAAACCATAAGAAACTCTTAATCTCTAAACAAACTAAGGGTTGTTGGGGGGTGGGGGCAGAGGTATAGGGCCGCTGTGTTATGGACATTGGGGAGAGTATGTGCTATGGTGAATGCTGTGAATTGTGTAAGACTGATGACTCACAGACCTATACTCCTGAAGCAAATAATACATTATATGTTAATAAATAAATCAATAAATAAAAATTTTTAAAAATTAAAAAAAAAAAGGAAATCTAGAAATTGGGCCCCAAACCAGCAATCTATGCCTAGGGTTAAAAATGAAGGCATTGTATAATTTGGGTCTTCTGGATGGCTTACATGATCCCCAATTTTACTTCTAATCTACCCCAGGTCTTAAGCTTCATTTCTTGGGTATTTTCCAATATTCGTATTTTAGGGCGCCTGGGTGGCTCAGTGGGTTAAGCCACTGCCTTCGGCTCAGGTCGTGATCCCAGGATCCTGGGATCGAGTCCCACATTGGGCTCTCTGCTTCCGCAGGGAGACTGCTTCCCCCCCGCCCCCGCCTGCCTCTCTGCCTACCTGTGCTATCTGTCAAATAAATAAGCAAAATCTTAAAAAAAATTAAAAAATAAAAAAGATTTAAAAAAAGAGACTCGTATTTTATGTAATTAAAACAGCAACTCCCACCAAGTATCGCTTTCTCAATACCACCACTCTTATCAGATCACGCAGCTCGTCCAGACTTGGTCCCGGACTGTGTGGGCTGAGGCCCCTTCCCTCTCAGATCCAGATACCATTAGAAGCAGAGGACTGGTTTTCCATGAGCTTCTACACAGAGCTTTTTCATTTATGTTGTCTGCTGGGAATCTTTTTCTTTTCATTTTCTTCTTTGACTTTTCAATTCCTATGCAAAGACATAGAGGCTAGAGTCTCCGGGTGAAATCAGCCCTAGGGATGTAGCCTCCTCCTTGCGAACCTCTCTCTAGAGCTGGGGCCTCAGGTCAGACGGCCCCACTGACCCCTCTCTGCCACCCAAAGGCCCCAAGTCTGGCACAAGGGAAACACTCAGCGGTGCTTCAGAGAACATGTGTATAGGGGAATAATGCGGGGACAAACCACGCGAGAAGGCGGCTCTGGGCGCTGAGAAGTAGAGTATGTCCCAACAGAAGAAGTGCTAAATAGCTGTAAATCTGGCTGAGGCCTCTCCAGGCCTCCATCTCCACTCAGCCTTGTGAAAGGGGCCTCCTACACTGTCCTGCTAGACCAGCAGGCACTCCGGGACCTTGGTGGCCCTCGAGCTCACTTGCAGTCACCAGGTCTTGGGACCGCATGCAAAGAGCAGAACAGTCAAGGGCTGACTCCCATAGTCCCAGGATTTGGCTTCTTACTAGCTGAGTAACTTTGAGTATTTCCATGAAAATTGCCATACTTCTGTCCCCTTTATCCGTTGAGTGGAACAGTCTGGGCCTCTTAGTGTTGCTTCGCATGTGCCTGGAGCCACGGTAGGAGCTTTTGTAAAGTAAGGCAATGGTATTCTCTCACAGGTTCCGGTCCAAGATTTCATTGCCTTCACCAGGGAAAACCGGCGGAGGGAACCTGGTCACACCCACCCCCGGTTGGGGGCTATGTCTCCAGACCATGGGGTATGTTTCATCGATCTAGTGATAACCAACTCTTTGAGTAGAATGCAGTAAACTCTGAGGTCGTGGTTCCATCTTTTTCTTTAAGGACATGGAGTAGTGTTTAAAAAAGTAGGTTCTGGAGTCAGAATGACTTCATCGTCTCATTTCATCACTCTGTTAAGACCTTTGGTGAGTTCTTGCCTTCCCTTAGTCTCGGTTTCCATATCTGTGAGATGGAAGCAACACTAGAATTCAGGTCAAACATACGGCTTATTGAGAGAACCAAAGGATATAATGTCTGGTACATAACTAGCACCTGATAAAAATGACTGGTATTACTGGGAAGTCTTATTTGCACACCCTGCCCCCATGAGCTAGGCCTATGGCCCTCTTCTGGCTCCGTGGCTTCCCACAGCAGTTCCTGCCCACCTCAGGCCTGCTTGGCTTCAAGTACTTCCAGAGAGCTCCATTTTCCAGGAGTTCCCCTTCCAAAGGGTCCCACCTGATAGAAATTCATTACGTAAAAGAGAGTTCTGGCTCCCTAGGACAATCATCACTCAAGAAAATCTTCCCACAGTGGATCACTTATCTCCACAGGCCCCCATTAAATCACCTTTCCGTTCCTATTGCTCCTGTTGGCAGACCAAGTCCTGTTTCAGCAGGGCTGATAGCTTTATTCCAAGATGCTTGTGCCTTTGAAAATGGACACTTTCCCCCAAGTGTGCCACCCCATCAGCCTGCCAGCCTGCTCCCTGCAAACATGGGGGGGGGGCGGTGCCTACCCAAACTGGCAACTGCTAAGTCTAATAATAACTTGCACCCTGCGTGATGAACTATTTTGTGTTTCTTCATGGTCGGAGTCCCACCCACATCAACTTGACATCACTGTTTCCATAGTAAATAATAATCTTCAAATGGAATACAGCAGGAGCTGAAAGCCCCACAAAATGCAGCCAAATGAGACAAACATGTTCCTTCCACAATGGATACAATGACGCGGTAGGGCCACAAGCCTATGTATTTATGTTCCAGATGACTTCCATATCTCAACCCCTGGTTCTTCCATTCAACCAGGAATGGGAGGACTTGCAACTATGAAAACAACACACCACAACCTCACAGACCCTCTGGGAGCATATATTTATATATAGAGAGACATGACTCATCCGTTAACTGTTAAGACTTATTCTTGCGATCCCATATCTGGAGCATGTGTTAATCCTCAACGTTTCAAAGGAGGTATTTGGACTTGAGTTCTCTGCAGCATTTAAAGCAGACCTTGGGGTCCTGCTTTCATTCACTCACCGTCTGGAGCCCTTGCTTAGCACCCCGGATAAGTTCTTTTCACAGCTTAGGTGTTGAGTGCAAGCTCCTTAAGGGCAGGACCCAGTCTTGTAGCAGATACCTCGATTTCCCAGAACCCGGCACACAGAAGAAGGTGTTTAAATTTACTTATGGACAGGACAGAGTGATATCCAAGGGAGAAGAGAACCCTTTTGACAGGTAACATCTGAATACATTTAAGGGCACTTTTGTTTTTGGATATTTTATAAAGACATTAACTCACCCTTACCTTCTTATCTCACAGTGTGGTCCATGGATTGGCAGCATGACATCACCTTGAGGTTGTTAGAAATGGAGACTCTTAGGCCCAGACCTCCTGAGTCAGAACCCTCATTTAAACAAGATCTTCTGATCATTCACATACATATTAAATTTTGAGAAGCCATTGTGGGTCTACAACACCTTCATGGCGATGGTTGAGAGGGCTGTTCATGTAAGGGTCTGGGTATGTGGAAGGCCGGTGAGAGAGAAGCCAATAATAACATTTATTGAGTTCAAAAAGAGCCTTGGAGGTAGGTACTATCATTATTCTATTTCACCAGCTAGCAAGATGTGGAGATAGAATCAAACCTACAGAGTGCATGTTCATAAACCATTATGTTATATACACTAGGAATTAAAGAAATCTTCTTATTCCAGTAATACCTTGGATGAATTCCAGCTTACAGTCAGGTAGTAGCTTCCTATGTGAAGCATTAACATATTGACAGGACTTAGGGCAGCCTATATTCCATACCTTACATGAGTAATACATGCTTATTGTAGAAGAATTAGAAAATACAGATAAGCAAAAAGAAGTAAAAACTACCCAATAATGATAGCATAGTTAAGATTTGAATAAATATTCTTCCATGTCATTATTTTAATATTTATGACTACCTATATGCAGATGTATATATTCATACTTTTTAAAAGATTTATGTATTTATTTGAGAGAGAAAGAGAGAACAGTAGGGGAAGGGCAAGAGGGAGACAGAGACAAACAAACTCCCCACTGAGCAGGGAGCTCAATGTAGGGCTCGATCCCAGGACCCTGAGATCATGACCCAAGCTGAAATTGAACTGGATGCTTAACTGACTGCGCCCCTCAGGCGCCCCTATTCATACATGTTTTTAACAAGAAAAGGAATCATGGTATCCATACTAATTTGTGACTTTCTCTATTTTACAATAACTTTAGCGGGCACCTGGGTGGCTCAGCTGGTTAAACATCTGCCTTCGGCTCAAGTCATGATCCCAGATCCTGGGATCAGCCCCACATCATGTTCCCCACTCAGTGGGGAGCCTGCTTCTCCCTCTGCCTGCAGCAACCCCTGCTTGTGCGGTCGCTCGCTGTGTCTCTGTCAAATAAATAAATACAATCTTTTAAAAAAAATAATATAAAATACCTTTAGAAGTTTAGGTCTCTCCATCTCTCACAGTCTCCCCTTCTCTGCACGTGTTTTTAATTCCCACCCATTCTTGAAGGATTAGCTCAAGACTCACTTCCTCCACGAAGCCTCCCCTGACCACCTGGAACCATGGGCAGCAGTGACGCTTAGCTGATGCTGCCAGCCTGGCCACATCTGCCTGTGTGTAAGTGTAACCCTCATTCCCAAGAGTCTGAACAATATTCACAGGACACTGACCTCCAGCTTCTGCTCATGGAAATGCTGCAGCCACAACAAGTTCCTTCCTCCAGGCTCAAGGGCTCTCTTGAATGTCTCACACAAGTGTCCCATCTGTCCTCTGTTGTAACCCAGTGTGTCTGTCCTCCCCATGCTGGCTGCCCCTGCTCCCTGCATTAACTGGTCCACTGTGTTCACCTACCCTCTCCTGGCCACAGTGGACAGTCAGCTCCTGGCTGGATTGGATTAGAATTAACACACCAAATTGCCAATATTATTTTTGATCTACCTCCCTGGCATTTTCAGAGGTTCACCCACACACTCCTATTCTTGCACTGAATGTGACCACCTCTGCTGAGGTCTGACAGCTGTTTCAAGTACCTAGGGCAGACTCTTCCCACCTGCTTCATATTCCATCCTTAGGGCACAAAGCAGAGCAAGGCTCATCTTGGCTTCCAAGTTTCTGGGGGACCAGGTCTTTCATTGAACCTGGTCTTTTTTTCAGGCGATAGTACCTTCTGCTGTAGAGGCTGTCCCAGGGCCTTTGGGTGAGCTGCACTGGGCAGTGCTCAGAACGGTCCCGCGTCACTCACTGCAAACCTATGAGCCTGGCCTGGCTTGGGCACCACGAGGGTGGAGCCCATCCACGGTCAATGTCTGAGAGGTGCAGGGTGCCCTGCTTCCCTGCTGCTTGGCATCACCATCTCCCCCATGAAGCTATGGCCCCGTGGTCTCTCTCATGTCCAAACACCCAGGAGAAATCCTGGGTGTCAGCTCACACCTTTGCTCTGGGGTCCTTGTTGTAATTAGCCTCCTCTTTCTCTCCACCAGCTGGGTAAGCGACCTTGAGATCCCACTGACCAGCTCAGCCTGGCTTTGAATTCTAGCTCCAACACTTGCTAGCTTGCGTCAATTTCTCTGGCCTCTCAGTGTCTTGTTTCTCTTATCTGTTGAAAGGAGGTAATAAGAGCACCTGCTTCACTGGCAGTTCTGAGAGTTAAACAGAATCACCCATAAGAGAGGCTTGGAGCTGCGCCCAGAACATGGCGAGCATCTGAACCTAGCACTCAGTCTGTGCCTGATACACTGCGGTGGGTGGTTAAGGCTACCTTTGGGAACTGGAGGCAGCTGTCCTGTGCTAATTACAGAGAAAGTGCCCTGCAGTGAGGGAGAGTGAACACGTGGGGGCAGGTGGGAGTCTGCGTCTCAGGGGTGCTGCACCCCGGGCTCCTGGCCCCTGGTCACACCTGTCACACCAGACCTCTCATCTCCAGGGGATATTTCCGTCCAGTACCAACAAACACCTAACCACCTGCAGGGGGCTTCTGGGAGCTTCCAACTAGAGCAGTGCGAATTTTGGAACCTTGGAAAAAAGCATCCTCTTTCCATAAAGCAGTCATTTAAGCCCCAAGAACCTGGAAACCAAGTGAAAAACATGATAAACATCATGATCTGACAGCTTCAAAAGTAGAATATTCAGTTCCAAATATACACAAAGACTCTAGATTGATGTATAACTTCTGAAGTTCTGTGCAAATTTCAGGCCTAAAAACAAGTGGGGTCTCTGCAGGGAGAAATGCCCCAAACCGTCAGCATTCCTGGGAGTTGTCAGCGCTGGGCGGGCGCTCATTCCTGGGAGCAGGCTGGGGCTCTGGAGACGCATATGTCAGGGCTCGCTGGCACTTTCGAGCCTTCAACACCGAAACCCACCAGAAAACACCCCCCTCCCCGGCTTCCACCCCCAGCAGCTTCACTTTCATCGTGGTTACCCCTTTCTGTGTACCACCATGGTTTTCATATTTAGTGTCATCATGACACATATTCCGTTTATATTTAACCCTGTTTTCATGGGAGAGATGTATCTAGGCAACCCCACAGTGGCTTTGGTCAGTAGTTAGCATTCTCATAACTGCTCCTGTTCTCAGTGAGGATTTCTCCTAAATATGGAAAACTTTTGGAACATCTGCCCTATGGGCATACAGCAGACATGCATTTTCAAAGGATCCGCTATGTAATCTGCATGACTGCAAAATGGAAGTGTGGGGCTCCTTCTTCAAAAATTTACCAAGAAAAAAAAAATTTAACAAGAGCTTCAAGATGGTGATGGCAGAGCATTAAACCAAGGGCAGGGCTCTGGGTGACTGTATGCGTTGCAACCAGTATCAGCCCGCATTTGAGGCCACAATAGCCAATTCGAGGAATGACACTTTCCTTTATTTCTCCAAAACCAAATTTAGCATCCAAAAGATTAGGGTGTTCCCTCCCCCAATCCTGGGAGCCTACTAGAAATGTGGGCTTATGTGGTGCTACCCAATGGCACCACAATGGCCACTCCAAGCCAGAAGAAATCAAGGAGTTTTGCAGATTTGGACAACTATCTCAACTATCTCAAGGTGTTCATAATCGACTGTTGAATGAAAAGGCAGGGAATAAACTCGCCTGCCCGATTCCATTTATGCATCTTTGCACACATATCCATTTGCACCAGAAATGTTTGGAAAGATATTCATCAAAATGGCAATAGTGGTTTTCTTTGAGTGCTAGGATATCAGGTGATTATTACCTTGTTGTTGACACTTTTATGAACCATCTTAATTTTTTGCAATGAATATGTCTTTTAAAAAAATCTTTAAAGTGTCATAACACACAACTATGTAGGATCAGAGTGGTTAGTTTAGAAGATTTCTAAAGGTGAATGCATGACATTGTCTACGTGAGGACCCAGGGCAAAGATATGAGTGTAAAATGTAAGCTCTAAAAATAGCTGTCTTCAGTATAACCTTGTGCAACCTCTTTAAGAATCATTTGGCAATACCAAGCAGTTCTGAAAATCGATATTCTCTGTGACCCAGTAATCCCATTTCTTGTTATGTACTCTGAAAAACCTCTCATGCATGAGCACAAAGAGATACTGAAAGGGTGTCAGCCACAGCCCTGGAAACTAGAAACGACACAAACATCCATTGTCTGAGTCCGTTTTGGCTGCTATAACAAAATTACCTTAAACTTGGTGGATTACCAGCAACAAACATTTGTTTCTTACAGCCTGAAAGCCAGGAAGTCCAAGATCATGGCGTCAGCAGATTCAGTATCTGGTGAGGGGAGACATTTCACATTTTAGTGTCTAGAACTAGTCACACGTCCCTGCAAGGAGTTCTTTCAAATGAGAATAGAGCTAAATGTATCTTTATGTTGCAATTATTCTTTAAAAGGGGTCATATGTAGCTTTGTCTAAACACAGGAAATCAGATTCTCCACATGTTTCCAATCATTTTTTAAAATGGGTTAAAAAAATCTTGTAATGATTTCTGGGTGGGTTCAGTAAGCTCATTGTTATGCAAAGAAATTGCATTCAGAAGCAGGAAACTACTTTGTCTAAGAAATCATTTCACTATCCCAGACAGTGGCAATGTGCATTTCTGAAACTCATAGTTCCCTGTACGGAACTGAACCACTGTGGGAAATAGGCAGCTGACCCCACACTTCTCCTTTCTCTTAAGCATATTTCACTGTTAACCCCTGCTACCACCAAAGAGTAGAAGCCCCTCTGGGCCTGCACATCTATTTTTGCCTCCACGTAACTACAGATTCACTCTTGGTTTGTTTTTTACTGTTCATTTTTATATGTTTAATTGTCATTACAACCTTCTGCAAATATCTGCAAGGCATCTTGCCCTGCAGTTGCTGAAAGGCCTTGTCTATTTAAAGAACCCAAATCTCACCTTATGGTGTCATGCTCTGGGCACAGCGGACAGAGGGACCTCCCTAGCTGGAAAAGCAGTGCTCCTCAGAATCTGGACACCCTTCAGGGAACACAGTGCCAGGCCAGCAGGGGACCTTGCCTGCAGCATTTGTCTTTTAAGGAAGTATCAGGATACTCTTACTGGGGGGAGGGACCAGTGAGATAACCTGGGGGGTGAGCCTCCCTGCCTCCCGCCAGAACTTGTGTTCACATTTCAGGCCCTGTGAATTCTGGTTCTGTCTGTGGAGCCATCATTTTCCAGTCACCCTCTGGCAAATCCAGAGCTCCTCTCTACCTCCTCTCTCTTCCCCAGGCCCCAAGGGGAAGATGATCCTGCTTTCTTGGAATCTGCCCTTGTCTGGCCCTTGTCCGGGCTCTCCTCCTTGCATCTGCCTCTTTGCACTTGCTGCCTGGCTCATCTCCCAGGCTCCAGCTTCTCCCACACCCGGAGTCCTCTGCCCTCTGCCCTACTGGGACTCCACTTTCCCTCAAAATTGCAGCAGCTCCCCCTACAGGAAAGAGGAGGAAACACAGTGGGGCCTCAGAGCCTTCTCCAATGGGATCCAGACATACCCATTTCCCCAACTCTACCCTGCACAGACCCTCAGGCACACTGTGTCATTGTCTGTTACCTGGCAGGAGTGCCTTTGGCTCAAACTTCATTTTCACAAAGAGCTTCAGATTTAGACCTCCGACGGTAATCTTCAAACGAGGCTATGCATAGAGTCTCAGAGACAAACTAACACAGGTTCCCATGTGACTACCGTAGGTCTCCTGTTACTGGGCCACGTTATCTGTGGGGAACCATATAATGTGTTTTAGGTAAATGATGTAATTATTCTGTAATTATATTTTTCTGTAATTGTAAGGCATAATTATCTAGCATTATATTTTGTGTTAAAGTAGTTCAATTGTTCAGTGTAACATATTTTTAAATGATCACAAATGCTATCACTCTGTTGAAATTTCTTTTTCTTTTTCTCTTATCCTCCTCTTTCTTCCTTCCTTTTTTTTGGGTGGCGGGGGGGATGGTAGGGAAGAGAGTCATTTTTTAGCCCACAGAATCATTTTTTTGTTTTGTTTTGTTTTAATGGCTTGTTTTTCTTTGTTTCTGCCTTCGTACGGCTTTCTTCCCTCCTCCCCCAAAGCATCACTAAGCTCCCCCTGCCAAGACTTCTTCCTGCGAGCTCACGCCAGGTTCCCCCAAAGTCTCACCTCCTCACCTTTTAACCTTGCCACAGTGCACAGCCTCACCTCCCTGCACTCAGGGGCACCCCTTGAGTGGGCTTGGAATACACTACCTTGAACCTCTGCACAGTCATGTCCCTCCAACTAAACTGGAAGCAGAGCCTGTGTTTCATGCTCAGTTCTTGGGACATGGCTTCCCTCCAGGTGCCCTGAAATACCGTAAGTCCCACAGTGCCCCATAAGCCTTCACTCAGCCTGCTGAGGATCAAGCTCATCGTACCTGTCTGTGGACTCCCCTTAGGGGATGTCCTTTAGGATGGACATTCTTAACCAGAGGTTAAGAGCACAGGAGGTTCCCCTGAACCCTCCCAAACTGGGCAAAATCTTCAGTGCATGTGCAGTTTTGCTTTGTCAAGAGAATTATAGCTTTCATCAAAGTCTCCAAGTGCCTATGACCTAAAGCACAGAATGAACTCCTGCTCTGAAGGGCTCTGGTGTACAGCACAGAAATGAAGGAAAGAACTCAGTTGCCTCATCTGCAAAATGGGATTGAAGATGCATGCCTGCATGTGAAGGATGTCCAGGAAATGGCAATTATTAGTACTCCTGATCTAGTCCCAGAAATTCCTCACAGGAAAGAGTCCCCCACCCCAGTGCCTTAGGTCAGAGGTTCCCAAACTTGGGTAATCATCAGAATCATGTGGGGAGCTTTAAACATACAGATTCCTGCCCTCCATTCCCAGCCCAAGGAAAGAATCTCTAGGAGAGAACACAGAGATCGACATCTCTACCCAGCCTCTTCCCTGATAGTTCTGATGGTCAACAGGGTCCGGGAATCATCTCTCCCTTGCTCCCCCAGACTGGCACCCTACCTTCCACTGGGCTTCCTCACCCCTGCCTTTACTTGTTATGAGAAGGACGTGTTCAAGGAAATGGCCAGAGCCTCCGCGAGAACAGCAGGCTGCAAAAGTCTTTCAGAACAAAGAATTAAGTATCTTTATAATTATATCCAGGCCTATATTTAGGCCATGGCTCACATGGCCTCTTGAACTTCAAATAAATACCTATTTTGTTCCTTGTTTAAACAGGTGTAGCAATATCGGGGGATACTAGATTTATCCAGGCAGGAAGGCAGCTCCCACAGCTGTCAGAAAGCACACTGCCCTTTCATTCCTCACAAGAGGAAAAGCTAATTATACTGTCATAGAGCAAAATAAATGTACAATTTCTACCCCTGAGCTCACTGAACCACTCAGGGCAAATTTTTTTCTGAGCTGCTCTCTGGCAGGACTCGGGGCCAGCTGCCTTGGCCCATGCTCAGATGTTTTAGAAGCCACTATAGCGGGCGACTGCGGGTTGGTGAGGCCTCCTGTCCCCAGAATGCCTACACTCTCACTCAAACACATGTCCATACACGCTCAGTCACACACTCCCATCTACATGCACACACATGCTCTCATATACTTGCACTCGTACACTAATGGGCAAATTCCTCACACACACTCACGTGACATTCACATAGACTTCCACACATGTGCACATGTGCACACACACTTTGGCACATATTCACACATAGACACACCCTTCCTCTGATGCCGGAACATACCGCCCAACCATGAGAGTTTGCTCCTGTGGACTTCAGACTTCCAGTTCACTTTCAAAATCCCGGAGACTTGCCTGTTTTTAGGACTTAAAGTCTCATGTCTGGGAACACCCCATCTCCCCTAAAGTCCTGGGCAAATGGAGATATCTGGTTACCCTAAAAAGCATCTGCCCAGGCAGAGACCTAATATGCTTTCACAGCCAAGCAGTGTGCTGCGAATAAGGGTCTACCTGCTCTCCTGACAGGCGCCCTCGGGCTCGGACAGCAACTATGGTTACCTGCTTGGCAGAGCTGACGCACCCAGAGAAATCCTCACAGTGACAGCAGGCTCTGGCAAGGGATATAACCCAACTGGGTAGGGATCCTTCAGTGGTCCTGACTGCATGTTAGAGTGGACCTGTACCTTGATGCCCAGGCCCCACCATACACAGTACAGTTTAATTGCCTGGGGCAGTACCTGGCATTGACAGGTTTCTCTAGCTTCTGAGGTGATTTGAATGCAGTCAGGACTGAGAGTCACTGAACCCAGGCCAAGTGTCCATCAGCCAGGTCACTCGCTGGTGCCCTCCTCACCCCTTGCGAGTATGTGTGGGGCTTATAAAGCGAGTGGCATGGCCAAGGTCATGTCAGGAAAGAGGACTACTCAATCTACTCAATCTCCCCACTCTGGGACTTTGAAAATGGACGTTATCCTGTAAACTGATAGAGCCAAGTCCAGTCTGCACATAAAGAATGTCTGATTATGCCGCTGGCTGGAGGTTCAACCCAAACCATATTGGCAACCGAAAGGAGCTTTCCAAGCAGCAGTTTTGATGGTGGCTTGCCACCTTTAATGGCAGAAAAAGGCAGTTCTCTGACAGTGTGAGAGTGAGTGTTCCTGTAGACAGAACAGCCTGGGGATGAAGAACAGTGGCTCGGAGGGGCAGAAAAAGGGTTGGAGGAGATAACAAGGACTTAGGAATTCACTAAAGTAGAAGGTGTATCCTTTCTCTCCACCGGGAGGCACTGGTGTGGGAACGACACCAAGCCTCAGTTTTACCAAGTGCGTACCGATACCAAGTGCACAAAAAGTTCTTGCTAGTTTATCAGTGACTAAGCACAGGACCTGGCTTAGGGGTGGTAAGTTAACGATGGATGACAGCTCTTGAAACAAATGAATGGAGATGCTGTCTTTTTCTTTGTCTTGTACCAGAGTGTTCCCATCAAATCCAGAAGAGAGGATTCTATTCACAAGTCACATAAACAATTAGTTAATGGAGACTACTGATTTCCTGTTGTCATTGTAACAAATGACCATGAACTTACTGACTTAAAATAATGCAAATTTATTGTCTTAGGGTTCCAGAAGTCAGAAGTCTGAAATGGGGTTCACTGGACTAAAATCAACATGAGTTGCATTTCTTCTGGAGGCTGTGGAGGCTGATCCATTTGCTTTCCTTTTCCATCTTCTAGGGGCTTTCAGCATTCTTTTGGCCTCTTTCTCCATCTTAAAAGTCAGCAGTTCAGTATCTTAAATCCTTCTCTGACTCTGACGTTCCTGCCTCCCCCTTCTACTTACAAAGAAACTTGTGATCTCACTGGGCCCACTGAGGGCCATCTCCCCATCTCACGGTCACTCACTTAATCTCATCTGCAAAGTCCCTCTTGCTATGCAAGGCAACACTTTCACAGGTTCTGGAGAAGAAGAAGTAATTTTTGGATGGCCACCATTCGCCTACTACATGGGGACGGCTTTGTCACTTTTTAGCTTTTTACCTTCCAAAAGTTTTCCTCCAGTCTTTGACGCCTGCTCCCACTTAGCTGGTAGCAAATGCTGGCAGGAAGCTAAAAACATCACTGAACAAATTAGCATCACCAGAACATTCAAAAACTGCCAGTCAGGAGCTTCCATCATTTCCTCTGGGTGTCTATGTGCATCTGTTTATTGATGATTGTGATTTCATAGTACATGCCATAGCACAGGCAGAGTTTTTGCTTGTAAAATGGTTTCTAGCACATTTGAGGGGACTAATCGGTGACATGGTGGCCTGCAGAGATGACCTTGACAAGTCTGAGGACCTGTAACTGGCTGCCAGGCCTTGAACTTTACAAGGCCACTCTTCCCCTGAGAGGGGAAACTTTGGCAACTCCTCCTGTGCGTTTTTTTGTATTTCTGCTCCAGGAAGGAAAGGCCTGAATATGCAGCAATCTCTTATGTTCTTCAGTTGAGTCGAGAACTTAAATCTGGAGTTTGGACAGGAAACTGGAACGCAGTGGGAGGTCTGTGAGGGTGGAGGATGGGGTGTTTCCAGGCTTTCAAAACACAAAACAGGTGGTTTTCAGCGTTGCTGGCTGGCTGGGGAGATGTGGGGAGGGGAGGGGTGAATACAAAGTAGGCGGGCTTCTGGATGGGTGGGTCTGGGGCCTGCAGCCTGGGCTGGCTGCCTGCAAGTAGAGAGTGACAGGTGAGGGCCCAAACTTCCCTGCATGCTGCCCTGGAAAATCCTGGAACTGCCAAGAGGTGCAGAGAGGAACCTCAACTCCGAACTAGGAAATGCTCAAAAGTGGGAGTCCAGCCAAGCTGAGGTCCCTGAAGAAGACCAGGGAGCAGAGTGGCAGGAACTCCTTCCTCTGATGAATCAGCAGCAGTGATGTGGGTGACAAGGAATCCAGAGCTATGAGCCCAGCCAGAGGCAGCATCAGCCAAGTCCGACAGGCTTTAATTATTTTAGGGTAAGAAATCTGTGCTTTGTAAACTTGCCAGATGTCTATGCTTTCGTATATTTTGATTTCTTGTTTGTTTTACTTTTTGTTGTTGTTGATGATGTTGTTCTGGTAAAACTCTAAACAAGAAGAGGGTCACAAAGTCCTTGCCCTTTCCTGGGAAAGCCCAGCTGGAGAATCAAGGAATCCTTGTGCAGCTGAGGCCCCTGGTGAGGTGAATCATAAGAATGTGACCAATCTCCACTCCAGCAGGGGCTTCTCTGCTCGTGAACCTCCTGGGAAGTCTTTAATTACCTCTTGAACACATTGTGTGAATGAGAGAAATGGTGATTTTAGTGGCACGTTAAGCATAGGGACAATAAGCACAGGCCCTGAAACACACAACCTAGCCATGTCCCATCCTAATCCCCCAGAAGGCTGGATGACAGTGCTTTTTAAAGTAGCTTGGCAGGTCATGCAAAATGCTGCCTGGCTCCCCAGAGGGCCTTAGCTGCCCATTTTCTCTTTACCCTCTCTAGCCCTTATACAAACAAAAAATAAATAAAAGTCTACAGTCTTTGCAAGAGACCTGCCTGACATCAATTAACACTAACCTCTGGCAAGTGGCGATCCTCACAGAAGCTCCAAGATGTTTTCAACATCAGGCTTTTAATGCGCTCTCTAAAGTATGAGTATGAGTAAAGTATGCTAACGGCCATTTTCCTGACAAGGCGACAAGCTCGAGATACTAAATGGTGAAACTAGTTAAGTGATCCTGTGAGAAAGGGATAAATCTGTGCACAGAATAAGGTCCAACGGCCCCCATTCCCTGCATGTTCCACTAGACATTTGAAATCTCTCAGTCAAGCATGTAGCAAATGGGTGTCCCAGGACTGGCAACTGACTGATCGGTCCCTGAGCTCTCATTCCAAGCTATTGTCTAGAGAACATCTCCACAGTTCACACTTGAGGGCGCAGGGGGAGTGGCAGCAGAGAGAAGGGCTGGGTAATTCATTCAGGAGCTGGAAGCTGAGAAACAGACTTGGTAAGCAAATACTTCAAAGCTCACTAGAGAACTCCCATAAAACACAGACCCTCTGCAGCAACCAGGGAGTGATTTAAATCCACTTGGAATTTCTAGGAGGAAGGAGTAAGACGTATCAACTCTGTTCAGAGCCTCATGAATAATTTCACCTGACACAGGACACTGAACCAGCAGAAATCTGGGATGTACAAAGGACAATAGGTCTCCAACTAATCTTTGTTACTCGAGTCTTATTCCTAAGTGAGGAACCAGGGTGGGTAAGGGAAGCCTCGACAGGAAGTTCACCATGTTTAGACACATCATCATCATTATTATTATTATTATTATTATTAGTCTTTGTGAGAGAAATGTTGGATAGGAAACATTTTCTGGCAGCCATCACCTCACTGGCTGCATTGGCTAAGTGAAAGGCGGGGGCACCCACCCATTACCAGAATGCGGACCTCATTTGTGACTCCCTCTAGGCCAGCAGACAGCCAAAAGGGGACTTCAAATGCAGTAAACACCTAAGCCCTGATGGGCAAAGTGGTGGCTACAAGTTACTCGTGTGGCCTTAAACCCCAGGCGGCAAAACCCTCACACTCCTCCTTCTCCGTCCACACTGCAGACTGTCCCCACCCTTCAGCAGCTCATCAAGTCATTGTCAGGAAGCAGCCAGCCCTGGCCTTGTGAAAGGGTGTCCCTGCCGTCCTCCCTACAGGCGCGGCATGGGACATCGCCCCATGCCCCATGCGCGGCATCACCCCTGTCCCTCCTCGAAGCGCAGCCCTTCCCTCCCACCCAAGCGCAGCGCATCCACACAGGACCCAGGTACCCACTGTCGATGTGGCAGCGCTGGCGGCCCTGGCAGCCACGACCGAGAGGTCGCGCTGCTTTTCCCCCGATGACCGCAGGGGGGCAGGAAAGAAGGACTAAGGACAGTGGCCGAGGAGCCAGCGGCGCGCGGGTGAGGATGAGGGGAGGCGGGGGCACGGGCGGCCCGGACCCTGGCGAGCAGGAGCGCGGAAACCGTCCCTTGGGGAGAGCTCGGCCCGAGAACCCCCGCCGCCAGGCGCCTACACACCCGGCTCTCCCCGCGGCGGCTCTGGATGCGCCGCTCCTTCCCGCCGCTGCCTGGGCCGGCGCCAAGGGACGCTCGGGAGCGGGAGAACTGTGCGGGCGGAGGGGCCCCGCAGCCACGGAGAGCCAGGGGCAATCACGGCAGCCTCCTCGGGGAAGGTCCCTGCGTCCCTTCTTTGCCAAGGTCCACATCCGCCCTCCCAGCCTCTGGCGTCTGGGCATTACCCTCGGGTTGAAGATATCGAGTCCCGGAGGTGGCGTGGGCCGAAGGGACATAATTCTGAACATGAGTCAGTTACGCTAATCCTGAGCTCAGTGGTTCAGAGAGTTGAAATTCAGGAGCCAGCTTTTTACATCTAATTGACTGGTCACCCCTCCTTGTTCTGTTTTCTCCAACCGTAGCTCCTCCACGCCGGTCTTTTATCTCTTAGCACAGACTTCCACAGATTTCCATCATCCCACCCCAAAACTTTACAGTAAATGGGCTCTCTTCCCTTCATCAAATCAGCTCCACTTCTCCTCTTCCTGCTTCCAAATTTAATTCCACACATCTGAACCAAAACTCTCCAAAAGTCATGGCAAGAGAGCCCAACACAAACGGAAATGGCCCAGGAAAAGGGGGGAGATGAGGCTATCAAAAATCAAACTGCATTTGTGTGTGTGTGTGTGTTTTACCTAGTAGACATTAAACTGCTTCATAAAATGTTTCGTCTGCTAGAAAAAATTATTCTAAAATGACTTGCACTGATTTGTTTCACTGATATTTATTTTGAAATTTCAGATAACCCTTATATAGACCATGTACAACTTTTATGTTCATTAAAATTACCCTTGGGGGTGCCTGGGTGGTTGGTTCATTCGGGTTAAGCAGTTAAGTGGCTGACTTGGCTGAGGTCAAGATTACAAGTGTCCTGGGATGGAGCCCCTTCTCAGGCTCTGCACTCAACAGGAGTAGTCAGCTTGTCCCTACCCATCTCCCTCTGCCCCTCCCCCTCCTACTGCTCTCTCTTTTTCTCTCTCTCTAATAAATAAATAAAATCTTAAAAAACAAACTACACCTGGGTTCAAAAAGATAGTGAGACATTGCTGTTATGACCTTAATAAGCCACTATACGTATTAGAAAAACCAGAAAGCACCAAGAGGGGAAACCAATAAAATGCAAGCCAGTGGTATTTACAAAATGGTCCTAAAAACAGTCTCTTCCTTTCCTCATCCTGTTAGCAAATTCTGTTCAAGTGAGGAGAGAGCACTTGGATCAATCCACTGCCTGGTCCTTCTTACTATGAGCCAGGAAACCAGGCTTCTGATTATAGATTGGTCTTGTTCACCCTGGATGAACACACAGCTGGTCACACTGGGCAGACAGCATGGTCTGAGTGTGGCAGCACCACCAAACAGCACGGCCCTTACTCCTGGAAACTGCAGCCCAGTGCTCCCAGGGTTTGGCTCTGTGGGTTGCTCCTTTATGCTAGGACTCCAGGGCCTTCCAGCTCCTCAGCGGCTGCTTTTCTACCTTGGCCGTGGCCCAGGCTCCTGATTTTTCAGTTTCCTTTCTCCTGGCTTCTTTTCCAGCAGTTTGGCTGATTCATTAACATCTCCATCAGAGGGTGGTCAGGAGAATAGGGAGCTTGAAACTCCACTCAGCTCTTCTTAATGGTCCTTCGAGTGCTGGGCTTGGTGGGAAAAGAGCCACACTGTTGGCTAAAATGAGATTTTGGGATTATCTGTGGATTTAATCTGGTCTTCTCACATCTACCATTTCCACAAATAATTAGAGATTACTAGATACATTCAGAAGTTGCATTAGCCTTAAAGAATTTGGAGAAAATCTAAATAGGCTTAAATACCATCTTGGAGTCCAGAATGTTAAGCTCTATGCTCCAGATAATTAACATTTTTAAGGCCTTCCCCCACCCCGCCCCTAGAATCCCATGGTTAAAATCACTACTAGGTAACAATTTACTGAACACATTTTATATATAATATATAATATATTTTGCAGGAAGGGTGAGCAGAGTAGAGAAGCAGTAAATGCACTACTGTTGGATAAAGAGAGAATAGGCCAGGCAGCGATGGCATTTTGAAACTTCTCTATCATCAGAACATATATTCTGATGCCGGAAGTTTGAGAGGATTTTTGATATTAACCTATGTGGGAGACAGGCAGGTAGAAGACGATTTGCAGAGCCATGCTCTCTATGTGGGCACAAGTATGCTGCCCCTCCTCCTGGAGAGCACCCTGGACACAGAGTGTCCATCCAGAGCAGTGGGTGATGCTCACTGAGCCAGCAGGGCCCTTCCTCCATGCTCAGAGGGCCCCTTCCAGGGAGCAGCAGTGGAGGCAATGGCCTTCTTTTGATTTTTCAAAAGAAAACCCAGTGGGAGTCCTCCATTAGCAGTGACATGAAAATGGCATTCTATTATTGCAGAGTGGTGGAGAATATGGTAATAATAGTATCTTGTGCTTCTGACTGTTTAACAGTTTTCAAAGCAATTTTGTATTTGTTCTCTTATTTGATGTTCATAGGATCTGTGAGGTAAGGATGTACGGTATGATCATCTCCATTTCTTTCTGATGAGGAACTTAGCCACAGTCAGAAAGCCAGTAAAGAGCAAAGTAGAATTAGAATCCAGTCTTTCTGACATGCCTTTCTGATGTACCATTAAAATTCTGTACTAGGAGAGCATGGGTGGCCTGGTCGGTTAAGCATCTGCCTTTGGCTCAGGTCATGATCTTAGGGTCCTGGGATTGAGCCCCACAAGGGGCTCCCTGCTCAGAGGGGAGTCTCCTTCTTTCTCTCCCTCTGCCTGCCTTTTTGCCTGTTTGTGTTCTCTGTGTGTGTGTGTCAAATAAATAAAATCTTGGGGCACCTGGGTGACTCAGTGGGTTAAGCCTCTGCCTTCGGCTCAGGTCATGGTCTCAAGGTCCTGGGATTGAGCCCCGCTGGCGGGGGGGTTCTCTGCTCAGCAGGGAGCCTGCTTCCCCCTCTCTCTCTGCCTGCCTCTCTGCCTACTTGTGATCTCTCCCTCTGTCAAATAAATAAATAAAATCTTAAATAAATAAATAAATAAATAAAATCTTTAAAAAATAAGTAATAAAGTTCTGTGGTAAAATATCATAGTTTGTTATGTGACTGCATTATCACACCTGCTCTATGTTCCTTAAATACCCTGTACTCAAGCATGCTCATTTTATACTGATTTAATTAAGCAAATTACACTTATGAAAAAATTTGTGTCCTTTCTAACACTCTTTATCCTTTGGTATACCACTATTGCAGCTCTGCCCTTTATTTGTATTCCCTCTCCTTAATAATCAGCAAGGTGTTAAGCTAGCCATGTGAGACAATTTCCCAAAGTCACTTAAATTGACTTACAAAATGCCAGGCAGTGTTCACCTTATCCCATGGCTCTTCTTTTCCATTACTAGAATCTGAGTGCATAGTAAGATATTCCCCAAACAAATGGGCCAAGATCACACCTTACCAAAAGCAAACAAAGCAAGCAAAAAATGAAATGTCTAGTAGCATCACAACTGTAAGTTTTATATCTATTGATATTTTTAGAAAGATTGATAAGAAATTCTCTGACATACCCACGTGGTGATAGTCCAATTCATGCTCAAAAAAGCACTTCAGCTTTTTCCATCAACACCATTCATATTTTAGAAGACTGACTTTGCAGGGGCCTCCCCAAAGAATTTCCTTAAACCTCTGCCAACCTGCAGGGAGAAGGAGTGGAGATATTACATAAATATCTGCATTGAGTTCTTGGATAGAGTTGCACAATGGCCATATATGGTGAAAGGTAGATTTTCCCTTGTGACTATACTCTCGGAATATGTTAAATGCATATGTCTCCATTTCTGCTCTCAAGAAGCTGGCGTACAGATGTTTAGTATTGGGGTGGTAGAAACACTGCTGTCTACAGTTTACATGATGTCTAATAGGTCTCTAGAATGTGCTTAAAAGGCAGTGTTCAGAATTAGGCCTCTAACCTTCTTTGACGTAATTGTCTTTCTTTGGAGTCACATCTTGAAGGAAAGGATGAAGATTTGGAAAGGGCATTAATTTTCTCAACCAGACTTACTATTTTCTTTCTGTGCTTTATAGTAATCCTTTAAACTCAAAAAAATTCAGCTAATTATGGATTTCTACCTGAATAATGTTGCCATTTGAGTGGCTGCATGTCACTGTTTCTTTTTTCTGACCCCCTGTCAGGCCAATTCTGCCTGATTTCACTCATGTGCTGCTGCTTTTTATAATCTGAACATTATTTCCACTCAAATGTTTCCAGCTTTGCAGAAAACCTAGGAATCTGAAAGGGGGGGGTACCTCTCATAACTATTACTTGGATGATTATCATTTGGAGTTATTCTGATTTTTTTCTGCAAAAAGGATATTATGAGAAGAACATTTGAAAAAAGTGAAAGGTTTTAGTTTGAAAGCTAAAATTGTCTAACTAACATTTTAAAAATAGAGCTTAGGCAGTCTCTCTGGTAATTAAAATATGATTTCCCCCTCTATTTCCTATGTTCAATAAACTCAATGATTACAATATATTTTGAAAAATACAACACTGAGTCTAGGGCATTAAACAAAGAAATTAAAAGGCTTTGAGGGGATTTTTAAAGATCCAGTTTCCTAATATGTAAAATGGACCCTGGAAAGACTTTATGGTGTATATGTTTTTTCCCTATCTTCTAAATGCAATAATCTCTAACTGCCACTTGATCATTAGAGATTTATATTCACTATAATTTATGTCAACTTATATCTGGGATTCCTTTTTTTTCCCACAACGTTTGGCAGCAAACTGCTGGTGGAAACTAGAATGTTTCACATTAGCAGCCCTCTTAAATTATTTCTGTGAAATAATTTACTGTGGATTACAAATTCTTATATGGCATTTCAAGTTAATGATTAGGCAGAGAGATATATCAAAAATATGATTAGTCACATATGTACCTGACTTGCCTGGCTTTAACTCTATGTGTGTTTCACAAGAATTGTTTTTCAAAAAGATACTTCAGGGCTTCTATATTTTTCCAAAGAAAGCCAAAAGATTTTTAAAGGAAAAAAAAAGAGATATACATGCTCTTATAAACTATCTCCTCTAATTCAATGTCTATAAAGTTATTTTCTATTTCATGATGGCCACTGACAGCACAGATACTGCTGTGTGGTCTGAAACTATGAGATCTCACAGTGGTGAAGACTTCTTGCAGCGTGCCTTGAAGTCAAGATGTAAAAATCCTGAGAAAACATGAGATTTTTAATGAAAACTGTAATGTCTCTCTTTCACTGCAAGGAATTAGCCATGAAATGGTGTACCCCCAACAGAACACAAAATGAAATGGAACCAGGCACTCCTCGTTCAAATCTCAGAATGAGCTACTCCCTAACTCATTTTCATTTTCCTATATAGTTATGGTTAAAGCTTTTAGAGATTTCTTTGTTCAGTTTCCTTTATCACCCAGGGAAGTAAGACTTAGAAGTGTGGCTACGAAAGTTGGGTTCCAATTTTATTTGTATAGGAAGGAGCTCCCAGAACACTTCTTTTGTATCTCAGACATATTTCTTTTTCTCTTTCCTTCCTCACTTTTCCTCTTTAACAATGGTTCTCTTAACTCAGCTATTTATGATTCATTTCATGAAAGGCCAGGTTTTCTCTGAGGGTACTATAATGTCTTACAGTGTTTTTAGAGACTAGCAGCAAGAAGGAACTACTACTTTCTTTGGTGTTGTAAAATAAAGTCATGGTTAATAGCCTACAACCTGCAATAAACTATTAAAAAAGGAATTTATGATGGCTGGTTATTATCCTCCTGAAATAATGTTGTTACAAGTCTGCCCTTGTCAGTCATCTGCAGGATCACATACTGGATCTCAAACAAAGGGAGGGTCTGGATCCACACAGGGGCTCATGGCAATTTACCCAAGGATGGGATGGCCTCGCCTGATAGTCCCTTATGCCCTTCGTCACCTTTTCAAAGCAAGAGACTAATAGCCACATGTGTATTTTATCCTGATTGCACTAAAAGGCACCTGTTTGTGAGTCTGGGTTTGAATTGCGATTTCAAAAAATATTTGCATGGCCGGTGACAGCAAATTATGTGGGAGTGCTTTGGGGACACTGGGGCACCAGCAGGCAAGGCTTTCAGAAAGACAACTGGAAGCATCATGCATACCCTGAAAACTGCTTGTCAACAATTTTCCTTCTTTTTAACATTAATTTAAGTCCTCAGAAGAACCGTTTCTTCCTTTCCTTGCTTTGTAAGCACTTTCCTTCGCTAAAGCTGAGTCTGTCTGGCAAGCTCCTTGTGAGTCCTCTTTGGCATCTGGCAAGGTAGAGAGGAAGAGAGCATCCTATCGTGCAGCTGAATGTGGTTGGGGGGTGGTGGGGGAAGGAACAGGATTATTCACCAGAGGCTGAATTAGGCTAAGGCTCAGGAACCAGAACAGATCTGCTGAAGTTGCACAATCACCAAAGGTAGAGGGTGTGGCTCAGAGAAAGAGAGTTAGAGAGAATGAAGAATAATGAGATCATGTGTGGCTGGGGAAGGATGGGAGATGGTCTAGTGGGTGGATGAGGAGGTTGAAGGGTGGAGAAGGAGGAGGATTAAAGAGGAGGCAAAGGCCTGAAAATGGTCTGATTGATTTCTAAGAGTGGAAGATATAAAATTCCAGGTTCTAAACCCTTATAATGTAAATCATCATTTCCTAAAGAAAGTAATAGAATTTCTCTGGTAAAGTAATAGCTTTCTTTATTAAAAAAAATTTTTTTTATGTTGTGCCTGCAAATGTGAAAAAAAAAAAAGCTCTCCCAGAGTTGGATGGATATTGCTTAATGTTAAATGTTAAAGAACAGAAAATTGGTTTTAAAATGAGAATAAAAATGAAAAACCAAGAACCATCACTTCTTAGACCTTCATTTAAATAAGCCCACTCTAACATACTGGGCTGTTCATGACTTGTTTCAGAAAGTTATCAGAAGCATCTGTTCAGGATGTTTTGAAAGCCAACTTGCTTAGTTCTGTGAAGCAATGTCTGGGTCGGTGCCTATGGAAAACAGAATAGCACACACACGATTCTAATCCCGTTATTTTGAAAACTTGGAAAAGCTTTGGTATCATCTGAAATGGCTGATTTTCTTCTTTTGTGTACTTAGAAGAACATTAACAATTTTTTAGGAAAAAATTGTGTAGATTTAGAAAATTAAAAACCAAAATCTAGAATTGAAATCATCACTTAGCATAAAGCTCTGATTTTTAATTGTCTCGGTATCAGTGACATCACTTTACCATTCCCTCATAGGATTAAAATTCATCTCCAAAGGAAAATTTAAAATCCATGAAAATAGTGTTATAAAAATTTGGAAATTAAAGACCTCATAGAAATAAATATAATAAAACAATACCTGTCAGCTGCCAAAGTAATGCTGATTTATACACTAGTAACCTGTTCGGCTTTTTGATACAAAATTTCAGAGCAGCCACTATCCACTAGTGTTTATGGAATGATGGCCTGTGTAGCCAGTCCTTGCCCTTCACTTAATCACCCAATAAATCCAAAGTTGGAGTATTTTCAACAACGTTCACCAGGGGTCACCTTTAAGTGACTGGAACCATCAGTGATAGCCTTTTAAAAGACCATCTACTTTTGGTCAAAATGTTACTGTGGAAATCATTCTCTTTCGAAGTGCTATGTATTAATTATATCTGCAATCATGCTGTCAAAATAAAGTGTCTTTAAGACATAAGGAGAGACTTTCTCACTTAAGTGTAGAAGAAAAGCACAAAAGATGATGTTCATTTTGTAACATGCTCTTATTCCATAATTATCTGTAGAGAGTCAGAGCAAAAGAGACTCAAATGAGTGGCCGTCTGGTCAAAAGATGGAAATTGATTATGTTTAGCCATTGAAGACTTATAAGAACTTGTCACCGTATTAGAAAAATACAATTCAATAGAAAATACAGTTTTCTAAAATGTTTTTCTAATTATCACCTTGGCTCTCTGTGGTTCTGCAAATACAAATAAATAGAAAGCTAAGTTCTTCATTTCTTCCCAACTCCCAGCTTAGCTACAAAACTCCTAAATGAAAACACAGTTTTCTGTGTTGTTGAAGTCAGGAGTGGTGATGACCAGAGACGTAAGGATTCCAGGAAAGGCTGTGGAGGGGCGCAGAGGACTGTGGGAGCAATTAGGGGGTGTGCTGGAGACTGCTCCTTTGTCTCAGATTGTCTACTTTTATTGATCCACTTGCCACACCCTTTGCTATTTCAGAAGAGTAGAAGGGCTGATGTTGGTTGGATACCACAAGAAACGCTGAACTTGCAATCACCAGCATCACCATTGCTCCCTGGTAGCAAGAAAACGCTGAAGTGAGCAGTTGTTGAATCAAAATATTAGAGCTGGAGGGGACATTAAAGTAGTTTCTCTGGATACAGTTTCCAGCTACGTAGGGGCTAAACTGGAAATAGAGTAACTCTTGACTCTCAATCCACAGTTGTTTAATAAGGAAATATCACAAATTGGTTTAGCTAAGGGGTTATAGATTTTAACATATTTTGTAAGATTTACACCTAAATAGTTCATGGTTTTCTAGATCATAAATTAGAGTCCAGCTCCCTAGAGTCCTAAATTAAACATAAAGCACTTGTCTCCCATCTGAGCCACAGAGACCAGTGTTGTCCAAAAGAAATACAATGTGAGCCACATATGCTATTTAAAATTTTCTGGTAGGGGCGCCTGGGTGGCTCAGCGGGTTAAAGCCTCTGCCTTCGGCTCAGGTCATGATCCCAGGGTCCTGGGATCGAGCCCCGCATCGGGCTCTCTGCTTAGCAGGGAGCCTGCTTCCTCCTCTCTCTCTGCCTGCCTCTCTGCCTACTTGTGATTTCTGTCTGTCAAATAAATTAAAAAATAAATAAATAAATAAAATCTTTAAAATTTTCTGGTAGTCACATTGCTTTTTTAGAGAGTGGGAGGGAGAGAAAGAGAGAAAATGAGAGCACTAGTGGTGGGGGGGGTGCGGGCAGAGGGAGAAGGAGAGACAGAATCTTATTTATTTATTTGACAGAGATCACAAGTAGGCAGAGAGGCAGACAGAGAGAGAGGAGGAAGCAGGCTCCCCGCGGAGCAGAGAGCCTGATGCGGGGCTTGATCCCAGGACCCTGGGATCATGACCTGAGCTGAAGGCAGTGGCTTTAACCCACTGAGCCACCCAGGCGCCCCGAGAGACAGAATCCACGCAGGTTTGATCTCACAACCCTGAGATTGTAACCTGAGCCAAAATCAAGAGTCAGACACTCAACCGAATAAGCCACCCAGGGAGCCACACTGTAAAAAGTAAAAACTGAAATTAATTTTCATAATTGTGTGTTGGTTATTTATTGCTGTGTAACAAGTTACTCCCAAACTTAGCTTGAAACAGACATTTACTATCTTATAGTTGCTGTGTAGGGGTGATTTAGCTGGATCATTTCTGGCTTAGGGTTACTCCTCGGTTGGCAGTCATGCTATTGGCTGGGTTACACTGACTGGGGCCAGAGGGTCTGTTTCCAAAAAGTGTTACTCACATGGCCGGCCCTTGGTGCTGGCTGTTGGCTGACGTGCCTCAGTTCTCCTCCACGTGACTTCTCATCCTCCAGGGCCTCTCTTCTCCATTTGGCATCTTCAGCATGTCCATTATTGGTGACAGGGCTCTAAACAGAGGAGAGGGAGCAAGCTAATGTAGGGGAGAAAGAGCACCCGAGATAGAAGCTGTGTTTTGTAGATTTTGAAATCTCATCTTGGAAGTTATATTCTATCACTCCTGCTATTTTTCATTTGTTAGCATTGACCTATTAAGTCCAGTTTACATTCTTGGGGAGGGAATTATACGTATAGGTTATTGGGAATCATCTTAAAAGTAGTCTACCACAACTCTATTTTAATTACCACAATATACCTAAAGTTTTGTAGCGTTATAGAATCAATACAACAATTGTTAATGAGATACCTTGTATACTTTTTTTTCATCCTAAGTCTTCAAAATCTAATATGTATTTTACACTTACACTACATCTCCGTTGGACAAGCCCACATTCCAAGCACCCGTGGTCACGTGTGGCTCATAGCTATGATAGCAGAGCATGTATCTAGATGTTCTGGAGGTCCCTAAAGACCCAAAGACTCTGATGAAGGAGAGCTTCTCTCCCAGGAACTGAAAAATTGAAGTGATTTATCTGATCCATATCAAGTATTTACCATGTCCCAGGCACAGTGCTAAGTATGGGGAACACTAAATCAGTAAATCGTTGTGCCTGCCCTAAAGGAACTCAGTCAGACAAATAAGAAGCTAAATTCTAAATATGCATCAACCATTCTGGGCCTGCTTCAAGGAACTTTAACCCATGATGGGTCCTAGAATGAAGAACTCGGTCTCTCCCCATTCCTTGGGAAGGTGGATGACCCAGAATCTTTTTAGCCCAGCCAAAACCTCCAACAATGACCATACGGATCATTCACCCCCCGGTCCAACTGGGGGCTATGTCTCCAGCCCTAAGCTGGAGCCCATATGTTGGCCTGAAATCTGATTTGCCTTGGACGTGGAACAAATTAAATATTTGTTTAACTCAGAACATTGTACTTTCCACTATTCTCCATAAGCAAGACCTGTAGGGGAAGAGAGATCTAGGGGGTAACTTAACTATTTCAGGTTTCTTGGGTGCTTGGGTGTCATAGTTGCACCAAACCTCATACACATGCGACTAAATGTATATGGAAGAAAAGTTCTAAATGATCTTACCAGCTATGAATGGATTTAGCAGTAGGGAGCATTATTTTTAGTCTAGTCTCTGTTCTAACTCTGATAATGCAAATTTCTTTTGCTTTTGCAAAATGTACATATGTATTTGACTTGAATCTTCTCTCATAGTTTGTGTCCTGAAGTGTAACTGCATTGTTATAAGCATAACTCTGCACACCCAGGACCTACCAGAGGAGCTTCCCATCTCCCAAAATAGCACTTACATGCTATTTATTAATGGTGATATACCTGGCAGTCCAGTTAAAGAATTCTAGGGTTCATTCGGTTGAAATGCAGTATACTTTTCATTAGCAGAGGGGGAAAGCAGCTTTCTGAGTGGCTTTTCTACCAATGTCAATAGTAGTCACTTATTTTCAAGTTAGAGGAAAATCATGCCTGCCTCAGTGCGAAGGAATCAGTTTCACTCAGACGGGGTCTGGAAAAATGATCTTGATACTGTCTTTCCCTATTGCTTGTCTTCATAAAAATATTGTTTAGGGGGAAAAAAAACTGTGTGAAGACAGTTTCAAGTAAAGGACTACACATAAAACATGTCTTTCTTACATGTAAATCTCATTTCCAAGTTTTTATCATATATATATATATATATATGTTTAGATATATGCACTCTTTCATCAAGGTTATTGTACCTGTATCTTTAAAAATGTCTTTGTTCCACAATGTGGACACACACACACATATACCTGATAACACATCTCATTTCTGTGCCCAATAATGTCATGATTTTAGTTGAGCTGCTATAGGCTAAGGCTCAACCATTTAACCTGGAAAAACAGTCAGGCTGTCTGGAACATAGAAAATCCCCTAAAGCTGTTCCGCTGGAATTTGAAGGGTGAGAGTAAAGCTTCTGTTCTGTGTAAATCTGTCCAAATGTAGTGTTTTACAGTATCAGGCACTACTCTAGGAGCCAAGAACTGACTTGGCCTAAAGGCCCCTGCAAGAAGACAAACCCAAACTCCCCCCATACCCTGAGAAATAATGAATTTTAAACATTAGAGAAATTATATTAGAGAAATAAATGAATTTTAAACATCTCATTGTAAATACAAATATGCACATCATTTTTTCACATGTAGAGTAGCTTCATCTAAAAGCACAGTTTGTTCCTGTTTTGTAGATTCTAAATAAAAGAAAACAGCATTTTGATTGGTCTTTGGGAAGGCCAGCATGCTCAAGCACAGCACATGTGATGGGATCCACAACTATTTTTGCTGAGTTTTAGAATGCAAATTTAAGCCCACAGTATGCACTCCAGCAAATATATATATGCCTCTATCTATGCACAGACTGATAGATACCACCTACAAACATATAACGTGCAGAAGGGCAGTGGCAGAAATATCTTTTTTTTTTTTCAATTATAGCTTTGGTTGAGATTTATTCTAACCTAACCCACAAAAGAAACGTTTCATCGCTGTAGTAGTGCAGGCAGTGTGAAGGACCGGGTGTGCGCAGCTCTTTGGAGAAAGAGGGTGACTCCTTTAGCCTTTTCCAGCTGAATTTTTATTTGCTTCTTAAAAGTAGAAGCTGAGTTCATCAGCCAAACCACTACACTTGAGATTTGCTTTAAAACTGTAACTCACCCCGTTTGGTCGGCGCAGGCGGCTGCCAGCAATGTCCCCGGGCTTCCAGTTCCATGGAACGTTCGCGTGGCCTGTTTACCCGACCCGCTCCGGCGCGAAAGGGGGCTTCCCATCCGGAGAACGATCTTGTTTGCTGCCCTCTCTCCCAACCCCTAGGCCGACCGCGCGGCGCGAATCCCGAGAAGCGCGCCCTCGGCGGGGCCCTGGAGCCCGCTGGGCCCGGCGCCTCCCCAGCGGGAGGCGGGAGCAGGCCCTGGCTCGCCGGCTCGGCTGGAAGTACGATCTTGACATTGCGCCCTTCTCGCCGCGACTCGTGGGGCACAAGAGCAACTGCAGCGGGTCCCGACCCGCGCTGGGAGACCGAGACTGCGGGGCGCGGCCTCCCACGCGGTCCTCACAGACCTCCGGGCGCTGGTCCGCGCAGCGCTCTCACGGGGTCACAAGGGGTGGTGGGGTGGGGGAGCCCCTGGCTCCTGGCTGGAGGCCTTCACGCCCGGGTCTCCCCACTCAGACCTTCGAGAGAGACTTTCCAAAAAAGCCCTAAGCGGGAGGACATTCGTGATGACGCGGATTGTCCCCACCGTTCAAGTGGCGCGTCCACGCGGACCCCGCGCAAGGTAGCACTAGCTGGCTTCCACGGGGGCCGGAGGGGTTCGGTGGCCGCCCTGGCGGCGACTTGTGGAGCAAAACTAGTAATGTTTCGAACCCCTAAGTGAATGTATCGTAAAACTCAAGGTTAGGCACCGGGTCCTTCACTGTCCTTCCCAGCTCTCCCTCTTCTCAAGCCCGGGGGAGGGGCGCTAGCAATTCCCAACTCCGAACTGGGCGGGTTAAGGTTCTCCCGCGCTCCCGGGGGCGGCCACCCGCCTCGCCGCGGCCCGGTGGGCCCAACCGCTCGCCCCCCGCACCGCGCTCCGGGCGCGCCCCGAAGGCGTAGCCAACGAGTAACGCCGAAACGCCGAGCTGACTCACGCGGCGCGGAAACTCAGACGTATGACGTCATTTTCACACCTCCTTTCTCGGATTGTCTCGCGTATTTTGAGCCCACCGGGGAAACGCGCCCACACCGCCGCTTAAGCAAAAGTGTTACAATTCCGAGGAAGTGTAGATTCGACGGAAGTTCTTATTTTCCTAAGCATCAATTGTAGTTTCTTCGTATAATAATCTCATCTTTTGGCCAAGGTTCTGAAACTGAATATTAAATATCATAGTTTTTATATGTTGTTGAAACCAGTGTGGTGTGATGAAGTGTAAGCAGTATTAAATCTCAAAAACAAAACAATACCCTCAGCCAAAGACTTCTCTTTAGGGCAGCCTGATTAAGCAGCCGGAGAGAGAAGAGGGAGGATTTCGGAATCACCAGAAAGGAGTCGGAAGGTCTCCCTTGCTGTCATCAGAATATTACATGCACCGACTTCTAGAACAAATAAATAAAGCACTGATTGCCTCTAAACCTGAGGCCTCGCATGAAAAAAAAAAATTTTTTTTATGGCAGTCTGCAAATTCAGAGAACTTCACCATTGCTATGCAAGGAAAGGGCCCAGTACTTTGCAATTCAGGCTTTTAAATTTCCTGACTTTCTGGGGAGGAGGCAGCGGGGGAGGTGGGAGAGGTCATCCTTATATGGCAAAAGAACACACCACTTTTCCTCATTTAGAATCTTCCCAACTATCCTCTGGCCAACGAAATTATCAGAAACCTGTAATTAGAAAAATTTAGAAAGGTACCTACAGTTTTAAGCTGTATTTTGTATTTAATCCTCAGCAGGCCGAGGGTATTTTAATAAAAAATGAAAATAGATATTCAGCAAATAGCATTCTTTCTCTATTTGTTAGCAATGTTGCTCTCATAGGATTTTCCCCAAATCGTAGGGATGGAAGGAAAGAGAAAAATGTGAGCAAGCGCGCGTTTTGCTTGCCTAGTAAACTTACTGATCTAAAATCTTTGTCTCCATTGCAGTCATGTCTAGAGTCAAAGCTGGCTGTGCTTGGCTTGCTAAACTGGATTTCTGCTGTATAGACTCAGAACCACGAGAGAGTTTAGCTGATTCCTGTGGGGTGGGTACTATATCTAACGCCCCTGCGGAGAACCCAGGTGGCCACAGTGATCCAGTGAGAAGCCCAGAGGTCACCCCAGCCACTTCCCTCAGTTACAGGCCTTAACCGGAAAAACATTTAACCTTGAGTTTTTTTGTTTTGTTTTGTTTTTTTTTAAGGCACACCGTTTTCACAAGCCAGATCCTCTCCTCTAGAGCAGCAGGCACCAGCGCGTGTCCTCTGCTGCGTGGGGAGGGCCTGGCAGCTGGTGGATCCGTCTGGGCCACAGCTGCAGGGTCGGGAGCTCCTCTCAGACTCGGCTTCTTTCAGAAAACTCTTTTCTTGTCGGATGTGGTTTCCCTTTAATTAATCACTCATGCCCGCGTGTCCGCAGCGCAGCTTCCCCACTCTTCCCCCAGTCCCGCATATGATCCGTATTTGGAAGCGGGAGCACAGGCGGAGCAACTGGGGGCGGCGTGGGTGTGGACTCCACCGGCGGCAGGGCTGCCAGCTGCCCTGAGAGACCCCAGTTCGTGGTTCTCTGTAAGACAGACTTGCTGGAAGATCCACAGCCGGCTCCTGGACTTTCTAGCCAGTTGGCCACGTAGTTCGAAGCTTCGGCCTGGGTGGTCCAGGTGTTCCGGGTGGTCTAGACAGACCATATTTGCGTCAGGTTCTCTCCTTTCTCCACCTCCCTCTCTCCCCTCCCCTCGCCTTAGGAGCTGGCATCGTGCTGGCAGGAACCACCTTTTGCCCTCCAGTACCCACCCCACTCCTTCAAGGATCCTTCCAGGCCTGGCCTGGCCTTCTCCGGTACTGTGGTTTACTGCACTTCGCAGGAGAAACTGGCCAAGCTTCTAGAAAGTTCGGCCCCTGGAAGTTGTTGGCCGAGGTCTATGTAGTCTCCTCTCCGGAAAGCTCTGGCCCCAAACCCCAACATCAAGGTAGTCTCAGGACTGTGGGCCCTGATGCAACGGGCATACATTGAGCCCGTTTCCCTCGTTGCGTTCCATTCTGTTACTTCCAAGCCACAAAGGGAGGCCTCCTAAAACGGGTCCCAGCTTTAAGGGCGCAGCCGGTTGTGGCAAGGACCACCAGGGGGACTGGGGTGTCTCCAAATGCGGCTCCTGCCGCCCCCTGCCAAAAGAGGTGGGATGGGATAGTCCCGTTTGTGAGCGGTGGTGGGTCTCAAGAGACCACGTGGGGCTCGGTGTGCAAACTTAGTAGAGTAACGACCGGGCGGTGCGGCTGCCTCGGTGCCTCAGGCGGCCTGGGCGCCAGGTTCGGGCCCCAGGTTCCGCCAACCCGCGGCTGGGCGCTGCGCGCGGGCTTCGGCCACCGCAAGCCCGCCGCGGACGTCTGGGCGGCAGCAGGCTTCGGAGGCCGCGGGTGCTGCAGTTGCGGGGGAGACAACCCGCTCCCCGCACCCCCCCCCGAGCGCCGGGAGGGCTGAGCGCGACAGTGGGGCACCGTGCGTGGACTCCGCCGGGGCGGTCGCCTGCCCACCCGCGGCCCGGCTCGGCCGCGTTCCCAGCAGCCGGGAGCGCTTCCCCGCTCGGTCACGGATCCAGGCCGCTGGTCCAGCTGTCAAAACAGGGGGTGTCTCTTTCATTCTGGCTCACAAAGTCCCAAAGGGGAACAGGGGGCCTTAATGCTTGTGTTTGGACACAAGCAATTATCCCTAATTATTCTTTTTCTTTTGAGCCTGCCCGTCCCGCCAGCGAGCTCGCCGCGGAACGGGCCCCGTAATCCTCCCCGGTCGGCGGATCGCAGTGGGCTCTGTGCGGCCCGAAGCTCGGGCGCTTTCATGTCACTGCGGGTTTAGAGCTGATTCAAACTCATTGCGATGGGGGAATTAACCCCAGGGCCCGGGCTTTCAGGGGCCTCTGATAAGAGATTATACGTGTTGATGGCAAGCTTTTCTTGGCAAAATGTTTTCAAAGGGCTTGGAGTTGTTAAATCAAAGCGCCATTGAATTGCTCCGGATCGCCCCCGCCCCCTCCCCCTGCCCTTCCCCCTCTCCGTCTCTTTCCCCTTCATCCCTCCGCCCTCCTACGCCGCCCGGGACTGCCCATGGTGCGCGGCCCAGCCTTCCCGGAGTTGCAAGACACTTTTCCTTAGTAAGATTTTCCCTCCGTGCCTCACCAAGTGAGGATTGTTTTTGTAGGTGCTCCTGCTGCTGGGCACGTTGGTACCCCCTTCCCCGCCCGCTCCCTCCCCCACACTTGCTCTGGTAAAGAAAACACATCCCAGATGAAAGACTTTTTTTTTTTCTTTCTTTTTTTTTTTTTTTTTCTTTCAAACGTACATGTGTTTTGTAGAAAACGGAGGTGACAGGGTGGGATAACGAGGAGTAAAGGAAGGGTGGATTTCTTGCCTCCCCCCACCCCAAAGGTCAGCGCAGTCAGAGGGGTAGCCATGGGGTTAAACAGTGTTTGGGCAGAGTTCAGATGTCCCGTGAATCTCACGGTCCTGCCCTGGGGGCAATCTGGGGCTGCCCAAAGGAAGAAAGCAAGTGTTGGGAGAACTGTGTGGATGTAAATTCTGCACTGTGGAAAGTCTCTTTATTCAGAGAACGGGGCCCAATTATAAATTACAAAGGCTTATTGGGTATTCTGAGGGGCCCAGCTAGGCTGCTGTGGGGAATGCAAAACTTAGGTAGGGACTGTAAAAGTTCTATAGGAGCTAGAGAGACATATCCCCTTGAAAAAAATAAGATATTAAAAAACAAGTGCCAGATATGTAAAGCTGTGTCCTCTGTTCTCTCCTTCCCACCTCCAATATCTTCCATATACCACACTATATTGGTCACTTTCCACAGCTAGACTTCTTGGCCATCGCCATCTTCATCCTGGTCACCCACAGCCCCTCCCAAACCCCTGGACTGAAGTCTTGCCTTCCACCCATTTGGTTGGTTTGACACCCTGCCTGGTTCCTGCCAGGAACCCTGAGAACAGGATCCTGTTCTTATACCTTGGGCGGTGGTTGGGGCCCTGCTGGGAATAAGCTGGTCACTGGGAGAGCTGACTGCCTGACTCCGTCCACACCCCACACTGGATCGGACCTAGTGGCATACCAGCTGCTGCCTAAAGTTCACTAGAATTCTGCATTGCATCAGGCCTCTAGGTTAATAGCTCCCCACCCAATGCCTCCCCTTCCTGTTTACTTTTCCTTCCCACTCTAGCTTTGCTAAGACCCCAAGCAGAAGCCTGCCCCTGAGTCTGCCCAAGTTATAACAAAACTTGGTGCCAAGTTGGCACCCATTTGGTCTGCTGGCTTCCTGGAGGATAAACTGGTCCCTTGATTTGTTTTTCTGCTTCTTTCATAGTTAATAAGCTATCAGCCCTGTAGGATGCAAAATTCAGTTATGACTTTTTGATTACACTGCCATAGAATCTTTGGCCCTGTGTCGCTAGTAGCTGGCTAATATGTAGCTCGCTTTGTCTTTTTTTTTTTTTCTTTTCTTTCTTTCTTTCTCTTAGCTTATATTGTCTAGCTAAGGTACACATGGTTTTTGTCATCTTAATCTACTTCAATGTTAAAATTTTATTTAAATTTTTGATTCTGCTGAGACTCATACTTCCCCTTTTCACTCTGTTGTCTAGTTTTGGTACTGGTTATACTAAACACATTCCATTCAAATCCACAATTATTTATTGAGTGGGGGCGTCTGGCTGGCTCAATTGGTAAAACATGTGACTCTTGATCTCAGGGTTGTGAGTTTCAGCCCCATGTTGGGTGTAGAGGTTATTCACAAAAAATAAAACTTTAAAAATATATCTCTATTGAGTGCTTTCTGTTTCAGGCACTCTTAACAGTAAACAAAACAGATGAAAAATGGCAAAAATCCCTGCCTTCATGGAGGTCACAATGTAGTGGAGAGACAATTAAAAAGGAAAAAAAAAAAACATAAGAAAGAAAGAAAGGAGATAGTATGTTGGAAAGTGAGGTATGGGGGAGGGAGTCGGGGTGGTGTAAACCTTCTGCCTTGCAGGCCTGTGGAGGTTTGAATGGAGGAAACACATGGCCTGACCTACTTTTTAAAGAATTTCTGGACTGCAGAAGGGTAAGGATGATGAAGGAAGACCAGGCAGGAGGCTATTATAGGAGTCCCAGTGACAGACAGAAACTCAGAGCTGGATGGTAGCAGTCCAAGTAATGATAAGGGGTCAGATGTTAGATCTATTTTGAGGTACAGCCAATGAAATTTCTTGATGGACTTTGATGTGGAACATAGGAGAAAATAATTTAAGACTACAGGGTTGTAGGGTTGAGTTACCAAAAGATGACACTGCTTACAATTGAGACAGGGAAGACCAGAGTGGAATAAGTTGGTGGGAGAAGGTCAGAATTTCAGTTTTTGACATGTTAAGTTTGAGGTTTTCATTGGATATCCAAGTGGAGATATCTATTAGGTAGTTGAATATGTGAGTCTGGGGCACAGGGGAGGCATATGGTCTGGAAATAGACATTTACAACAGTGGAATATTGATGGCATGTAAAGCCATGTGACTAAGTGAGAATAGAGAAGGAATAAGTATAGATAGAGAAGAGAAGGGGAGGAAGAGGTGAGCACTGGTGTTGCTCCAATACTGAGAAGTCAAGGAGAATAGGAAGAACCAGCTAAGGAGACTGAGGAAGGAACAGGGATGTAGGAGATAAATGAGAGAGGGAAGCATCCCAAAAGCGAAGTAAAGAAAGGGTGTCAAGCAGGAGGGAGTGATCAACTGTGTTTAAATGCTGCAGAGAGATGGAATACAAATATATTGAAATTAGTAATTTGGAGGATTCGAAGAGGTCATTTTCAGTGGCCTGGTGCAGATGAAAACCTGATGAAAGTCTGCATTTCAAAGAGAATGGAAGGAAAGGAACTGAAATGAATGCAGACAATGCTTTTGAGGAATTTTGCCAAAAGATAAGCAGAGAAACTAGGTAGAGCTGATGGGGGAAGTAGGGTCAAAAGAAAGTTTCTTTCAAGATAGAAGGTACAAACACATGTTTATATGCTAATGGAAATGATCCGGTAGTGAGAGAGAGAGTGGTTGCTGGTGACATGTCCTTTACTAGCCTTAGGTAAGCAAGAAGAAATAATACCTTCTTCTCAGGTGGAGAGATTGACTTTGGATAGAAACAAGGCTGGGTTTGAAGAGTAACAGGGAAGAAGAGAGAATGTGTGGACTCAGACTGTGAGGAGGACAAAGGTAGTGTTAGGAATCTGGAAATTCTCCCCTAATTGCTTCAGTTTTCTCAGTGAAGTGGAAAGCAAGATCATCACTGAGTGGTGGGAAGAGGTGTTGAGAATTTGAGAACAAAGGGTATAAAATGGTCCAATATGACAATAAGAGATAAGAAATATAGTATATCTGCCAGGGAATGTCAAGGATTCACTTGAGGTTTGTGGTCTTGAATTTAAAATGGCCAGTCAGATTTGTTGTGTCTCCCTTCTGTAGGCTCGGAGAAGATGTAAAGTTGACCTAGGATCATGGTTTTGCCAAGTACATAGGACTAAGAAGAAAGGGACAATGACATAGAGGAATTTAGCTGGGTAAGGTGGAGAGAGAGAAGAAAGCAGGGTATGAGAGGTAGGGGAAAAGGGGCCCAGATGAATAGAATGGAAGTCTTGTTAGGTCAGAGGGTTTGCTGAATTCAGAATGCTACAGTGAATGAGATGGAAAGGTAAGAGGGGTTAAGAAGGTCTTTATTTCCCCTTCACTTTTGACCCAATAGTTTAGCTGGATACAGAATTCTCCTTGTCAGCACCTAGCAGGTATTATCCTACTGTCTTCTGTTGAGAAGTCCCTAACCTAATTGCCATTCTTTTTTTAGATTATCCCTCTTTCTTTCTGGTAGCTTTTAATATCTTTTCTAAGTCTTAAGGGTTTCTCTTTCATTATAGCATGTCTGGGGATGCCTTCATGTTGATTTATACTGTAACTTCTGAAACAATTAGTGACTTACATTCCTTGTGAAAATTTTTCAGCTGTTATATTCTTATTTTTTTATTTTTAAAAGATTTTGTTTATTTATTTGACACAGAGTAGGCAGAGAGGCAGGCAGAGAGAGAGGAGGAAGTAGGCTTCCTGCTGAGCAGAGAACCCAATGCTGCTTTAACCCACTGAGCCACCCAGGTGCCCCATCAGCTGTTATATTTTTAAAAACCACCTTTATTGAAATATAATTTGCATGCCATAAAATTCGCACATTTAAAGTGTACATTTCAATGGTTTTAACATATTCACAGAATTGTGCAACCGTCACCATCCATTATTTTTTGAATCTTGTTTTTCCTTCATTCATTTTATTCTCATTTTAGAATTTCTTCTAAACATATGTTGGACTATTAGGGTTTGAACAGGCTGGATCTAACACACTCCTTTCCCACTAAAAGTCAGAATTGAGAGATAGGCAAGGAAACAAAACACATGGAAATAAAAAATATAGCATTTATTAGCAAGGATGTGGCTTAGATCTTTCAGAACTAAACCCTAGACTTGGAATCACCCACATCCTTTCCACAGGTAACAGTGGATTACCACATGCTCCCCACATGGAACTTGCCTCATAAAATCTGTGGCCAAGAGTTGTAGATGAGAAAGGATGTTCTCTGTGGGCAGGCTGGCTCCCAAGTGGAGGGCAGGAGGCAGGTTCCTGCTCTACCCCAAATTCACCAATAAGATAAGTCACTCTGGCAGAAGGAAGCCACACTATCACACTGATGGATGTCCCTCCACATGCATGCAGGGCTACCCAGATTATTTGATGAGGCAAACACAATACTGGTACCAAACCCAATAAATAGAAACAGACAGAAAATCTATATATTTTGAAAATGGAAGGATTTGGGAAACAGAATTGAACATTATATGTTGAATACAAAAAGAACACATAAAATAGGGGTGGTGGCTCAGTGGGTTAAGCCTCTGCCTTCTGCTCAGGTCATGATCTCAGGGTCCTGGGATCAAGTCCCATATCAGGTTCTCTGCTCAGTGGGGAGCCTGCTTCCCCCTCTTTGTCTGCCTGCCTCTCTGCCTACTTGTGATCTCTCTCTCTGTCAAATAAATAAATTAAATCTTAAAAAAAACACAAAATATATTTATCCAAAAATTTAAGGACATTATAGTTTAGAGAATTATATTAAATATAGTGATATAAATGTATGCTAATAAGAGTCACTAATAAAGAATATGATCATCTTAATAATAGTTCATATAAAAACATTAAAGGACACAGAAGAGAAGGATACATTCTTAGATCAGTATCCAAACTCATACAGAGATGTATCAGACATGTCCATATGTAAATCCAGAACAGAGCTGTCCTCAGTAACATTAATATCATTTTGGAAATTTTGGCATATAAAAAATGATTAAAAATAAATGAATAAATATTTCATCAGTCAAAATGATATTTTTGGTAGATGACTGTCTAAGAAGAAAAGACAAAGGAACTAACTAGAAACCTCCTTGGAGTAAAGAGTAAAACAGAGGAAATTTCACTTGTCCCAAAATTGATGGTTAGTTTTAACTTGATTCCAGTGAAAAAAAACCAACACAATTTTTTTGCAAACTGAAATTTTAATAGAATTGATAAGAAATATAAATGGGTAAGAATATCAAAGACTATTTTGAGAAAGAGGAGCAAATGGGGCTGTCAGCTCTGAAAATATATTTTAAAACAATAATAAAATAAGATCCAAATACTAAGTAACACTAAATACAGATATCGATTAGATAGAACAGAATGTCCCAAAATAAATCTTATTGTAAATAAAAATGTAATATGTGATAAAAAAAAGTAATAACCAAAGAACTATAAAATTTAATAAACAGATTATTATATTGGGGGGAATTTAGGTATGTTTTCCCACCAAACTTTTCCCCCTAGTTTTAAGTGAAACCAGAAAATTAAATGAACAAGAAAGAAAAATCACAGAAAAAGTATAAGAAAAGATAAATATGTCTTAGGTTTTTGAAAGAGTAAACACAGTGCATGCTTTGAAGGAATGGAAGAAATTAGAGAGAAAAATCAACAGATTTAATTCTATAAGAAAGTTTACACTTCTGCATAAGTAAAAATAATTAAAATAAGGAGACATGGAGATATTCACTGATAGTGCATGCACGTGTGTTTGCATGCATACACACATACACACACACACACACCCCAACCAGAAATAGGGTTAATATATATAATCATATAAAGGATTCCTAGATGAAAAACATAATTTGTGGTATATTCATATAGTAGAATTCAATTTGGCCATTAAAATGAATGAGCTGTATCTCACAGTTCATCCAAAAATGGATAAATCTAGCAATATAACACTGAGTTTAAAAGAAGCCATTTGCAGAATGCTAAGTTTAGTATATTATCACTCATATAAAATATAAAAACTTACAGGGGCGCCTGGGTGGCTCAGTGGGTTAAAGCCTCTGCCTTCGGCTCAGGTCATGGTCCCAGGGTTCTGGGATCAAGCCCCACATTGGGCTCTCTGCTTGGCGGGGGTGCCTGCCTGCCTCTCTGCCTACTTGTGATCTTTGTCTGTCAAATAAATAAATAAATTATATATATATATATAATAATATATAAATATAAACAAACAAATAAATAAATAAATAAAATCTTAAGGAAAAAAATATATAAACTTACAGTAGCAACACTGTGTGTGTGTGTGTGTGTGTGTGTGTGTGTGTGATGACCAAAGACTCAAAATATTAAAATGTGGAAACAAAAGCTATACAGCAACTGTAAGTGGTTAACTCTCAACTCAAAGAAGGGGTGGGAAGTGGGATCTGAGAAGTTTATAAAGCAGTTCTAAGTATATCTAAGTATATCTTTTCCTTAAGTCTGAAGTATTCCATAATAAGAAAAGGGGGATTTAGGAATTGCTAAGGGGAAAAAAAAACAAAACCTTGAAACTCCAAAATATGTATGTGAAAAACAACATGAACAAACAATTCACAGGACAGGAAATACACACACAAAAAGATGTATAGCCCCTTAGTAAGCAAAGAAGTTAAGACTAAAATGAAATACTTATTTATTAAATTTAAAAAATTTTTAAAGAAGAAAATTGTCCCGCATACTCCAAGAGGTAGTATGATGTTTTAAAATATGTGTACAACATACAGAATATTCAAATTTAAGAGTGGATGATATGGTCATCTAGTTCAAGAATTTCAAGTAGCATTTGAGATTTTTTTTTTTTTTCACTTGTCTGTTTCTTTCCAGTTAAGACCACACTCATCACCACTCCTGAATCTCAGGAGCAAATTCCTCTTCTAAAGGATTTCGAACTTTCCTAGAAACAAAGACTCATGAAAGTAGCTAGGGACAGAGTCTACCCTAAATGTTTCTGAAATAACCAATGCTTAATCCTTAAATGTCTCTCAAATAAGACTTTTCATTCTCAAACACCCACCAAATCCTCAAAACTTTTCTCAAAACATTTGAGATAATTTATAATCCTGCAAATCAAATCCAGACTCTTGTGGAGCCCTCCTCCCACCTATCTGTGAGTGTACACACACACACACACACACACACCAGAGTTAACTTGTGGTTTTGTTTTTAAGGGCTTGTCAGTCAAGACAGAGCTCATCTTCTGTGAAAGAGCTTGCCTCTTCTTTACTGGAACATACTCTAACCCCCCAGCGACTGTCATCAACACTTGGCTTTTTCCATTTGTTTTTAAAGAGAATGGTGGGGGGCATCAGAGGAATAGAGATGTTGAAGCAGTGGGAGGCATTTTTATTTTTGTTTTTGTGTTTTCACAAGGGAGCCCTAAATATATTGAATTTCTGGATCATCTCAGCTCCTAACGTTGTTTCTTTGGGATTCCTTTCTTCTCTAAGTTTCTTCACCCTCCCACTCCTCCAAGGTGGCTACAAAGAGAGGCAGCAAGGAAAAGTCACACTTCCTTTAGAATCTAAATATTTGAGTTCATGTGTAAACGGAGACATGTTTGTGTGACAGTTCTCACCAGTTCGTGCTGCATAGTGATTTCAAACCAAAATAGAAGGGAAGTTGGCAGTTTGCAGGTTCAAAGATGTCTAAAAGAGAATGCCCAGAGCCTATATAGTGATTGAACAGGAACAAGTCAGGACAACCAAGTGTTAGCAACAAAAGAGTTAGTTCGAGCAAAGCCGAGCTGAAGCTGAGCCAAGAGCTCAAAGCAGGTTATGCACTTGAGCAAAACGTTTTCAGCTCAAGTAAGGGCATGGATGGCAGCAATGGAAAAATAGGAGCCAACTTTCCCAGAATCTGTACCATGCACCAAATACTATTCTAAGCACTTTCCATGGATTCATTCAGTCATCCTAAAAACCTGTGATGAAGATATCATCACCACTCCCCTTGTCTGGACAGAGAGACCGAGGCTCAGAGAGATTGCTTCACTTGCCGAAGACCACACAACAAGGAAGCAACAGAGCTGGGCTTTCACTGGGCATTCTAGTTAGAAGGTATATCACTAGCTCCAATGTGCCACAGCGCTCAATACTCGGTCAGAATCCAGATGGGAAGATATAAAAAAGAAGAGAGTTAAGTTGAATGTTCTTGGTTAGTTACTCCCAGGTGTCCTGCAGTCTACACTACAGCTGTAGCTCTTAAGGCTTGTACTCTGTGCTCTCAGCTGTAAGGAACTCTGGGGTCACACAGCTGAAGAAAGCTTGTGTTGCGCTCCCCAGGCTCTCATTCTCCGGTGAGATGCAAGGCTCAGATGAACTCAGGGGATATAGTGGTGTACTAGCCTCTGAGACCCAACTATTAAAATATTTAGGAATATTTTTTCATCAACTTTTTATTTTAGAACAGTTGTCAATTTATTTTAAAAATGCAAAGAGAATGCAGAGTTCTCATATACTCTGCATCCATTTTTCCCTGTTACTGAGGTCTCACATTCATATGATATATTTGTTAAAATTAATGGATCAATGTTGATACATCATAACCAACTGAAGTCCATACCTTATTCAGATTTCTTTACTTTGTACTTAATGTCCTTTTTTCAAATCCAGGATCCCATCCAGGATACCACATTACATTTTTTGGTCATTTCCACTGAGCTGCCTCTTAACTACAATAGCTGCTGAGATTTTACTTGGTTTTGATGACCTTGACAATTTTGAGGAATACTGATTCAGGTATTTTCTCCACTGAGATTTATGTGAGGTTTTTTTTCATGATTAGAGTGGAGTTTTGCATTTTGTGGAAGAAGACCACGGAGTTAACGTGCCATTTTCATCACCTTATGTCAAGGGCACATACAATCAACATTGGTTATCACCAATGTTAGTTATCACCAATGTTGGTTAACACCAATGTTAGTTAACACCAATACTGCTGGTGTTGATCTTGATCACCTTGCTGAGACAGTGTTTGTCAGATTCCCCCACTGTAAAGTTACTCTTTCTCCCCTCTTTCCATGCTGTCCTCATTGAAAGGTCATTATGCACAGTCCACACTTAAAGAGAATATTGAAGAATTCTGTTAGTCAGTTGTTGAATCTTTGGTAGCTTAAAATCAGCTTAGATGAGAGTACACCATAGAAATCAGCAAACTCTATAAATCTGGGCTCTTTTTGGAGAGCTGGATTCTTTTTTTTTTTTTTTTTTTTACGGAGAGACCACAAGTAGGCAGAGAGGCAGGCAGAGAGAGGGGGAAGCAGGCTCCCCACTGAGCAGAGAGCCCGATGTGGGGCTCGATCCCAGGACCCTGAGATCATGACCTGAGCCGAAGGCAGTGGCTTAACCCACTGAGCCACCCAGGTGCCCCAAAGAGCTGGATTCTAAAGACCTCAACGTGAGGCAGAAATCTATCAAAATCCTAGAGCAGAACATAGGCAGTAACCTCTTTGACACTGGCCACAGCAACTTCTTTCAAGAATGTCTCCAAAGGCAAAGGAAACAAAAGCGAAAATGAATTTTTGGGACTTCATCAAGATCAAAAGCTTCTGCACAGCAAAGAAAACAGTCAACAAAACAAAGAGGCAACCCACGGAATAGGAGAAGATATTCACAAATGACACTACAGACAAAGAGCTGATTTCCAAGATCTATAAAGAACTCTTCAAACTCAACACCCCAAAAAACAGATAATCACATCAAAAAATGGGCAGAAGACATGAACAGACACTTCTCCAGAGAAGACATACAAATGGCTAACAGACACATGAAAAAGTGTTCATCATCATTAGTCATCAGAGAGATTCAAATCAAAACCACATTGAGATACCACCTTACACCAGTTAGAATGGTCGAAATTAACAAGACAGTAAACAAGTGTTGCAGAGGATATGGAGAAAGGGGAACCCTCTCACACTGTTGGTGGGAATGCAAGTTGGTGCAGCCACTTCGGAAAACAGTGTGGAGATTCCTTAAGAAATTAAAAATAGAGCTACCCTATGACCCTGCAATTGCACTACTGGGTATTTACCCTGAAGATACAGATGTAGTGAAAAGAAGGGCCATCTGTAGCCAATGTTCATAGCAGCAATGGCCACAGTCGCCAAACTGTAGAAAGAGCCAAGATGCCCTTCAAAGGACAAATGGATAAAGAAGATATAGTTCATATATACAATGGAATATTATGCCTCCATCAGACAGGATGAGTACCTAACTTTTATATCAACATGGACAGGACTGGAGGAGATTATGCTAAGTGAAATAAGTCAAGCTGAGAAAGTCAATTATCATACGATTTCACTTACTTGTAGAGCATAAGGAATAACATGGAGGACATTAGGAGAAGGAAAGGAAAGTGAATTGGGGGAAATTGGAGGGGGAGACAAACCATGAGAGACTGTGGACTCTGAGAAACAAACTGAGGGTTTTGGGGGGCGGGGCTAGGTAAGGCTGGTGGTGGGTATTAAGGAGGGCATGTATTGCATGGAGCACTGGGTGTGGTGCATAAACAATGAATCTTGGAACAGTGAAAAAATAAAATAAAATTTGTCCTGTATGTGGCTTGGACTGACCCTCACAAGATGGTAGACAAGGAGGTGGGAAGGCAGTTGGAGGAAGGGGCTCACTGGGTGGGAGTGAAGAAGACTCAGAGGCAGGAGGGGTGCTGTGCTTTTAGGACACAGATTGGGACTAAAGAAGTGTGGTATAGGCAGACAGCCACCACAACCCAACAAACTGTTACCCAAATGGTTTTAACATCAACAAGGCTGGGACCCCGATGGACCTACATTTGTGTTTGCTGTTTCATAGTAGTAATGACTGAATTAACTGATTACCTCCTTTGTACAAGGTGCTTCCCAAAAACACAACCAGCAAGCATCAACAATAAGATTTACGTTTCCACTCTTTAACTCCAAAACGTGTTTCCACCAGCCTTGCTATTCTCTGTTTTGATTACTGCCTCCTTCTCTAGTATTGGTTTACTCATCAGATCTGTTTCAAGGTGGTGGAATGGTGATTGACGGTGAGTTTCCAGGAGGTGATCGTGGTGAGAGTGAGCCGTCAATTGCTGTTGGACATTCTGTCTCAGTTCTGCTCCTGGAAGTGCGTGAGAGCTGAGACAGCCCCCTTGCTCTAGACTCTGGGGGTTTAATTTCAAGTCAGGCAAAGTACCATGTAGTCTTTACCGTGTAGTCTTTACTGTGTAGTCTTCCACACCAAAGTTCTCCTTCTTAATAACTTTATTTTTCCAGTGACTGTATCATTAAGGAAGCAGAAACTATAACACCCTTCAGCTTTGGATCTCCCCTGAACTGTATCTGTGGTGTCTTTCTGGTCTAACTTGATGCACAACTTCTTTCTTTTTGAAGGTGGTTTTTAAGAAACAGTTTTATAAAAAGTCATCACTAGACTCAATCATTAGGGGTTTGGTTAACTTCACAAAACTGCAGGATCTATATGCATTTTGAACAAACATATAAAAAACACAACGTATTTCATTTTAAAATTCAAACATAAAAATCACTTAGAGTTCATGTGATATTTAAGGCAAACGAAATGTGACTTGGCAGGTTTCCATTTGAGTCATTCAGGGAGTTTAAAGATATTTTAGGATAAATAGTCTTAAAGAAGTCTTAGAAGGTTAAAATGAGACTTGCTTGGATTAGGGGCGGTGGAACCATAAATTTCAGTTACTATTTTAAACTAAGACTCACTGGATTTATTAAATCTGGGCAATATTTGGGAACTGTTCTTAAATGATGGTAATGCTATTTTTACTTTCTTCTCACATCACTGAGGCTGTTTTTTAACAGTACAACTAGAGGTGACGTGGTACAAGAGTTACATTCAAGAGAATTTTGTTTTATTTGGTCCATTTCCCTCTCTCCACTGCTGCAACCCTGCCCGCACCCCTAGTCCCAGCTGCCTCTTTTACTCAGGGATCTGGTCTGAGATGATGGGACCCATGACAGACACCTGACTCAATGGAGAGTCAGTTTATGGACCAGCTGAGCCAATCCTCCTCCCAAGAGCATTTGCATTTGGTGACCAAGACTGAGTCAGCCTGTTGATGGATGGTGATGACCCAAAGGTTATAGGGAGTCAGAGCTGGAGTTAGTTCATATGCCAGAAGTCATGAGGTAGTCAACCACAGGAAGCAACAGAAGCTGCTCTGTGCAGGGGAGTGGGAGAGCAGAGCCATGGCGTGAGAGAAGGAGGGAGGAGCCTAGTTCTTCATTTCCTGACTTAGACTCCTATGGCCAGATGACCTTGGTTTTCTAGTTCCGAATCCCTGCACGATTTCTTGTTCAGTTTATTAAGTTTTTTAGGTAGGTTTCTCTCACTTACAACCCAACTGATTCTAGCGGAAGATAACTCCATATACCAAATGTCAAGTCCAGCCTACTAAACAGTTCCTACTCCTTCAGCATCACACCAAATTACTCGAAGGTCCATGGGACAACACAGGGATGTTTATGGGAGATAGGCAAGGTATAGGAAACGGGTATATAAGGAGCTTTGCCATCTGTTATGGCTTATAAATGCCCAACTTTCAGGTTGACATTTCTGATAGCATAGTCTTTTTCACTTGCAACCTCTGTGGGCCAGTGAGTATGTTCTGCCAAGATCAGAGCTCGGCACCCGCAGCATGGTATCTGCCAAGCCATGAGTGGCATCATTCCAATATGGCACTCTCCTCTGCTCTTCCTGATAGGTGATGGCAGAACTTTATAGGGACTCTTGAGACAGAGGCTCATTTATTCAAGAAATATTTATTGACAGCCTGCTCTGGCTAGGCACTGTGCCAGGTGCTAGGCATACAGCCAGGAGCTGAATGGTAAAGCTCTTACCTGAGTGGAACTTTATCCTGGTGGGTGTGAGGGGGCACTTGTGACACACACTAAGAGAAACTTAAATAGGGCAATCTTAGGGTGCCTGGGTGGCACGGACGGAAGCCTGGTGAAGTGAAATGAATTGCCTGGGGCTGCACAGGTAGCAAGCCACCACACGGCCCAGAGTCCAACACGGGCAGCTGACTCCTCAGCTTGCAAGTGCAGCCGAGGCACAGAGTAGCCCCAGAGTAGCCCTGGACTGCTGACCAGAATCACCCAAGGAAACCACCCGGATTGCTGCGGGGCCCACAGTGGAACCAAGGCACCAGTGGAGCTCTGGCGCTTTTCAAAAGCCACTCAGGGTTGAGAACCCAGATGATAAATGTCTCCTGGACCATTTGTGAAACGCGTTGATAACCATGTCTCTTTTCCAGAAAATCCTGCTTCACTAGATTGGGGTTGGAGCCTAGCAATCGGTGGTGTAAGGAGCAGCGCAGGTAATTCTCATCTTAAAGGCAGTTTGGGAAATACTGCTAGAGGTCAGGGTTTCAAGGACATTTCAGTAGGTCTTTAAATGTCAATCCATCAATGATGGTATGAAGACTCTGGAAGATTTCTGGCTCTGTCTCACGTGGGTGAGACTTAAAGCTTCATTGGCACTGCCCCTGAGGGGAACTGGGCTGGAGTAGTTGAGAGCACTGCACGTGCATACAACTTTAAAACTGTCCACTGGGGCGCCTGACGTCAAAACCCAGTATTTCTAAAGTACTCATTTATCTTGAACACTCTACATACTCTAGCCAAAAACCGGAAGAAAGGCCTCATGCCTTCTTAATAAGGGTGAAAGGAGATCCTGTAGACACCAGGCAAGCAGTGCTGGAGGCCAAGGACTCCTCCCCCACCCCTCCCCCTCCCCTTCTGGGGCCTCCTGAACTCATCTGCCAGTGCATGGGCACACATACGGAGTGGCACAGTAGGTAACACAGTGAGACTACGGTCATCGCCTCGATTTCTCTGGACATTGACCTGTAAGGAGTCAGATGTAACACAGCCGCGTTGCCTGTTCCTGTCTCCCAAAGAGCCCACTCATGGTCCCTTTCGATCATCTCTTATCAATGACTCTCTGGAGTCTTGTTCCACTTGTTTCTGAGCTATTTCACCAGGACCATCTTGACCAACTCCATTTCCTGCTTTCGGACTGTTGTGTTTACTGACCCTTCTCCAGATTCAGAGGGAAATGCCCAATCTTTCACACTCGATGCATACAATTTCACCCCTGCAACTGAGAAAAATCTCTCCTTTGCAGTTTTCTTCTCTTTCCCCCTTCCTCACCCCAAGAAAAGTCGTGAATCTATTCGTGGACAATGTGCCCATTCTAGGATTCACCCTGCCAGATAATCTTCCTAATGGGAAATCTTGTGGGGCCTCCCACTGCTGGAGGAGACCACCCCATCTGCAGCTGGGGAAAAGAGACACTCCCAGCCCAGATGTCAAGAGACCCAGATCAGGGCTTGATGTATATTCATTGCTTATTTAATATTCGAGCATCTTTTTCTAAAGATATTTCTATTGAACTCACTTGTGGTGTCACCATCTGGAAAATATCAAGCCTCACCCCACTGAGGTAAACCCCTATTGCGTATTTTTTCCCTTTTATGTGAGCCCAGTGGGCATGGAGCGTGTATCTCTATGTTTAGCAGAGTTCCTTGCCAAGGCAGCTCTCAAACATACGATATTCTCTAAATAAATCAGTGTTGTAGAGACGCATTAATAACCCCTCCTAATTGATGCTAACAGAGAGTTTAAATGGGGTTCTAAGGAGCTCCCATGACTTCTTGATGTGAGGTCCTTTTAAATTTTAAAGTGGTGGATTAGGGTTTTAAGAGAGAATAAGCTGTCCAAAAATTCATTTATTTCATTACAATCAGTTTTTAGATTGGGTCAAATCTTCTCCCAAGGTCTAGACCTTCTTCCAAGGTCTAAACCCTACTTAAAGGGTTTAGTTAACTCTCAAGGACACAGACCAAGAGGCACGCATTGTGCTACAGACCGTCCAACCAATGGGAATTGAAAAACCCATAGCTGTTAGACAATAGGGATGAAAATTCATATTTGGGAGGAGAGAGTAATCATATTTTGCTCAGCAGGCTTATTGTCTTTGTGTTTGGAAATAAAATTAATTTCCATTCTCTGGGTGTTCATAAACTACTGGTGTGGGGAAGTATCTCAGATATAATATAATTGGCAAATGAAAAATGAGTCCTTTTTTTTTTTTTTAAGTGAGCTCTAGGTCCAATTTGGGGCTTGAACTCACGACCCTGAGATCAAGAGTCAAGTGTTCTGCCGACTGAGCGAGCCAGGTGCCCCAAAAATGAGTCTTAATTTTTAAGCTTGTTGCAGATAAGGTAAAAGTGAATAAAATTTATCCATCTAAAAATTCATGTAAACAGTTGCTATGTGCCAGTGGTAATGTGGTTCCTAGAGAGAATAAGACACCCCCATAGGACACACTACCCAGCACACTGAGTTCAGCTCAAGTGGACATGACATGGAGCAAAAGCTTATGTCTCAATAGCCTGTTTCAGGCTATTGCTCTAAAAAAGTATCCATTCATTGGGTGATAAGCTCATTTTCCTCTATGCCTATTAAGTACTGCATGGAGGTAGTAAAAAAACAAAAAAACAACAATTCTAGGTAAAAAGGACAAAAGTGAGTAATTTAGGAAGGAGGAGGAGCCAAACTTGTCTTTTTTTTTTTTTTTTTTTTTTTAAGTAGGGTGTGAAGCCCAACACAGGGCTTGAACTCACAATCCTGAGATCAAGAACTGAACTGCGATCAAGAGTCAGACACTTTACTGACAGAGCCACCGAGGTGCCCCAAAACTTGTCCTACTTTTGCCCGGAATTACCATGGAGATGGAGTGGGGAAGTTGTTGTAAAGTAGCTGACGCTGACAAGGGTGATCCCTGTGCCAGCGTGCTCGTCCTCTCCAGCAGTATGGCCCTGATTGCAAAGGTGAGCCCCCCGTGAGTGTAACAGACACGTTGGCCCCTTCAGAGCCCCAGGCAGTGCAGGGTCAGTGGGGGAAGCTGTGCACTGCACTCACACTGTTGCCCTCCTTGTGCCACCTGCTCCCATGGATTCCACTGCAGCGCCCCTCCCCGGCTCCCCTCTCAGGCTCCTTCCACGTCAACACGGACTCATGATTTCTGGCACATTTCTCTTCTTGAGGCCGTTTGGCAATTCCTCTGGTATGGCACTTGGCAACAATTTTCCATTCAGCATGAAATCCTATCAAAAACTATTTTGTTGACATTAAGACTGAGATAATATTAGAATCCAGATGTGATGTGATGTCATCTGTTGGTCGTATACACATTTGGGGGCTGAATTCTAATCGTTGCTGGCTGTCTCTAAGATCATTAGACATATCCAATAGAAAAGTACTGTTCTAGCACCGTTGGTTCGAGCATAGATTTTGACGTTCCTGAATTATGAAGTAAAATTATGTTTTTCGGATGAGAAATGACCCTCTTGAGACTATCATATGCATTTCTCCTTTCCTTTAGCAAAAGGAGCTTTTGTTGGCAAATGGCAGGTGAAATGAGATTTTTCACCAGGAGGATTTTTGGAAGAGTAACACACCCTCTGTTCATGTGCAACAACAGTGAACCAACAATTCAGGGTTTGTACACACTGGGAAAGGTGCTGAGTATGTGGACAGAGAGGGGTCCGAGCCACACATGCTCCTGCATGCAGGACCTGGCAGACCGGGGTGGGGGCTGCTAACAAGTCAGCAAGTCACGACCTCACAGTGTGGAAAGTGCTAGAACATAGGTCTGTACGAGTCTATGGAAGGGCCAGAGGAGGCATTACTAAGATTGCCTGAGAGTGAACAAGGAAGAATCAGAGACAGGATTCACATATTCACCTCGTGTTTGTGCTTTGGAAAGGTTTGTTTGTTTTTGTTTTTATCCATTCTTTGGGGTTTTCCCCATAGACAGGTTATACTATCTGCAAACAAAGACAGTTTTATTTTGTAGTGGGACATCTGAGAGGCGCATTTTCAAGATGCAAGTTTTGAAAGAAGGAGAGAGGGAGGCAGAGCCCCCCACCCCACCCCCCAGCATGAAAGAGCTCAGCCTGTCCAAAGCAAGTAATCCTGTGGCTGGAGATTAGGCTAAACAGTAGGAGGGACAAGAGATTAGTAGATGAGTATGAGGTAGGCCTCCAAGGATGGAGATGGGTCAGGATCTAGCGACAGCCCTTGAAGGCCATGGAAACATTTTGGATTGTATCCTGAAGGCAAAGAAGAGCTAGTGAGGGGTTGAAGCACAAAAGCAACAAGGCCAGGTGAGTTGTGAGAAGATTCTGGCAGCAGCGGGGAGGATCGAGTGGGGGCAGGGAGCAGGCGGGAGACCAATGAGGACAGCATGGCTTTGGTCTGATGGCAGGTGACAAGAGCCGGAACCAGTCTCAGCCCCCGGAAACTCAGAATGTGACCTTATTTGGAAGCAGGGTTGTGACCGACTTTAACAAGACACCAACTAAGATGAAATCCTCCTGGTGTCAGGTGAGCCCTTCATCCAATACTGGTGTCCTTCTAAGAGAAGAGGCAGGTATGGAAAGGAGGGGGCCTGTGGTGCAGACAGAGTGGACACAGGGCGGGTGCATCAAGGATCGCTGGCAAGCACTGCAGCAAAGGAGAAGGGCTGGGACTTCTCCCTTCCCTCGATCCTTCAGAGAGAGGATGACCCTGCTGACACCTTGATTGTAGACTTCAAGCCTCCAGAATTATTAAAGAATAGAAGTCTGTTGTTTCAAGCCACCCCAGTCTGTGGTACTTTGTGAGGGAAGCCTTGGGAAGTGAACACACAGAGTAGAGTGGAAAAGCCTTTATTTTGCTGCCAAGCCAGAAAGGTGAGTCTTCTTCAAGCCTGGAGGGAAGGTAAGCATGGTGCAGAGCTAAAATGTTTAGAGGTGGGAGTGATGGAGGGGGAGATGGAGAGAGTTTCAGCCTGTTGGCATCATCTGCTCTATGAAGCCAGGCACTCTTCACCTGCTGAGGGTGAAGAGTGCTGAACGAGCTCACAACTTCAGTTACCACTTGCATTAATCTTCTATTGCGGTGTCACAAATTCCCCCAAATTTAGCAGCTTCAAGCAGCAAGTATTTATCATCTCACATAGTTGCTTTCTAAGAGTCGGGAATCTGAGACTGGCTCAACTGTGTGTTTCAGGTTCCAGATCTCTCACGGAGGCTGCAATCCAGGTGTCAGACAGAGCTACTGCTTTCTGAAGTCTCCGCTGGGGCTGGAGGATCTGTTTCCACAGTAGCTCATTCACATGGATCTCTCTATGCGGTCCTCATACGTGGCAGCCTATTTCCTCTCTTGCAAATGATCAAGAGCATAACCGAGACATAAACCACAGTGTCTTCTATGACCTAAGGTTGGCAGTCATACCCTGTCGCTTCTGCTGTGTTCTAATGATGATACAGACTACTTCTGATACCATGAAGGATGAACTACACAGGAGAAAATACTCGGAGGCAGGCATCATTAGAAGCCAACTCAGAGGCTGGCTAGCGTGCCACTGCCATCCTGAGGCCTCCCAAATCTTGTCCAGACCTGGTATTTCCCCCTGAGTTTCAGACGCACACCATCAAGGTGTCTTCTGGCCATCCCCTCTTAAAGGTCTCACGAGTACTTCAAAGGCAACCTGTATAAAACCAAACTCTTCATTCTACTTTGGGAGTAGAACCCAGAATCTTTCCCAACTCTTAGTCAGAATCTTCAGCAGTGACTCAAACACCCCAGCTAGAAGCTGACATCATTGGGGCACCTGGGTGGCTCAGTGGGTTAAAGCCTCTGCTTTCGGCTCAGGTCATGATTTCAGGGTCCTGGGATCGAGCCCCACATAGGGTTCTCTGCTCAGCAGGGAGTCTGCTTTCCCCTGTCTCTTTCTGCCTGCGTCTCTGCCTACTTGTGATCTCTGTCTGTCAAATAAATAAATAAAATCTTAAAAAAAAAAAAAAAGAAGCTGACATCACCCATGACCATTCTCTTTCATCAACTCTTCCAATCCAAACCATCAGAAGTCCTAGTGGTTTTACTTTCTAAATATTTCTGGAATACAGGGCCTCCTCTCCATACTTACTTTCACAGCCCTAGTTAAGGAATTTATCTCTCACCTGGATCACTGCCACAGCCTCTGGACTATTGGACCAACATACAGCTATGAAGGACCATGAAGGTTCCAGATTTATCCTACTTGTGAGCCAACAAGTTGGCTTTGATTCTAGCAATTTCATGGATGTTGATAGAATACACAAGATTCCTGGGTCAGAGACAAAGGACATAATAACTCCAGCATAGCAAGCAGCTTGACCCCATAGTTCCCCTTGCTTCCCTAAGAACCACAGGGGCAACAAAGAGTGACCCAGGCAGATGCTACATCCACAGTGGGATTCTGCCTCACCTGAGAAAGCCCAAACTTCAGGAAGCAAACTATTTATAGCAGGCTATAAGCAAAGCTGCCTACCCTTTTCTCCAAAGAGAGTCACTCTCCATCCTCCAAAGATGCTTTGCAACCTAGGATCCTTGGAACAAACATCCTTCAAAGAATAATCCAGAACAAAAGGGCAATTAGTACCTAATTCGCAATACATGCAAAAAAAACAAAGTGAGAAACTCAAGGGGGGGACTGTCTCCCAACAACAGCCAAACCCAAATGAGGCCATTCATTGATTTCCCAGGCCTGTGGAATAAAGTCAAGTTTCTTAAAGCAACACTGTCTGCCTCTGCAGCCTCGTCCCTCCTACGCCCTACCTTACAGTGTGAGCCAGACACGACACACAGCCCTCCTCAAACAATCTGTGCTACTTCTTGTCTCCAGGTCTTTGCTTGGGTGATCTTCTTTGCCTGAATTTCTTCCTCCCTTCCCTAGAGATCATTCATCTTATGCTCTGTGAAGCACCGTCTGAGGCTCGTATGCCTCAAAAGGGTATTGGGGTATTGCTGGGTTAATGTTTGTCTGTGGGGACGGGGGGGGGTGGTCCGCAGTCCTTACTCTTCACTGGACTAATTTAGTGCTTGCAACCGTTTTCTTCTTTCTCTAAATGGAACTGCCCTTTATGTGATGAAGTCACCGTATGTTCCAGTGAAATGAGTCTCCAGTATTTTCTTGGCAAATTCTGAGGCTGTGTCAGGTCAATACCTCATTTCTAGTCTCACTCCTGGTTCTGCTTTGCCTCTTGGCTGCCCTGTCTCCACAGTAGGGCTGGAGTAGCTCCTCTCCAGTCCTGGGTCTGGTTGTTTTCACTCTACCAACGTCAAAACCAAATACATATTTTCAGTTATAAAACAGCCCTTCGCACCATAGCTTTATAAACTTCCGACGGAGGCCTACTGCATGGCCAGAAGGAGAAGTAAGATTTCAAACAGCGGCACATGGTGCCATCTATTTCTACTTCTCCTTGGAAACAAAGCCTGAGGAGAACGTGTCACAAAAAGAGTGTAGCTTTGAGATGGCTTGGAGAGATGCTGTGAGAAAACTATTAATTCATTCCAGAAGTGAACTCTGGTGGTCATTTGACCATGTTTCAGGAATCTATTGGTTTCCAAAGAATTCTTAGGAGTGGCGCCCAAGCAACGCTGACTTCATCAAACTCCTTTCTTTTATTGCCCCTGATTGTTTTGTTTGCTTGTTTTTGCTTTCTTGTTTTTCTGTGAAATGAACTTCAGAGCATGACTCAACAGCCTGGCCCTGGGTAAAGAGAACTAACAAGAAAGTGAAGGCATAAAGCTTGCAATGCATGGCTGGAACGTGAATGACAAATATCTTCTGAGATCATGCCCATGTGTGGGAACTCAAAAGGTAGGATTTTCCCATTTGGCATTTTCTCTTTAGCTGTACACATGTCACCTTCTGGGGTGTCTGTCCGGCTGACAATGACTCTTCTTACTGCGGCCTCTGTGACATCTATAGAGCTGGACCCCTGATGACCCAATGCAGGGAACATGATAGTGGGTTCCCATCTCCCCCCCAACAGGCATCTTCTTCACCCCCCTACATATCCCAAGCACCGAGAGCAATGTCTGGAACATAGCAAGTGTTCCATAGATATGTGAGAATATGTGAGAATAGGTAATTGTGGGATATGAGACTAAACGGGAAGGTCCCTCCTGTGCTGGAGGCTGGAACTAGAACATGGCGACTCTGGAGCTCGAGCCCCAACACTGGGGCTGAGGAGCAGGGAAAGGTGGAGACCACGGACTCTTGGAGGGAGATCTGGAGAGTGAGAATTTGGGCTGACTCCTCCTCCCCCCCATTCTCTAATTCCTGCTACCAGGCCTTTCTAAGGTCAAGCTACCAACCAACAATCTTTGAATAAATTCCTTTGTCTTGGCTTAAACTAGCCCCAGGGTGTTAGCCCAACACAGCAGAGAAAATTTGGAAGTTGATCTGGTAAAATCTCCATGTGATTAGCAGAAAAGAAGGTTCCTCACTACCAGAACCCCTGGAGCAAAGATGGGGTGTGACATCTGGAAAGTGTTGGGTGAGCTAGCCACAGAGCACCCTCCTGAACTCAGAGCTGTGTTCTGACAATGACTAAGGACACTGGCTCAACACAGAGGAGACATGAAATGGTTACACAACAAAACCCCCATTTCCACAGAGATATTTGATAATGTTATACAGGAAATCTTGTGAAGCCCATACTGGAGCTCTAAAATCCTGGTCTCAAGTGGAAAATTTTTTTCTCTCACCACAAAGTAAAGGCAAGTAAACACCATCTCTCATTGCCATAGCTCCCTGGAGACATTAAGACGGACCCAGCATGTTTGGCGCAGAGAGTCAGCACAGGAAGCTGCCGGGCCCCACGCACAGACTGTGGTCCTGCTTGTCAGAACCAGTGGCAGGCCACTCCGCCAAAGAGTTTGGAAGTGGAGGGAACTTCCAGATTTCCTGGGTTCTTTGCAATTAGGGATTAACTTACAGAGATAGAGCTGATGAAGTTTTGGTATTTCCACCCTGAACTTTAAGCATTTACAAGACGCCTTACAATTTGCTACAGCTAATATGAAAAAGGCCATTCAAAGGAAACACACGCTGGTGTGGAACACAAAGAATTTAGATGACCAGAGAAAATTGTGGACGGACTCAGGACCAAGACCCTTCCCTTTGCCGCAGCCAGCTTCGTATTTCATCGGTACTAACGAGCAGCCGCATTACCTATCAGTGGCTGGTTTTGCTGAGTTAGGCTGCAGTCCTGAACACCCCCTAAGTCTCTAGGGCTTAAGGCAGCCCGGGGAGGGGGGCGATTTCTCACTCCTGGAACCTACCGGTTCTGTGCAGCTCGTGCTGTAGCTCCCCTGCCTGTCTTTCCCCGCTCAGGTACAGACTGGAGGAGCAGTTCCTATGTGGCAGGGACTGCCCGTCTGGCAGAGGGAAGACAGAGGGCAGAACCACACCGTGGCTTTTAACAGTTCTGCTCACAAGGGCACCACACTTCTACCCACACAGTCACTGGCCAAAACAAGTCCCTGGGGGCAAAGAGCTGCCCAGGATGGGGCAGGAAGTCCCATCTCCCAGGTACAGCCTCCAGGGTGGGGCTGAGTCAGGAGGGGCAGTGAGTCTGTTGACAGCAGGACCATACAACCCAGCATAGAGGAGGTATATTTCCAAACCATTTGATTAATTACACTTAGGTTAACTGTAGAGTGAACAGTTTACAGACCCAATCCATAACATGGGTTTGGCCATTTCTATCAACTCCTTTTGTGGTTCCCCAAAGTGTGCGTATTAAAGACTCCCTCAGGTATTAATAAAAACCACTGGACGCACCAGATGAACCCCAGTTGGCAATTGCAGGCACAGCTCTGAGACTGCGGAAAAGACTTTCCTGGGATCTCTCAGGGGAGTGTTTTTCAAACTGTGGTTAGTGCTCCTCCTGCAGCAGGACTTGGAACACGGGCAACAGATGCAGGTCGGAGGGCTCCAAACTGAAGCTGAGTTTCTCAGGGCGAGGCCCAGGGATCTGCTTTTAAAGAGCATTCCAGGTGATTCTGACTTGTCAGCGCAGAAAATCTGCCCTCACCGCGGCTCAGTCCAGTCAGAGAGCGTTACATGGGACACCCGTGTCATCAGTTGCTGTCCTCGCCCACAGGGCCATGTGCCAGCTATACCCACGTGCTGGGGGTCCAGCCAGGACTTGGAATTTCCTGCCAGGTCTGACAGGAGGAGGTGCTTTTTATGGAATGGCTTTTAATGAGAGCCTCTACCCTTCCTTCATATACATCGCAGTTTATACAGTTCACTATTTTCCTCATAAATCAACATCTGTGAATCATTTTGTCATTTGTCTATTTTTAGAAATGAAATGTGACTATATTAAACAATGTTCTCATAAAAAAATGCTCTTATAGTAGTAACAATTGTTTGAAAACGTATATTTTAACCGCCTTTCCTCGATAGTGCACATTTGGAACAAAATCTGTGAGGAAAGCTTAACTGTTAAGTTTCCAAATCTGAATTTGTGTGGGGTTTGTACATTGTTAAATATTTCAGTTACTGATGCCTAAAATGAAGAATAAAATTTTAAAGTGTATATTCTGGCTCTGCCTACGATTTTCCAGGGCTTTTTTAAAAGAGAAAGACAGCCGTGTTCCATGTGACATGATTTCGTTTTAGAGTTCTGTTGCAGTGACCTCTGCCCCTGCCTGGGTCATTAAAGTCAATACACTTCTTCCAACTAGAAGTTTCCTGGCCTCTTGGTGCCTTAGCCAGGCCTGGTTGAGCACTCTCGTGGCATAAGCCACCCAAAAGCTGCCAGCTAGCAAGGAGGTTTCCGAGGCTTGTTGCTTTGAGGTCATCGCTGCATTCTGGAAGAGGGGACACTTAGGCGCAAATCCCCTCCAGGTCTGTTCTGCTGCCCAACCCCCACTTCGTACATGAATTACTTCCCACGCTGGATTGAGCAAGAAAGTTCAGGACATTGAGATCTCAAAAGTTCTTTTCACATTATAGCTGCCTTTTTGAAGCCGTGTCTATTGTCAAAGTGAGGAGGAGACAATTTGTTACAAAATTCAGACGAGAGGGAAGAAGGGAGAGAGAAAGAGACTAAAAAAAGAAGGAAGGGAAGGAAAGTTTTTGCTTTTGTTTTTGTTTTTCTAATTAAATTTTATTAAATAAACACAACGCCACACAAATGCACTCAAATACTTTCTAAAATATCAATATTAAAGGCCTTTCTTTTCAGGCTAATGACAAACACAATACAGATAGCCATGCTCATTCAGCATAATTGGCTGACTTTATATAGCACTTACATCTTTTAGTTAACAAGGCTATTATTAAATAACAGAGGCTATCTAATACAACTATTTTTAAAGAGCTAGGAAATAAATTTCTAAGAAAGAAAGAGTTGATAGATCCCATATTTTATACCCCATCCCAACAAGGAAAGGGGAAAGGAGGGAAGGAAAGAAAAAAGAAAGAAAAGAAGAAAAAGAAAAGAAAAGAAAAGAAAAGAAGTGTGCTATGATGAGTGCTGGGAAATGTGTAAACCTAGCGATTCACAGACCTGTACCCCTGGGGATAAAAATACATTATATGTTTATTAAAATAAAAAGAATTAAAAAAAGAAGGAAAGAAGGAAGAGAAGGGGAGGAGGGAGGAAGACTGCTTTGACCACTTTGCCTCCAGGTTGTTTCCACTGTGCTGCCTGGGCTCAACAGCACCTCTCCACTGAGCTCAAACATTCACAGTTCTGCGTGTCTCTAACGATGGGCTCTCTTTCCTGCGGCTGTTAAATTCCGCAAGTTGAGCACAGCCAGATACATGTCGCAAGATGAGAAGCGTCATGCCCAAGGAACCTCTGGATCTCTAGGAGGTTGGCACCAAAAAGGACAGAGGGAGGCCTGAAGTCTAAACTCAGCCACCGTTGTCATGAAATGGTTGTGAGGCTCACTTGCCAGAAAGGACATGCTCCCTTCTCTACTGACCGAAGAACGACAGCTCCTTAACACGGCATCACAACAAACCATGCGAGCACCTGCCAACTGTTTTGTACTCAGCTGATATAGACTTAGTTTCTTGAAATTAGGATGTTTCAAGATAGCCTTATAAAAATACTCCATTCTGGTTCTTGGGCAGACTATCGGTTCAGAAAAATTGCAAGGTTTGAATTTTCAGTGTCTCTTGCATTCCTGGTTTTGTCTGCAATTTCTGAAGACTGGTAAGTAGACATGGCACTTTACAAATACACAAAGATAAGGGCCTGGCCTTCGGTCAGAAAAACACAACCCAGATGAAAATAATCCAAGCAGAAGCAGTAACAGACAGTTACTGTTTTGGGGGGAGGGCATTGGCTTTGGAAAGCTTAGCCAAAAGTATTCCTGTTTTTGTTTTTGTTTAGAAATGGGAGTGATCAGAAGGGAAAGGGGCGGTCCTGTCCCGAGGTTTGCTCTGTGTTTAATCTACATGGGCTTGTGGTCTCCGGAGGTCACTCGATTCAAAAGCAAAGTTGTTCAAACTGACCTTCCCCCCAAAGAAACTGCTTTCTACGGCAGACAACTCCTTTTTTCCAATGGCTTTGTGGCTGACCTCAGCTCCCCAGACAAGTGTAGGCTTAAATAAGATAATTGCTTTCCAAGTCATTATGCCTCTCTTGTAGAAAATCTTCTTGAGCACAGAGCACACCTCTGCTGGGAGGAGACCACACCTGAAGTCGTGGCCCTGACTGGTTGTTTTATTTGCCTTCATCAGAAAGCTCCACTGGCTGCATCAGACAAAAGTCAGGCATATTGAAGCTCCTCGAAACAAGCCAGTGAGCCGGTATTGCGGCAAAGTCACTTAATCCAAGACACATTTTTACGCAAACCTCAAGTTATAACCCACATATGGTGGCAGATCATTATCCTAAGACTCTAAATTGGACCAGTTATATAGTTGGAGGGGGATCTATCATAATCTGGAAAACTGTTCTTTTTACTGGTCTATTTTAACAAGTGTAGGGAGGAAATAAAACTCAGAAAGCATAAACTGTTTTACATTTTGAATTCAACTTTGATAAAAATGGAAATACTCCAAAATAAAGACATACTGGCAAAGGGGCAGGGAAAGAGGCAGACAGAAATCAAGGAGAAAATGTGGAAATAAAGAGGTTCTGTTACTGCTTTTACATTTCCTGATTTAGTTAAGTGAAAGGCAGGATACACAATTATATAGAGATACGATCCCTAATGAAGGAGAAAGGGTGCCAGAGAGAGACACGGAGACACAGAAAGACAGACACAAAGATGTAAAAGACTAAAATGAAACAGATCAAAAGAGGCTCCTGTGATAATTCCTGGGACCCGAAATCATAGATAACTTTCATTTTGTGTTTGGGAACTTTTTGTGTTTTCCAGGATCCCTACAATGAGCATGTTTTCCCTTAACACACACACACAATACAATTTTTAAAAACTGGTTTCTGATTCAAACTGCAAAGATCTTTAACTCCACATCTGAGCACATAAGCTAATAGACGTCAGGGTTCTTAAAAGTGGAGATTTTATGTATGCTAGTGCACCCCTGAGGCCCAAAGAACAGGGAGCACACCCCCCCCCCCCCGTTTTGTATACAGCTCACAGATAGGTAAAAAGACTTCTCAGGCCTAACACATTTGAATAATCCCAATGTAAGAGGCTGCAGTAACAGACAGATGAAATAAAGGGCACTTTCACGCTGACCTATTGCAAATTACTACCATGGTCATCTCTGGGCACCGTCTGGGAGGTCAATTCTAACTCTTACCAGCACGTTGTTTTATACCTTATGTGTGCCACCTAAAGCAGTGGGAGCTGATGTGCTGTGTGGAAGCCAGGCTCACCACGCTCGCCGGCTTTCACTGATTGGTTGTTTCTGGAGCCACGATCTCCAGATTCTGGGACATTCCAGTGCCTGGAAGAGGTCGAGCTGGGAGAGCATGCAAAAACATGCTCCGGGGGGGCGCCTGGGTGGCTCAGTGGGTTAAAGCCTCTGCCTTCGGCTCAGGTCATGATCCCAGGGTCCTGGGATCGAGCCCCACATCGGGCTCTCTGCTCAGCAGGGAGCCTGTTTCCTCCTCTCTCTCTGCCTGCCTCTCTGCCTACTTGTGATCTCTCTCTGTCAAATAAATAAATAAAATCTTTAAAAATAAAAAAATAAAAAAAATAAAACGTGCTGCGGGCATCTTGTTCCGTCCACATCCAGAAGCTGTCTGCACAGTCTCCTCCGCAGATTTTTCTGTTTCCTTGGCATTTGTCCTTGGGATTGCTTTGCCGATAAAATGTACCCTTGGAGGCAGACTCCAGATAGTTATCCTGGCCCGCTGCCTAAAACCATTCACTGCATTTATTCCTCTATTCAAAAACCCTTGAATACGAGGTTTATTTAAGTGAACAAGATCCTTTCTACAGAACTGCAAATGCCTCAAATAGGGTTATGAGCCGCCTGTCATTCTGACTTGAGCATCAATTTGTTAAATCCGATTGCTTCCCTTCTGACACCTCTTAAGCTAGATTGAGACGCTGAAATGATGATCTGTAAAGGGAGCTAAGGGACAGGTAAGGATGGAAGGACGCAGCTTGAAGATAAAGGCAGCAGGAGGGCACTCTGGCCCCGGGAGGCTGGGGAAAGAGACACCAAAGGGATTTGAGGAGACTCCCCTTTCCTCAAACCTCAAAACCAGCCTTCTCCTTCCATTTTGCTTTCCTTCACCAGTTCCACAGCTCCTCCCGCATTCTCACCCCCTGCCCCGCACAGTCCCCTGAAGTACCCACATTTTCCGCCATCCTTCCATCTGGGACTAGGTCCTCTGCCTGCTGGATTTCACCTCCACTGCTCTAAAGACCTCACTCTAGCTCCTTCCCGCTGTCTCAGCATCTTCAACCTCTTTCTTCACTGGCTCATTTAATCTGTTTCACCATCTAAACAAACAAAAAGTACTCTCCTTAAACCCACCACCCACTGCAGCTTTGCCCTCTCTCTCAGACTTCTGGAAAGAGTTGTTTGCACTTCTTCCTTCTATGCCCTTACCTTCTACTCTTTCCTCTCCCCTTCACTGCTCTTCTGCTCACCTCCCCACAATGCACCTCCCCACGATGAAACTGCTCTTACCCAAATCACTAGTGACATCATGATGAAATGCACTGGAAACTTTTGCTCTTGGCTTATATGACCTTTCTAAAGCCCTTGACCCTGGTAAACTTTTCCTGTTTTCCTGGATCTTTTTCTTGGCTTCTTTGGTCTTATTCTCCCTGGGCAACTGGCTCCCCTCTCCGTATCCACAGGCAGATGACTCCCATGTCTGTACTCTCAGCCCAGGCCACCCTCCTGAACTGCATGCTCCTAGCCAGCTGTCTACAGGACAACCGACATCTCACAGATCTGTCAGTCAACATTTCCAAAATGGAACCCACCACATTCTCCCCCTACTGCTGCCAGCCTGATGTCTCATGTCCTGGGGACTCTGTCCACACAGATTCCTCTGGTTAGTGAGCCCCCTTTCCCCCTTGACCCTCTGAGCCCTTCACTTAGCTGACCGTCCTTGAGGTCTCATGTTAGAGTTCACTCTTTCTGGGAAGCCTTCCTTCATACCTCAAGTCTGAGTCAGGTGCTCCAATGATTTCAGAAGCTCCCACCTGTAATGCTTTATAATATCATCTATCTTGCCCATGAGAATATTTGTTCCCAAGGGCAGGGATCTATCAGTCTTATTCATTACATCCCTTCACCCAGCATGCTGTGTGGCATACAGGATACTCAAGAAAAATACATTTATTTGAAGAAATAAAACATCCGATTTCCAACACTCAGGCATCAGCAGAAGTGGAAGTGTCACTTTTCTCTGCTAGTCTCTTGTCCCCATAGTCCCTGTTCATAAGGTCAGTCTCTATAAACCAAGTGATTATCGTTTGGCCCACTCTTCCGCTTCATCACAGGCTGTCTAGCCTTATGTGTGCCCATCCCAGCATTTTTTCCACTATGTATAACCATTTTTTTTTCCTACAAGAAAATGTATTCTTAGTTCCTAACACTGATTTTACAAGAGTTTTGTGCTATTTTTTTTTAATTGAGTACTATCTCTACTGTATGTAAATATGGATCACTCAGTGCAAATACTTTCTAGGTTGGTTCTTCCAAGTAAAATAAATAACCTTGCCACAGGATAATTCTTAAAAGCAATTTGGTTTACGTCTAAGTCTTTGTTTTCCTTTTTGGAGTCCAACTTTGCTAAAGAAAAAAAAATATTCGATTCCAATAGGGTCATTTCAAAAATGCATTTTTAAAGTTCCAAATGCCCAATAGTTTTTCCTTTTGCTTTGGCTGGTTATGAAGATTTTATAGGTCCAAATACATAGACTTTGATGCTTTAATTAACGCTTATGGCTACATTACAAGAGAAAGAAAATACTTTAATAAGTTTATACAAATGAGTCATATGATTTCCCCAACTGTAGCCACAACACACAGCATCCTTCACTGTAAGACATTTGTTTGTCTGTTTCAAAAAGTTGAGTATGGGACTTTAGCAGCAAATTTGAAAATGACAGAGCTACACTCACCACCCTGTTGGCAAAAGATCTTTCCTGACCCTTTTCCTCCTCAGCTGCTCTATCAAAGGATAGTAGCTGCTTCTGCGATCCCATTAAGCCCTTAGCATACCTTTTAAAACCAATGATGGGGACGGAGGGACATCATGGCAAAACTCTGTGGCCAAAGAAATGTATAGTGAATACATGTATAAGTAATAAATAATAAGAGAAGTATAAATAATAAGAGAAGTATATTATAATAACAAATTAAATAATAAGATAAGTATAATAAGAGAAGTATATTATATTATTATAAATAATAAGAGAAGTATAAAGAAAATGGAGGGAGCCAGTGGTCTGTGACTAGACAAATTCTGGCTCTCTTTGCAACCAGTGGGTGAGATTTGCCCTTGGCGTCTCTCTCTCTCTCTCTTTTTTTTTTTTTAAGATTTTATTTATTTGTTTGACAGAGATCACAAGTAGGCAGAGATGCAGGCAGAGAGAGAGAGGGAAGCAGACTCACTGCTGAGCAGAGAGCCTGATGTGGGACTCAATCCCAGGACCCTGAGATCATGACCCGAGCCGAAGGCAGCGGCTTAACCCACTGAGCCACCCAGGCGCCCCGCCCTTGGCGTCTCTTGAATGCTTCTCCTCTCAATAGAACTTCCAAGAAAGTGCCTCATTGCGCTGCTCAGATGACCATGGCCTGTTAGCCCCGGCCTTGAGAATGCTTTGCAAGCACTGGTGCTTTCTCTCTCACTTGTTATGCTCATTTTGCAAGAGTTTGCTCTTGACCTGACTTTACTTTTTACCTTCATTTTGTTCTCTGGAGTAGACAACTATATGGAATATAGGTCAAAGGCCAGGACCTTGCCTTATTTCTCCATGTCCCTGTGATTTCTCTCCTCCAAGCTCTGTGGATCCCAATTGAAGATTTCTCTTTAAGCCTCCAGCTGATCATGATGATGAAAGAAGCCTTCTTTTTCGTCTTCTGTGGCCCCCTGAAGACACTGAGGAGGTAGTGAGAGTCTCATCAATATTTAGACCAGTGCTACTTGATGCTGGTCAGGGATCAGCAGTATTTGTCCTCCTTGAAAGCTTGTGAGAAATGAAAATTCTCAGGCCTAAATCAGAATCTCTGAGTGAGCGAAGAAGCAGAAATCCGGAAGTTGACAAGTTCTCCAGATCATTCCTATACAGTATGAGAACAACTGCCTGCTCTGGGAATGAAGGGGCAGTGACAGGGGATTGTTTGTGCTCTCTGCAGTTCCCAGGATAGGGGAATCAAATACTCTGGCAGCAGGCAGCTGGGTTTTCCTGGCCGAACAGACAGGAAGTCTGCCTGAAGTCCTACACAGACAATTTTCTAAGATCAACGGCAAGGATTAAGGACCAAGCTTTACCCACTGGGAGGTTTCTCTTCGAAAAGTCCCAAAGTTTCCGTTCTTTCCCCACCTTGCACCCTCTACCTCATAAGCCCTTTTCAACAACCAGTGTAATGTTCACTGCCTGTCTAGGCCACAGTCTCGTCTTTGCCCGTGTCCATTTGTAGCCTCCCGAATCTCCAACAATCTAGAACTTCCCCTTCCAAGGGTTGGCTCTGCCAGTGAGCAAATAGTTATTGAGCCCTTGATATGTGCAGGATTCCATTACCTAGCAGCCCCCCAACCTCTTCTACCCACTGCTGCCTGTGTCCTGCAGGACCCTGTCCTGGTGACCACCTGACTCACAGCTGGGCACTCAGTCACCAAAACTCAGAAAGCAATAGGCTCTTTCTGCAGTCTCTGCTCTAATGATTTTTATTTTTTAAGATTTTTTATTTATTTGACAGAGAGGGAGCAGTAGTGACAAAGATAGCGAGAAAGAGTACAAGCAGGGAGGAGAAGGAGAAATAGACTCCTGCGGAGAGCAGGGAGGCTGATGTGGGACTCGATCCCTGGACCCTGGGATCATGACCTGAGCCAAAGGCAGATGCTCAATGGACTAAGTCACCCAGGAGGTCCTGCTCTAATGATTTTCAAACTGTTTAGTAAACTAACCATTTTAGAATACCTACACAGAAAACAAGAGCAGCATTTTATTCAGACGAATGCATTTTGAAGTTATAAAGAAGTTAAGGGGCGCCTGGGTGGCTCAGTGGGTTAAAGCCTCTGCCTTCGGCTCAGGTCATGATCCCAGAGTCCTGGGATCGAGCCCTGCATCGGGCTCTCTGCTCGGCGGGGAGCCTATTTCCCCCTCTCTCTCTGCCTGCCTCTCTGCCTACTTGTGATTTCTGTCTGTCAAATAAATAAATAAATAAATCTTTAAAAAAAAAAGAAGAAGTTAAATTACAGGTTATCCAACAAGTATAATAACCCTCAAAATGAAGTTAGGTGGATAGAGTCACATGTGCCTCTGTATCCAGTCTATGCCTGGACTAGTTGGTGGCACAATATTGAGAAGAAAAAAAACCCTTCATTCAGGTAAGTAGTTACACATGGTAACAGTTGGGTTTTTGTTTGTTTGTTTGTTTTTAATTAACCTATAATGTATTATTTGTTTCAGGGACACAGGTCTGTGAATCATCAGTCTTACACAATTCACATCACTCACCATAGCACATACCCTCCCCAATGTCCATCACCCAGTGGTTTTTGTTTTTGTGTTTTGTTTTTTTTTTAAGATAACTTTCCTTGCAACCTCGGGATACTCTTCCATTACACAGACGGCAAGACAGATTCCAAGGTATACCCACAAAGAGGTGCTTGTAAGGCATTATAACGAACATATGGGCCATCCTTAGTGGGTTAAAATTTGGCACATGTCATATTTGATTGTGTCTTTTATATATATATATATATGAATACGTATTCATATACTCATATATATATATGAATACGTATTCATATATATATATATATATATATATATATGAATGAATATGACCGGGGGGGAAATTTAATGCAATTTAAATCAAATGTCTGGAAACTCTAAAAACCTTTGCAGCCCTCAGGGCCCTACAAAACACAAATCACTTCCCAGATGAGAGACCAAGATGAAGTCACTTACTCAGGTCTGGTGGCTTTTTGGTGTTAGAGCCGACTGGCTGCATCTCACATTGCCTGACGCCTGGTCTTTCTTCCCTGTCTCCCGTGGACATGCGAGACCCCATGGAGATTCCCAGCGCCTGGTGCTCTGGTCCGAATCTTCCAGAGCAGGAGTTCTGCTGATCCTGCTTAAATGAATTACAGAATGGAATTTCCCCAGAGCCATCCCTCATCTCCAGCTGGAGGGTGCCAGGCAGGGGCAGGAAAAGCCGCAGGGGAATGAAGATCCCGGCTAAGCGACTCTGTCTCTTGCTGGTGTCCAACCACGGGCGGGCACACACGGTCCTCTTCCAATAATCCGGTTCTGCTCCCGGCAGCCCGGGTCTGGCGCGCTAACGGAGCCCTGCTCGGCTACCCTTGCGTGGGGCCCAGTCCCAGAAAGCAGTTGCTCCTCTCCACGAGCCTTGGGCGTCTGGCAGACGCTGGTCTGGTCCGCCAGCAGCCGCATCATTCCCGCAGTGTGGGGGCGGGGAGACGGGGCAGAAACATGGCCCGGGCTTGCAGGGAGAGCAGAGCCATCCTAGCACCTACACGTCGCCTCACAGGCCCCTTCTCAGAGCAGCTCGCTGGTGGGAGAAAGCCTGACCCTGGTGAGGGCAGGGGGGTCTCGGAGAGAACCGAGCTGCTCTAGCGGGAAAGGAAGGTGGGAAAACCTTCTCTCTGCTTCAACAGTTCAGCTTCTCTTTTCACCTCAGAGAAGTGGCAGCTGCCCTCCTGCAGAACGTGCTGTGGCCTGTGATGGGGTCTCTCCCTCCGCCGGGGGGCTGAAACTCTGCCCACCTCCACAGAGCTTTGGAGATTAAACAGGTTTTGGGCATGTCTGTGATCAGGAGAGAAAAATTCAGCCACGCAGGCCCCAGGCAGCTCACCCAATAAAGCCCCTCAGGTCTCCCAGCAACTTGCTGTGTTCAGATTTTTCCAATACTTTTGCAAGGTGGAATTTAATTTTAAGAAATATGAGGGGCCTGTCAGTAAAACCAAAAGGGCTGGAACACAGAGGTTTAGGGGACATGGATCCCTCTAACGGCCCCTGCTTTATGAGGGAAAACTAGCCCTGGGCTAAGGGTGATTTATTCTTTACTTCCTGTTAGAATTAGAATCAAATGGATTGCTTTAATATTTTTGTCTCTCACAAAGAAAAGTAATAAATCTAAGAAGGCTGCATGCTGTTATGTTCAAGCCTAACCTTTCTCACATAATCACCCCACAGAAGATATTGCTTGTTGCTTCCCGTGTTCTCTTTTCTTGCCAGAAGAAATGGTTGGCAATGTGCTCAGGTGAAAATACTCACATTCCCAGCCTCCCCTACACACTGGAGCAGCCATGTGACCCTGTTGTAGCTAATGACCTGTAAGTGACGTCAACAGGATGGGGCTTCTGATTAACACAGACAGACATATAATATCGGAAAGTTGCATGTCCTCTTCTTGGTCAGAATGATGGCTGGAGGCAAAGCAGCCACCTTGCAACCATGAGGATGAAGCCCTCAAACAAAGAATGGTGGATAAGCAGCCAAAGGTCTACGGGTCTTTGATATCTACCTTGAACATTTGTAACAGCTCTTGACTGCTTGCCTCAAAAATCAACTCTCAACTAAACAAAATAAAATCCATTTGGTTAAGACTTTGTATTTTGATTTCTCTTAAATGCTGTGAAATGCAATTCTAACGAATACTCTTTCAAAGCACAAACTTCACATCATCACAAGGAATGCTCTTGTCCAGCTGGTAGAACAAGAATCTCTTTCCTCATTTCATAACATGAGGGAACTGAGGCAGTGGGAAAGTATCAAGTGAGTAACTTCCCTTTTGCTGAATCAGATTCTACCTCTCAGCCCTTGATTTCTGAAATCTCTCAGCAGCATGTGGGCCCCTGGCTACTCCCTCTTCTTTGAAATTTTCTCCTTCTTTACTTCTATGATCTATTTCTTCATGCTTTTTTCTCCTTCTGTTGGCCCACTCTCCAGTGCCTTGTGAGTCCTACTTCTTCTCCCTGCCCCTTAAATGCACGTCTCCCAGAGTTCCCCTTCTCTTAGCATCACATACTCAACTTGGGTAATGATCTGACACCTACCCACATCATCCACTATCACTACCTAGTACTGAAAACTAAAAAAACTACTGACATTGGAAAAGAATGTCTACCATGTACCGCTAAGAGAAAAAACAGCAGTTCACAGGATAAACTGTGCTGTTTGATTCTATTCCTGTATAACGGGAAGAAGAAAAGCATATATGCATAGAAAAAAAACTATCTGAAAGGCTATGTAAGCAAGATGTTAACAGGCCATGTGTGATGAAGTTAAGGGTTTAAAGTCCTTAATTCAAACGTGAAATTAACCCTTTAATCTCTAAGGACTGAATCAATGAGCTTCTAGTCATTTCCAAATTATTTACCCATTTCTACTCTACAAGAACTTAACTGATTTAGGCGGTCATTCATTTATTCGTTTGGTGAGTTTTTATTATGTGACTGCTCAGGGCCAGGTCTTTGAGAAGCAGTGTAAAAACAAACCCCAAGTGCAAGGAGCTCTCATTTGAAACAAACTGGGTATATTCGATTTCATTCTGAAACTGATAGAGGAAGGGCATCATTTGCATACTCTCACTGAAGGGATGTTTCTGGGTAGAACACAGTATGTGTTAGGCAGCAGCTCCCCCTGGCATCTTTCCTGACTGAGCATGAGGCATTACACCCAGACCCAGGCTGATTGCTCCTCACAGCCTCTAGATACTTCCCTGGACTGGGGGCTCTTCCCCCAGAATCTGCTCAACCTGTCTTCTCTGGGCAATCTATCAGATGACATACCCAGAATGGTTTCCAGCTTCTCTGATTAACTCTAAGCCCTCCAAAGTCAAAAGTTTAGAAAATAAAAACAAAAAACAAACCCCCAAAGCCCTTGATATTCAAATATAAGGAATTTGTCCTATAACCTTGCTCCTTTCAGGACCCGGATGGCTCACCATCGTTCTTTCCCCCTTTCGAAGTCCCAGTTCTGCGCTTACAAAAACACTCAGGGGATCTAGAACTCTTGCCTGCGCACAGAAGTGGATGTGAGGGCGTACAGCTTCCAAATCCTCTCCTCCTTCCAGATCTACCAGCTCACTGGCAGCTGGCCTTTGCTTTCCCGCTCCCCTCGTGGGACAGTCAAACAAGCCGCCTTCCCCCTGTTTATGGCCAGTCCCTGTGCTTGTTCTTGATTCTACCTTCCTGCCTCTTCATGAATCTTTCACCATTGGTCATCCTCTTTCCTGTGTCTTTGAGCTCTCTTTTTCTACATGGAAACACACAAAACATCTCTTCCAATTGCAGAAACACATGGAATGGATTGACTGGGTTGTAAATTTTGCATGCGGACGGAGCTCTGCGCTGTTCTGGTTGCATCTCGTGCATCTGAGAAAAGTGCTGGGTCTGCTGGGGGTGGTAGGCCCATTAGCAAATCCCTTTTGTACCAAACATTCTGCAACATTTTTTCAGGGCTGAGGTCCCCTTTCAGTTACCGGCACCAGATCAATACCTTGGTGGATAAGCACTTTGGCACTTTGCTTCTCTGCAAAGGCCTCTGATTCCCCACGTGTGGAATGCTGCTCCTCTCCCACTACTGACCAGTTCCTGAATGGGCAGAATGATGATAAAAGCTGCTGGCAGGCTGTGTACAGCATACCATTTACCCCACTCGGACATTTCCTTGAATATGAATCTTCGAGACGTGTTGGCTCACTATGCCACCAATCCTTCAAGGGGGGAGTGCGGGGGGGGGGGCGGTCTGTGTATCTAGTTTGCTGTAAATGAGGGCACTTAAATGTGTACTTTACGTCTAAAGACCAGGTGAATAAGTGGGAAGTGTTTGGAAAACTGGCTAAAAAATTCCTAAAAGTTACTTCTATTTTCTGAATAGAAATGCCCATTACTATTTTTAAAAACCATCCTTCACAATTAAAAGACTAATTGTTTCCCTTGAATCAGTATGATGGAACACTGATACGTTTCCAAAAAAAATCTCGTCCATTTACCTGGAAAGACAGTTACATCTTGGCTGGAATTCCTCAGCTGTTGAAAAATGTGAAATCACTCACTGTACATGAGGCGGGCTTCATTCTGGGGACCCTTCTGGGGACTCTCAAGTGGGCAGGAATAAGAAGAATTTGGGTTAGAAGTTGGCCAAGCCACAGGGTTTTTGAAGAATCTAGCATGACCTCAATCTCCCAGGGGCCTCTTCTCAAGTCTCATCTGGAAGCTGGAAACTCTCATAACCATCTGACCTCTCCATTCAACATCATTACCAAGTGTGCCCCAGACAGCTTGCCCAGCGCTGAGATGGAGGCAACTACAGCACAAGGGGGCCAGCTTCCAGGGGGACCTTCCTGAATTGGGTTCCTGAGGTTGGCCTTAGGCTCATGAGGTACAGAGACTTTTATAAGTATGGGCTGATCCCCCAAATCCCCCACCCCATCTCCGTACCCACTCCATTAGCTCTCCTGGCCACCAAGCCCCTTCTCCATCAAAGGATGACAACCCCACTGCCTGGCAAACCAGCCTGAGCTGGTCTGCTAATGTGTTCAATAGTGTTGAAAGTCAAAACAGAGATCCGAGAAGAGAAAACAATTCGCTTTGAAAGACACTGGAAGAAGCCTGAGGGGGAGACCCCTGTGGTCTGTTACAGATGGAGGTGACAGCTTTGGACAGCGTGCTTGTTTATTCATGTCTCAGGTGAGGGTGTGCATGCGTGTCTATGTGTGATCTTTCTGCCTTTGTCCAGATGTGAGTGTGGGCTTTGTTGATAACAAGTGACTTTGACTTTGAGGGTATGGTGTGTGCATAACCCCTGGTGTCTGTTTGTCCAGGCTGAAAGGACACACCAGTGTCTGGTCACACACGTTATCTTGACCCTTTCCTGAGGCCACTCAATTCACTAGGAAGGGAGAACAGCTCCTCAAATGCTTTTCATGCCTTTCCCGCATTCCTGCATGCTCCTCCCGGTCCTTCTCAGTCCTCTCCCAATCCATCTTGATCAGTCCGTCTCTCTGTATTCTGGACCATCCCACCCCCTTTGCAAGTTCCCCTTTCTGGATCAAACTGCCAAAATCCACTTTCATTTTGATGCCAGTGGTGAGACTGATTTGCTTTAGGTTTTGATAGTAGGAAACCCTGTTGGTTCTAGCACTCCCCAGTGCTTGTTTCCCAGATGAAACTTGCTTGTGGCGGAAGAAAGAAAGAATCAGACTCCTTTTGCTGCATAAACAGATGGGACACTCAAACTCAGAGCTAAACAGAATTTCTTGAACGTTTGTAGGCTCGTGTAATGACCTATGAAGTCAAAGTCGCTAAAGATTTCTGATTAATTATATGTATGCGGTAATTTTAATGTCATTTAAAAAATGAAAGAAACGAAGAAATGAAATACTTCACAGTCCCAGCTACCTACTGAGATTTATTAAGATTCTGGTGAGGAGAACTTCCCTCTGATGACATGGAAGCCTTTTCTTTGTAAAGACCTGCTGGCCACAGAGGGTTTTGCAAACAGAATTCAGAAGGAAGGAAAATATTTCGTGATGGCATGACTCTGAGCCAAGCATAGCATTCACTAAATGACTGCCCTGTGGGGTCAGCATGGAGACAACAACCAGCGGCATTTATCAAATCTATAAACAGAGGGCCAGGGGGTTTCAGACAAAGGACACTGACGCTGTCACCAGTCTTCATAGTGACAACCGCCCTACCAATCTCAGGCTGTAAGAGGGGTGTTTAGAGCTGAAGCAGTAAGAATGTGAGGGAACTCGGGTCCCTGAGGGTGTAGGACATTCCTAAAGTGGGTTGGGGAGGGAGGCGCTTTTGGCAGAAACCCTGGGCTTAACCCGGTCCTGCTGGTTTGGACCACAAGCGGGTTTTCTCTATAAACTGACCACCAGGCCTGGGAGAGAAGAGAAAGAACAGCAACTTTAGCTAAAAAGGGTTTCTGACCTAGGTGTCGTGCAGTCCGGGCAGAACTGCAGAGCTGGGGTGGGGGGCGGCGCTCAAAATGTAAGAGTGCCCGGTGAGCACAGCCTGGGTGGAACTGAGTAAGTCAGCTGGGCCATGAATCAGTCCTTCCTGGCAGCCATGCCGAGGGGATTCCTGCCCTCCAGAGCGTCGTCAATCCCCCCGGAGTGGCTGGGCCCTGGTGAGAACCGGCTGGCTTCCTGTTTCCCCCCAGTGTGACTTCCTGCACATGCAGCCAGGGGCCCTGCCCACAACACCCCCCTCCCCCTGAAGAGCTCAGGAGCCCAGCGGAGAAGGAAGAAACAAGGCTGATTCATGTTTGTGATTAACTTCTCACCTAATGCTGTAATCCCAGACGCAGACCTGGCCCAGCTGTCAGGGCTTGGCGGGGGGCCTGGGCTCTCCCTCCCAGAGGAAGGGCAGGGCGGCCACGGATTCCGGATTCCGCCCCTGCCAGCTGGGTCTCACAAGTCACCTCCTTCGGGGCCCCTTCTACTGTCTCCCCTGTCGGATCTCTCCCTTCAGATAACGCTGTGGCATCTTCCGCAGCTCCTTCATGGCGTTTGCCTTTTCTTCTCCTTCCCTTGAGGGTGACAGCCTAGTTCCCCTTCTGGTTAAACCTTCTGAGGTGCCCAGCCTAACGGCAGGCCCAGGTGAGGACTCAGGAAACAACCGTGAATGGAGCAGCACAGGGTGATGGCCCCTGAAAGCCTGCACTAGACAGAAAAGAAGCCCAAAGCAAATTCCATCTTCTCGTCTGCACCTCAGTTGGCCTGAGCAGCAGTGCAGATGTGACCTCCCTCTGCTTTTCTCAACAATAATCCCAGCCCCTTGTTATGATAAACTACTTGCTCCTTGCTCGGCAGTACATTCAGGAACTGGACTGCTGCCAAGAAAAACTCAGGAGCAATGGTAGGGGCTATTGAAATAAATTAATGGCTTATGATAAATACAGGAAAAACAGCGCTAGGTAATAAGCTTATATGCCAACAAAAAAATCACATGGTTATTTAAGAGGAGGAGTTTTTATATAAATGTGTATGATTTCAACTAAGAAGATTGATTTTAAAAAAGAAGAAATATAAGTAATTCACAACCTAGTTAGCCAAGTAAACAATGGCCCTCCAAGGTTGATATCAGTAACGTGGGGAGCTGTGACAGCCAAAAACAGCTCATCTTCTTCTTTTCGGAGGTCTTCAGGGCTAGTCCAGGAGGGACGTTAGACACATGACTTCATAATTATGACTTTTGGCTTCAAATATCAAACAGTATCACCCACCTTGATTACTGGCCTGACTCACCAGACTTGGCTCCGGATTACTTTGGACATTTTCCAACATTTAAGCCCACCTTCAGAAAAACAAGTCTTTGGTACTTCTCAGGCTTGCAAAAAGAACATACTGTACATTCTGGAGTTGGCGGAGAAAGAGTCCGAAACGGTTCTGAGCAAGAAAAATGTCGGCGCCGACCTCACAGGTGACCACTGCAGCTATGTGAGTTCTGATTTCTTTGTTTGAAGATCTGTCATGTCATTTTAGAATCAGAGCTCATACTTACTCATTCTGTGGAGACTGTCATCAGGTTTGGTTTGCACAGGAGAGTTGACCCGAATCCAGGAATTTCAACTTTGAATTCCAGACCAGCTATGACATTTGGATCAGTGGGAGCCTTTGCAAATCAGTGCGAAAACCTGAGCAGCCCACCCGGGCATTCCACCAGCTGGCCACCCCGCGGGAGGCCAACAGAGTGATAACTAAAAGCAGCCTCTTTACTTCTAAGGTGGCATAAATTGCCCTGACTCAATTCTGAGAGAACTGGGGTGTGCAGGAGTGACTGGGCCAGCCCCAGCATTAAGTGGCTAAGTGAGAAGTTTGGTGTGCTCGGTGCAGTGTTTGGGGCTGGTTTTCGCCTTCATGACAGTAAAATGCCATGACCTGCTTCCACGTGAGAGTTAAAACACTCCCAGCGGCTGCCTGGGTGGCTCAGTCAGTTAAGCATCCTCCTTCAGCTCTGGTCCTGGTCTCAGGGTCAGACCTGGGATGGAGCCCCACATCGGGCTCTCTGCTCAGTAGGGAGTTCACTCTCCCTTCATACTCTTTCTCTCTCTCTCTCTCAAATAAATAAATAAATAAAATCTTAATACAACAACAACACTCCCAGCACTAACTCTGACTTGATACAAATCAAAGCCCAACTGCCTTGGGAGAAGGAGCTGGACAGAAGCTTTTGTTACCCAAGGCTTAATTCATGTTGCCCCAGGAGGCCCATCTCTTGTTTGCTTCTTTCTTCCTTACCCTCCTTCCTCAGAAACCCAAGTGAATGAAAGGGATTTATTGTGTAAATCCCCATCTGTTTATGAAGCTAAATTCCTGCTTCCCCACCCCCACCCAAGGCTATGGGAATAGTTCCCTGACCCACCACCCCCACCCCAGGATAACCTGGACCTTGGGAAAACCTGTCTGCTTCGTCACCCTTGGGGTGGCGTCCACTTCCAGAGGCAGGTGACGTGGATTTGCACAGCTCCAAGCACATCTTTCCTGAGAGCAAGCCAACACACCAACAGTCCCTGGGAGAAAGAGCCTGGGGCTCCTCTTTCCTCGCTGCAGAAGGAAAATCCGCGTGGCAGAAAGGGGAAGATGGTGAAGAGAAGACAGATACGGTCTGCACCTCAAAGTGGCCTGGACCATGAAACCCATAAGGGGTCCTAATGCTTTTTGGAAGCCCGACGGACGCTAACTGGAACTGGACAGAAGGCGGTTCTGACACAGCCGTCCTACCGCCCACTGTTGTATCGGGAGATTCCGACAGTGTGTTGGGGCTCCGGGGTGATGGCGAGTACATGGGGCTGTGGCCTCTACGGGGCTTCCATCCCACTCAGAATGGTTAAGAGCATAGACTCTGAAGGCAAAGTGCACAGGTTTGAATCTGGGCCCTACCGCTGGGTGACTGAACAACTTCCTTAACCATGTGGTGCCTCCATTTTTCTTCATAGCAAGGTTATAAAAACAGCACCTTTTATACAGGGTTACTGTGAAGATTATATAACTGAATATATCTCCAGGCTTAAAATAGTGTTGGACACATTTGTGGATAAATTTGTTGGACACACCTAAAATAACGTTGGAAACACATGTAGCTGTGCCATTTGAGGGTGGACTATTATTATTTGGAAGACAAGATCCAAGTCAAAAGTCATCTCCCAGAAGTGCAAGGTTGTCTGTGAGGACATGCAGGGAGATTATGTTGGTTGGGGAAAAACCAGGGTCTGTGGGGTTGAAGTAGGCAGGAGGACTTCTAGGGAAAGGTGGGGCCTGAGTCATGACATTGAGGCACGTTCTGTATGACTCTTTCCCTCTAACCTACCTTGACCACCCATGAATATGGGGCCACCACCCCTCAGGAGGACCCCAGACCTCTCTTCCCAAGTCCACTGAGACTCTTGCATTCCCCCCTCCCCCCATCTGCTGCTCACCTTGGACCTGGTGTTTGGGCTTCGTCTTTGGTTCCTGCTCTTGTCTACATGCTGTTGGGTCATGTGAGACATTTCAGATCAGGTCTCTTCTGAGTGGTGAGCTGGAGTGACAAAGGTGAGCATCAAACAATATCAAATATCACCCCCCAAGAAGTTCTCCCATCTGTCGGCAGATAAGGACACAGCTAAGTCATCCTGTGAAGGGGGGCTGCCACAGTGGGGCAGAGGAGGAGGGATCCGTCCAGGGGTGGAGAGAGAGTTCAGGACTCTTCACAGCTGACTAGGAGGAGCCAGGGCCAGGGGACTGTGGTGGGGGGTGCCAGGAGGGAGGAAGGCAGTACGGACAGAAGGAAGTGCTTGAAGTTGAGTTTGGACCTTTAACACCGTGAATACTAGGTGGGACTGTCCTTTGTCTGTCTCTTCCTCCAGCTGCTCCAAATCTCCCCAGAATTCGCCGGAGCCTGAAGAAGAATGTCTAGACACAGCATCAGTGAGGACTACAGCAGGAAGACATGGCACCAACTTTGTTTTTATTTATTTTTAAATTTATTATTATTTAAATTCAACTTACATATAATATATTATTGGTTTCAGAGATAGAGGCCAGTGATTCATCAGTCTCATAATACTCAGTGCTCATGACATCACGTGCCCTCCTTAATGTCCATCCCCCAGTTACCCCATCCCTCTGTCACCACCCTCCCCCACCCCTGGCAACCCTCAGTTTATTTCCTATGCTTAACAGTCTCTTATGGTTGTCTCCCTCTCTGCTTTCATCTTGTTTTATTTTTCCCTCCTTTCCCCTATGATCCTGTGCTTTGTTTCTTAAATTCCACATACCAGCAAGATCGTATGATAATTGTCTTTCTCTGACTGATTTATTTTGCTTAGCATAACACCCTCTAGTTCCATCATTGCAAATGGCAAAATTTCTTTTTTGGGGGGGGTGTAGACAATTTTTTTTGTCTTTAATTTAATTTTATTTTTTTTCAATGTTCCAAGATTCATTGTTTATACACCACACCCAGTGCTCCATGCAATACGTGCCCTCCTTAATACCCATCACCAGGCTCATTTTTTGATGGCTGAGTGGTATTCCATTGTTTGTGTGTGTGTGTACCACATCTTCTTTATCCATTCATCTGTTGATGGACATCTGGGCTCCTTCCATAGTTTGGCTATTTTGGACATTGCTGCCATAAACATTTGGGTGCAGATACTACATTTGTATCTTTGGGCTAAATACCCAGTAGCACAATTGCTGGGTCATACCAATTTCCAGCCTTTTGAGGAACCTCCATAATGTTTTCTGGAGAGGCTGCACCAGCTTGCATTCCCACCAACAGGGTAGGAGGGTTCCCCTTTCTCTGCATCCTTGCCAACACCTATCATTTCCTGACTGGTTAATTTTAGCCATTCTCACTGGTGTGAGGAGGTATCTCACTGTGGTTTTGATTTGTATTTCCCTGATGCTGAGTGATGTGGAGCACCTTTGCATGTGTCTGTTGGCCATTTGGATGTCTTCTTTGGAGAAATGTCTCTTCATGTCTTCTGCCCGTTTCTTGTTTGGACTATTTGTTCTTTGGGTGTTGAGTTTAATAAATTCTTTATAGATTTTAGATACTAGTCCTTTATCTGATATGTCATTTGCAAATATCTTCTCCCATTCTGTCAGTTATATTTTAGTTTTGTCGACTGTTTCCTTTGCTGTGCAAAAGCTTTTTATCTTGACGAGGTCCCAATAGTTCATTTTTGCCTTTGTTTCCCTTGCCTTTGGAGACATATCTAGCAAGAAGTTGCTGCGGCATGGTACCAACTTTAAAACAAGACCCCTCTTCTCGAGTAGCTCTGTCACCTCGACAAAGTTCCTTTGCCTCTCTTGAATTTTGATGACAGACTAGGCAGCATAATAGCTGGCAGAGTGGTTAGGAGGACTGAGTCAGATGCCCAAGGAATACCTAAGATGCTCCTACTGTGTGCACAGCCATAAGGAACTGTCAGGGTCCTAGTCCCCCTCTCTCATTCCGCTATCCACATTTATGCCAATACCAGGTGCGTGTGCTGTTGTATGCATGTGTGTGTATTCTTTCCATGTATGTAAATATTTTTAAGAAATGTTGTCAAGTCAAAAAAGTAAGTTGCAGAACAGTGTGTTTTGCATGTTTCCATTAGCACGTGTATGTATAAACAAGGTTAGAAGACCTCGAAGAAAGGACTTGCACTGGTGGCTTTTAAGGAAAGGAGCTAGGTGGCTGGGAGACAAGAGTGAGACTCTCACCATTTACTCTTTTATACAGTTTGAGTCTTCAACCATGTGAATATGTAGCCTACAGAAAACACTGAATAAAAAATAGTTGCCTTAAAAAGAAATGAAGTCCATTGGTGGTTGAATGAGCAAACAAAATATAGCAAATGCATACAAAGGAATATTATTCAGCCTTTACAAAGGACATTCTGGATGAGACTTGAGGACATTCTGCAAAGTGAAATAAGCCAGCCACAAAAAGATTAATACTGTTTGGATGAGATACCTAGAGTAATCAAATTCATAGAAACAAAAAGTAGGATTCTGGTTGCCAGGGGCTGCAGGGAGGGGGCAATAGGGAGCTGTGGTTTAATTGGGTACAGAGTTTCCACGTTGCCAGACCAAAAGAATTTTGGAGATTGCTTGTACAAAGTGAATATACGCAGTGTGCCAAACTGTGCAACTAAAAATAGTTAGGATGGTAAATTTTATGTTGTATAGATTTACCACACCACCAAATCATTAGATTGATTTCATCATCCTACCTATGACTGCTCAGACTGTAGCCAGGTAGTAGGATGTGTTGGAGGATTTCAGTGATCTGCTTCTCAGGCTGGCCTTTCCCTTGGCCGGATTTTCTGATTATCTGATTGCAAATCCAGATTATCTGATTGCTCTCTGTTTTCATTTTTTAATCTGAAAAGTAGGAACACGACTTCCCAACCCCGATACCTTAATTGGATTATTATGTATCGATGCTTTTCCACTCAGATTCCCAGCCCTTATTATAAAACCAACCCTCTCAGGTTGTCTGACCTCATTTTGTGACCTACCCCCTCCCAGGCTTAGAAGAAGGCTACCGAGTTAGTGTGTATGAAATACTTTGAGCTCTCTTGACTTAAATAAGGCTAAGTTTAAAGGATCCTTTTGACTGTTGGGCATGCCTGATTGTATGTCTTGTGAAGGAGGGAGTAGGAAGCAGAAAGCAAAGAATCCTCTGGCCAAACCACGAACTTGGCCCTAAAGTACAGAAGCAATGTCACCATCCTAAGTACCCCCCCCCCCCACCATCAGCTCCCTGAGAAAGGTAGCAGAGAGGTGGGAAAGAGGTGCAAAAGGCTGCGTTTGTTCTCTGGATGCCCCTGCCAAAAACTGTCATAACATCCTGTCCCTAACTGGCAAACCAAATAGTACATGCCATCCTCCTGGGCTAAAACTTGTAGGTTACATTATACCCTGAAATTAGCATTAGAAACTGAACTGCTGGGGCACCTGGGTGGCTCAGTTAAGTGTCCTACTCTTGATTTCAACTTAGGTCTCAATCTCAGGGTCATGAGTTCACGCCCCTCATTGGGCTCCATGCTGGGCGTGGACCCTATTTAGAACAACAACAGCAATAAACTGCTTATTTTGAAGTGCTTTTCACAACTTAATCCCTGACTGGTGTGGTGGGCAGTTGTCAAGAGTCTCACATCTCTCTACACCAGCCCTAATTAAGAGCCTCCCATCACCCCCACCCCTCCCCCCAACCAGCCTTCCCTCCTCAGGGTGAGGACTCCGATGGAGAGGAGGATTCATTTGCCTCTCCTCCCTTGACCTAGACTGACCTGAGTGGGATTTCTAAGGCTGGTCCATTTTCTCTCTTTACATACCAAGTCTAAATTCCATTGCCCGCCTTTCCACACCCCTTATGACTGGACTCTCTCATCCCGTCTAGCCAACTTCTTGGTCTCTCCTGCCTTGTCCTCGGGCCTGGGGCCTCGGGACCCTGTGAATCCTCCCTTATGCCGCTCCTGCAAAGCCAGGCACCAGTCCAACCCTCCACCAGCCCAAATCCATCTTGTCCTCCTGTGAAGTCCTACACCCTACAGTTTACTGAACCACTTAATTATATCCTCTCGGGTACTGCTAGTGATTATTTCTTGCATTTTAGTTTGGCCTCCTGAGGAGATATTGAGCCCCAGTGGGGCAAAAACCATACTTTATACATACTTATTGTGTCCATAGGACACATCATAATAATAATAAGGGTGGCCATTTATTAAGCACTCAGTGTATATCAGTATTATATGTGTGCAATTTATCTAACACTCACAATACCTTTAATGAGGCATTATTATGTCTATTTTTCAGATGAGAAAAACAATGCTCAAAGAGAGTAACAAGGACATGTGGCTGATAAGGTCTGAGTCTGGAGTTAGATCAGTGGTCTCCAAAGGCCTTAATCAAACTTTTTGATAGATAAGAAAACTGAAGTAAAGAAAATACTTCCCTAGGATCATCCCCTTATGAAAGGAGTGAACTAAAACTACTCCTAATAGTTCTAAAAAATGTAAGATCTGCTATAAAGGAAGCTCCTGAGAACAGCGACTTTTGTCTGTCTCATGTACTGGTGTATCGCCGACCTTTGGAGGAGAGCCTGCCTCACACACAGTAGGTGCTCAGTAAAATATTTACCGAATGAACAAGCAAAATCTAATCAGCAAACCTCCACCAAGTGCCCACCAAGTATAAGGAATTGCTAATAACATGAGAAAAATCATGTAAAAAAAAAAACTATTTGCTTGCCTTCAATTCATTTGCTGCAGAATACTCACAGAGAGCCATCTAGAAAGATACAGGGGATGCAAGCTTGGGTTCCCAACTTGATGCCAAATGTGTCCTTTTCACCTTAGGAGGGCTGGGGGCTTCCTACTCCCTGTCTGTCCTTCTCTTTCAATCCTCACTCCATTAAAACAATCTGCCACCAAACAAAACACACAAAGTCCCAAAGTGATTACTTGAGATTTAGGTTGTTCTGTTTTGTTTTGTTTTGCCTAGGTCATAACCATGTAAAAGCAGTGAAAACAAAAACAAAACCTTTGGGCCTAACTGCTGTCAAACAGTCATTCTCTCCAATGGCTTTGATGGTTTATTTCTTTTTAAAATTCAGTGGAACCTCACAGGAGTATGAGGCAGTAGAGGCTGGCATATGGTAGTGGCAGTGGAAATAGGAAAGGACTGGTGTAGAGGCTTTGTGATTAGCTGGGTGTGGGGCTGCAAGGGTTCCTGACATCATTAAGAGGGTCAGAGAAATGTCAGGGTCAAGTTAAGTTGGAAGGAAAGATGAAAATTTTACTCCCTACAAGCTCATTATGCTCCAGCCATACCCACTTTGTTTTTCTCTAAATCATATCACCCTCATCTCACCTATTCAAACGGAAGACTACTCTTTCTGAAATATTCTTCCCCCTGATTCATCTACTCCCATGGCAGGCTTAGTTTGGACATCACCTCTTCAAAAAGACCCTCCCGACCTGATGTCACACCTGAAATGACCAGTCTCTTGTCCCTTCCTCACTTTTTTTTTTTTTAAGATTTTATTTATTTATTTGACAGAGAAAGATCACAAGTAGGCAGAGAGGCAGCCAGAGAGAGAGAGAGAGAGAGAGAGAGAGAGAGAAGCAGGCTCCCCGCTTAGCAAAGAGCCCGATGTGGGGCTCAATCCCAGGACTCTGAGATCATGACCCGAGCCAAAGGCAGTGGCTTAACCCACTGAGCCACCCAGGCGCCCCTACACATTTCGTTTTCATAAGGCACTCAGCGTTACCTGAAGTCTTCTTGTTTGCTTATTTGTTTATGGTCTACGTCTCTCCAACTACAGAGTGAGTTCCAGGAGATCAAGAACGTCCGGATCTCCTCCACTACACTGCATCGCAGAGCCTGGATGTGTGTCAGACACAGACGAGGTGCTCAGGTGGAAATGTCAGATGGCAACGTCCAGCTGACATTGGAGCATGTCAGTCGTGAGCTCAGGGAGGTGGGGCGGTGTGAAGATGTGAGTCTGGAGTGTAACTCAAGAAGCCAAAAGCAGGCACAAACTCTCTTTGTCATGACCAACTCTGGTGTAAGAAAATGTGCCCCCAAAAACATTTTTCTGGATCAAAGTAAGAAGAAACAGCTAAAGTGTTCCTTTTTCCTTTCTTTGAGGAAGGTTGGCACAGCTTCCAGTAAGACTGTGTGCACAAGAAAACTGAAAAACATTAATGAAGGGAAAAACTAAAAAGTAGTGAGTGCGTGCTCAAATGTCTTTAGGTTCTCTGCCCTATAGCTGCTGTGTGATGTCTTCCCTAACACATCAGCCACTCCTTGTTGCCCCTGTGCTCTGATATAGAGGAGGCTCCAGAATATAGAGTTAAATCAAAAGGGCAGGTTCAGAGCAGTGCAAATCACATGCTACCTTTTGCATAAAAAGGATGAAATAAAGAAGAATATCCTTAGATTTACATGAACACTAGAGAGATACAGAATAAGCTAATAAAAGTAGTTACATCCTGAGGCAGGTGAAGTGGGGAACAAGGTAGCAAGGCACAGAATGGGAAAAAGACTTTGTGATGCATAATTTTCTGTGTTGTTTTGGTTCTTGAAGTATGTGAATGAATTAGCAGTTATAAAAAATTAAAAATTTTAAATTGCATGTAATTGATAGGAATTTGCATCATGAAGCTCAGTGATCCCCTTACCAAGGTTTTGCACAGGTACTATTGAAGATTCAAGCTGGAAGGTCACTGTCAGCACCTTGGAGAAAAGAGTACAAATGGAGATGACATTACACTCAAGTCTCCACAGATGAACAGAATTAGAGACTAGAGTGATGTATCTAATTCTGGAGGTTGACTCCTGACTTGGTTTTCTTCTTCATAATCATGAAAATTACTGCACTGAGAATGACAAAGTCTAATTATTCTTTCTTGCATGAACAATGTCATGACAGGTGAAAAATCATCTAAGCTACTTGGATAGGTCTGAGCCCTAATTTAAGCAGGGAGAGAGCAGTTTACCTCTCAGCCTCCCACTGATTCCGTCCCTTTATTATTTGTAATAGAAAAACTTGTAAACAGGGGCACCTGGGTGGCTCAGTGGGTTAAAGCCTCTGCCTTCAGCTCCGGTCGTGATCCCAGTGTCCTGGGATCGAGCCCCGCATCGGGCTCTCTGCTCTATGGGGAGCCTGCTTCCTCCTCTCTCTTTGCCTGCCTCTCTGCCTAGTTGTGATTTCTGTCTGTCAAATAAATAAAATATTTAAAAAAAAAAAAGAAAGAAAGAAAAACTTGTAAACAGAGTAAATGGCCACCAATATGAGTCTGGTTACATAAACAAGTAAATGTGATGCATGAATACAATGGAATCCTACGTGGCCTCACCATTAAATATGATAACACATCCAGCAATGTCTACTAAAGTGGAACATATGTTTACCCACAAGCCAGCGATCCCACTTCTCTGAGCAGAGCCAACAGGAATGTATATATATATCCACCCCAGAACATGCAGAAGAATGTTCATAGCAGCCCCGTTCATAATTATATAATTCATAGTTATATATAATTCATAATTCATAGTTTCCCAGACCAGAAACTACCCAAATGTCTATCAAAAGTGGACTGGTGGGGGTTCCTGGGTGGCTCAGTCAGATAAGCGGCCAACTCTTAGTTTCCACTTAAGTCATGATCTCAGGGTCATGAGATTGAGCCCCCATGTCGGACGAGGGCTCAGAGCTCTGGGCTCCAGGCTCTGATGCAGAGTTTGCTAGTCTCTTTTCCTCCCTCCCTCCCCTTTTGCCCCTCTGCCTTCAATCTCTCTCTCTCTCTCAAATAAATAAATAAAATTTTTTAAAAAGTAGACTGGGTAGGCAGAGTGTGGTTATAGGCATTCAATAGAATACCATATAGTTTCGAGGATAGGTTAAGCAATAAACACCATGATATGGATGAATTTCGCAAATATAATGCTGAATTAAAGCTGAAAGAAAGAATCACACTGAACGATACAGTTTACATGACGTTCAAAGGAGGCATAAGTAATCCCAGGCGATCAGGATAGTGGTTCTCTTGGAAAGGAGTGGTGACTAGGAGGGGGCAAGAGAGGTTGAAGATGTTCTATTTCTTGATCTGGCTATAGGCTTAGGCATGTTCACTTCGTGAAATTTGTGGCACTGTAGACATAAGATTTGTACACTTATTTGTGTTGATGTTGAACATCAAAAAGAAAAAAGAAAGAAAAAGAAAAGAGATACTGATCTAGATGTATTGACATAGAAAATGAAAAGATGTGCAGACCCTGTTACAGGGAGGAGGAGCTCACATGGCCTATTTGACTTAGGTTAAGTTGTAGATATCAAGCTATAAGTATTTACTTTACGTGCACAGAAAGTTACTTCTGGAGACGGTCCTCCTAATTGTTAACAATGCTTCCTTCGGGTCAGATTTTGAGTTGGTTTGTTTGTTTTACTTCTTTATACTTTTCTGTATTTGTTTGCATTTTTGCACAGCATATGTATGATTTTATATCAGAAAATGGTTATTTTTTTTAAATCTTCCTTTAAAATTAAAACCTGCTTCTTAAATGAAATCTTGCCATTTGCAACGATGTGGATGGAACTAGAGGGTATTATGCTAAGCGAAACAAGTCAATCAGAGAAAAACAATTATCATATGATCTCTCTGATATGAGGAATTTGAGAGGCGGGGAAGGGGTTCGTGGGGAGAAGGGAGGGAAAAATGAAACAAGGTGGGACCAGGGAGGGAGACAAACCATAAGAGTCTCTTAATCTCGAGAAACAAACTGAGGGCTGCTAGAGGGGCAGGAGAGGGATGGTGTGGTGGGGGTGATGGACATTGGTGAGGGTATGTGCTATGGTGAGCACTGTGTATTGTGTAAGACTGATGATTCACAGACCCGTACCCCTGAAACAAATAATACATTATATGTTAATAAAAAAATAAATAAAATAATTTTTTTTAAAACCCTGCTTTTTAGTTTCCCTAGAAGCAAACCAATAAATACCAAAGCCCATCAACTAGGGACATAATATATGCTGTATGCATCTAACATGCTTTGCAATTGCCTGAATTGGCAAGCATTTCCAAGGCTGGTTCCAAACAGGGCAGCCACCAGCCTTCATGCAACGCACAAGACAAACCTATGATAGAATCAGGGCGGACAAAAGGCGAGAGGTCAGAGACTCTGAGGGTTCAGGATAAATGCTGCAGAAATTTTAGGCGATCTGTTCTTTCTCCCTTTGAAGCACAGAGCAGTGGGTCCATTTATTAAAGGAAAGTAAACTCTCTACCATCTATCTTTCTTCTGCCTCTAATCCATATGCTTTCTACACTGCTACCTCTCTTTTGCTCAGGTTGAAGGGATTCCACCACGTTTCTTCTTCAAAGCTGGACGATCTGGCCTTGTAGTTTCTTATTTCTTGCTGGACGATCTGGCCTCATAGTTTCTTATTTCTTCTTCAACTTCCTTTCTCACCAAAAGCCTCCTCCACACATTCACATACTTGAAATTCTTTTAATGGGCATAAATTACTTTTTTCTACAATCAAAGCCCAAGCTTGAAATGTAAATAACCCTAGGTGAGTTCACATAGTACCTTATTATTCATACCAAGGTATAAATGTCTCATATAATTTCTAAAGAGTAAGATTTGGTTGGGAGATGGGGATAGGGAAAGAGAGAGGCCCAAACCTCACACAGAGCTGGCCAGGTTGCTGATGGTACCTGTGTGCCCTCTGCTGCAGCCCCTGGCCTCCTCCCAGGCCCACACAGAAGATCTCAAGCCACCCAGAAGCAGAAGGCAGCTGCCATCACCCACACCAGATCTATATCCATTCCAGACTCGGGATTACGATAATTTGGGAGAGGGTCAACAGAGTCAGAGCCCCAGATGGCAGAAGAGCTGCTTTAGCTTAAGACTCTTAGCTCTTTTTCCTCAGGGCAGGAAAGGTTTGAGACAATGAAGGATGAGGCTTTCCAGGCCTGGGACACAACCCCGATCCAAAGCCTGGTCATAGCTTTAATTTTTGTAAACCAAAGGCTCGAGTTTTTCTTCACTCTCTCAGCTGAAGACGTGTTTCCCAGGATGCATGAAAACAAAATAAAAGGTACCAAATTAGAGATTGTGTGACACGCTGTGCCACTTAAACTCTTTGCAGGCGGGCAGAAATCACTGCTTTACTAAATTCCCTTTCCTGAGCTTTTCCCCTCCTCCTCCCCATTGTCTTCACAAGATCATCCCATACTTGGAAAACATTTGTCTAATTATCATCACACACGATGGGCCTATTGCCAGCTGCTTTTTATTTTAACTTCAGATTCTTTCCAGGGTGTTTGTTTTTTTTTTTCATGGGAGTGGGGAGTGGGAGAGAGGAGTGTGTGTCTGTTTTTGCTATTACACAGAACCGATCAGATTTCCTTTTATAATCACAATTAAACTTCCAGATCCAATCATGTGAATACTTTGCGTCTAAAGGATTCAAATGTCTATTGATTTGGTCAATTTCACAAAGCCTTCCAAGTCTAGAAGTGAGAAACTGATCCGTGAGGTTGAGCTAATCATTCTAGAGACCTAAAGAGCACAGATGGACTCGAGGAACCCGAGGTTGACTCCCACCTCAGTGTTCTCTCCATCAGCTGAGACTGGATGCCATGGGGTTAAGCCCCGAATCCATTTGCTGTAGTCCCTCCAATAGGAAGGTAAACCCCACAAGAGCAGACCTTTGTCTATCCTGTTCACCATGGTAGCCCCAGCACCTGCTTGGTTGGCAGAATAAGGGGTGGGCAGCAAATACTTCTTGAATAATGAATTACCCTTTGCCATGTCCCCTACCATGGAGGGGGTAGGGGTGGAGGAAGGGCATACATCATAGATCTCCGTACAAAGCAGGACTGTCAGGCATTAGAACTACTCAGACAAGTGGCAGCTCTGAAAGGAGCTTAAGGACAGCAATCTGGCCGAGGGGCAGGATGTTGGGGCTTAAGGATGCATGGGCATAACCAACACACATTTCCTTCTATTACATTCTATTTCAGGATTCCGGATGGAGCCTTTGGAGAAGGGAGAAAGGGAGACGAAAACTTCTTCCCCCTCTCCCTGGCACCCTACTGACTCTGACCAGTAGGAGGGATGCTAATGGGAATCTGAGGACAAGTGACCAAAAAGATGCAGGAGACTTGGGAGAGATTCCCCTTCTGCTTCCGGGGTTCTGCTTTCCTACCTCCGAAGAGCAGAAAGCATGAGGAGGAACATCTGTGAAATTAAATCTAGCTAGCCATCTTAACCCAGAAGTTCAGTTACAATATTTATACATTCTTATGTAAGACCATCCTCACCATCAGAAGTGGAGCCCGAAGTTATCATCCTCTGTTCTTCTGTGACAAACAATGGCCCAGAGTGGCCTACTCGACCTCCCTGACTAAGCGGAGATTCACCGGAATAACAAGGGAATATGCTTCTCTTAAAATACATATGTATTCTAGAGGGGTTAGCTTTGGAAATAAGTCATACCTCAGTGAGATTTACGTTAATAAGATAATCTAACAGTTAATATTAACTGGTGTTTAAGAAAGAGAAAAGTATTTTTAATGTTTATTGCAGTTTCCCTCCTTTTTGCTGAGGGGGGAAGAAAGAGAAGGAAGTGTGAGGGGCTATCATTAACTTAAAAAAAAAGAATTTCTTTGTATGTGCTAGGAATTAACAGTCTATAACCTAGAAGAGGAAATAGGACAAACATCCAAATGACTATTAAACACATCTACATAAATACATAAAGAGAGACATCAGGGTGGCTCGGCTGGATACGCGTCTGACTCTTGCTTCCAGCTCAGGTCAGGATTTCAGGGTCATGGGATAGAGCATTGAGTCAGGCTCTGAGCTCAGCATGGAGCCTGTTTATCACTCTCCCTCTTCTCCCTGTGCGTGCTTGCGCTCGCTCTCATAAATAAATAAAAAAATAAATAAATAATCTTTTAAAAAAGAAACACATCTATGTAAGTTGTATCAAAACAAATTACTTTGAGGCTCAAGGGAGGGAATCGTTGCAAATGGCTGGAGAGTGAACAGTTTTTGAACAAGACCATGAAGGATTTTGATCAGTGGAGACGGGACAAGGGTCTACCCAGTATTAGGTTTGAGAAAAGATCTGGGGACAGGAGAGCTGGAGAGATCTGGCTTCTGAGAAACGGTGGGTCAAACGCTCTCAGGATAGCGCTGCGAGGAGAGCTGGGGTCTGAGCGAGCCAAGCTGAGGACATGATTATCTGCAATGGATCTGACGGGTTCCTGTTCTCGAAGCATTCTGCAGCCTGGTGATGCAGTGGCAGTGGGAAGCCAGGGAGGCATTTCATCAGACATTGGAACATTGAGGTCAGCCTTAGATGACTAGATGTGGTGGTGAGTATAGGGTGGGTTGGAGGAAAGCTGTGGAAGAACAGGAGGCTGGCTGGCAGGCTGTCCCCAGGCTCCAAACTAGAACAAGGAACTGTCCTGGAAGAGTGAAAGAGAAATAGGGGGGGGAAAAAAAAGGCCAAAATCATGCTGCAGAAGAGGTGAAGCCAGGACTTGGAGAATAGCAGGGAGGGATGACTAGGACTTCTCCTTTGTGTGCAGGAGAGAGAAGTAAATCAGGAGTCTGGCAGACTAGTACAACTCAAGGCACATGTGTTGAGCAGGGCTGGGAAAGGGGAAGTGGCAAGTAACACCTCCCCAGGTGGGTGGCCTTCTTAGAGACTTTGAGCATCAGAAGTGCACAGGGAGCGCCAGAGAGGGGAAGCAGAGCAAGGAAAGAAGTGGGTAGGCCTTTTCCAACTTGCTTGTAGTTTTCTCCAGGGTACTTCACAAGAATCCGCTAACAAGTGGCTGCCTCCAGGGAGGCCAACTGGGAGACCCAAAGCCGTGAGAGACTTTGCCTCTTATACCCTTGGGTGGGTATCTTTTGAATTTTGAACTTTCTGGAGTACCACCTACCATAATTCGATTTGAAAATGTTGGGACCCAGGGCCTTGTGGCTGTATGCTGTAGTAAAAGAAACACTACCTTTCATGGTTTTTTGGGGGGAGGTGTTTGTTGTTTTTCCACTAGCCTGCTGTACCGGTTAAGGAATCTCAGTGTTCCATCCCTTCCTTTGTCCTATCTCCCCAAAACTAGATGAAGTTTTTTTTTTTTGTTGTTGTTGTTGTTTCTATATTTGGGCTCCCACTTCATTACCTTCCCAAAGAAGTAAAGGTCTCAATTTCATCTCAGAAGCCCAGGGGTCAAGGACGTTTCAGCCAGACCACTTCTTAGCTGTGCATCACTGCACCAAAATGTGGCAGAGGATGAGAGAGTGAGAAGAGGGGGAGGTAACTAGGTAACTAGGTAAGGGAGGTAACTAGGTAAGGTAACTAGGTAACTAGGTAAGAAAAAAAAATGCTGGCAGGGAGAGATCCCTGCCCTCGCCCCAGTTTGGACAGACCTGGAAAGCAGTGTCACGACCTCCCTCTTCAGCATCTTTGCTCACTTAGGTCAGCGGATGGTAGATGGAAAAGTTCTGCCACCAAACTGCTGCTTTACAGAGGATAGGGCGCTCCCCATGTGTTCAGCTCCCCTGGTTCTTCCAGAACTTGGAGCCAAACTCCCAGGTCTTCCAGAACTTGGAACCAAACTCCCAAAGTCCCCAGGTGGCATGCGAGGATGCACCCTGACCCCGGGATAGGGCTGCCATCCGCGCACATCCATACTTGGGACGGCTGCCCACTCGTTTCCAGTATTTCTAGCAGATTCCACCACAACCCCTTTTCCCGTGACCTTCATCAGGGGGGCCCGCAGAGCTCACCCGCGGCTGCCAGTGAAAGCTCAACAGTTGGGTAAGAACCTGGAGAAAGCCTCCAAGCGGCTCCGCGGGGGACGCGCAGCCCAGTGTCAGGGACCACCCCCTCGGTTGTCCCCAGTTCCTCGCGTGCGGGTGGTTCCGGCGAGGCCCGGAGCCAGAGAGAATCGAGAGCGCGCTCCTCGGGGAGCCCGGCCCGCGGGGCAGAGGAGGTCTCGGGGCCCCGGGGCACACGCTTTACGCGAGCGGGAAGCGCGCCCCGACCGTCCCCGCGCACTGTTCGAGCTATTGAAGCCCCAACCCCGAGGGTTCGCGAGCTGCTTCCGCCCCGTGGGTACGAACCCGGGCTGTCCTAAATTCATTTTTTCTCCTCCCTTATAGTCTGTTAAATTGACTAATAAACTCAACACAGCGTTCTCTGTGCGGCTTCAAAAAACTCGGTAATTTCGTTAGAAAACGTTGAAATTCAACCCCGAAGTATTCAGCCCAAATGTTTAGTTAAAGTAACCCCGTGGGTTAATAAACTAAACAAAGGCAACCCATGCAAAACTGGAGCAATGAAAACCAGGCTAAATAAACGAAGGGAAGTTTATAAGAACCCTTTCGGAGGAAAAAAAGAGAAAAGGCACCGGGCACGGAGGTTTAATGTGAAGCATGTGAGCGGGGCTCAGCTTACAGGTACGCGGGCCGACGCCGAAAAGCGCTGTCAAGCGGCCTCGTGGATTTCGGGTCGGTTTGCGGCGCCCGGGAAACCCTGCCCGGGAAACCCTACCCGGGCGCTGCGAGCAGCCTGGCGGCGCGGGCGGCTCCGAGCTTACCCTCAGCCGCTAGGCGCCCAGGCGGGCCCACGGCGCTTGGCCAGCCAAGCCCCGCCGCAGAGACGTGCGCCTAGGGCGCCGCGCGCGCCGAGCCACCCTGCGGTGGCGCTCTTGCCTCCCGGGAAGGGCCGCGTTAGCTCGCTTAGAACAGCTCTGAGCGAGGAGCACTTGGCAGTTTGGAGATGCGGGAGTAAGAGGTCCCGCGCCCACAGACGGGCTCTATCCTGCCCCCGTCGCCCCCGGGCGCTAGCGGCGGAGTAACAAAGACGCGGCCGTGCCGCTTGAACCCGAAGCAGCTCTGATGGAAGACCAGGGCGGGCTCCGGGCTAGACGTTTCTGCAATTTTTGTCTTTTGCCTTCACGTTCCCGAAAAGAAGCCGAGGAGGTAGAAACGAGAGAGATCCGGGACAGACAAGGCCCAGAAATCGGGAGTCATTGTTTCCCATGTGGGAGAAAAGCTGTTCTACAGCTCTTGTCCACCTCGCCCTCGAAGCAGGTTTGACCTGAAAAGAGAAAGGCGGGCGAAGGAGGAGGTTTATTTTTCAGACCACTGTAACTGCCTTCTGCCGGGCCCCTTCAACCCCGACCCACCTCCGGTTGCTAGAGGGGCGGCCCCCAGTCCTCGGAGCCGATTCTGGAAGCTCCGCTAAGAGATCAGAGGCAATACAGGTTCGATGCTAAATGAACCTTCAGGCGGCCGGACAAAGGCCTGGACCTCACACGGGGGCACCGCGCCTTCCCCCAGCCGCGCTCAGCTCCCGCCGCTTCTTTATTCCACGTGGTGAATCCTGAGCGTCTCCAACGCCTCCTTAACCAATGGGCCAACCGGGGAAAGCAGGACGCGCGGGAGAGGGTCTGAAAGGAGGTGTGGGTTTTAATTTTTAAAGAGCATAATTGGGCCGAGGAGGGTTATTTTTTCCTTGACCAAGGGTGGAAAAAAGAGGAAGGAGGGGGAAAAAAGGCGAAATACAACACATTTATCTATCAACCGCTAGACAAGACAAAGAGGTTTTAACAACAGTTTGAAAAGAGCGGCCTGTGAATGGTTACTATTCAATTTGTATTTTATTCCCCGCTGGTCATGGAATTGAGATCAGAAGAAAAAGTGAAAACACATGGCTGAGGTCAGGGGATCAGAGAACCACCACATACAGCAAAGGGAAGGGAAAGCAATGGGAACTCGTGTGAAGAAATGGATTATATAAACAGAGCTTACCATCGCCTGCGCCCCATTATCCTATAATTTACCCTGCATGGGAGCATAGAAATATATTAAACTAGTGATAGGTTTTACCAATTCTTTACAACCCAGCCTCGTGCCAATCAAGCCTACTATATACTTTGAGACATGTTTAGAATTCTTGAACTAATGTGTTTATTTTAAATATCACAGGGAAATTATTACATCACCAGAAAATAATGCCAGAGCGGGGGTCTGCCGCCCTTTTGAAGTCCTGCTGCAACGAAACATGATTTTAATTACATAATCACTTTGAAACTATAATTATACAATAAACGATGAGGATTAAGCGGGAAGTATAGAGTACATTAAAAATTGCTTAGGTCTTGAGAAAACAAACTGAACATGCAGGGAGAAAAGAAAGAGATGAAATCTGAGGTCCTGGGGAGGGGGCTGATAAATCCTGCAATCGCCTTCCTCTGAGCCACGGTGGTGACCGGGGCCTGGTGTTCGCTTTGCCCTGTCCGGGGGAGGGAGGGAGGGAGGGAGAAAGGGAAGGAAGGGCGGGCGGGCGGGTGGCCGGGCTGTAGCGCGCCGAGTAAAAAACCCGTAAATCTGAGACAGAATCAAAAGAGAAGCCGGAAGAACGGCTCTGGTGCTTTTGCTAACCTTCCTACAACAAAACAAATAAACAGAGTCCTTGCTGTGGCATTTACGAAATTCATTTACATCGAAAACCGTCTTGTACCGGAATGCCATGGAGGGGGGCTGAGCGTTGCCAAAGATTGGTTTGTTTGCCCTTCCATTCCGGGAGGAAAGGCGTCCAACACGGACCGTGTCGTCGCTGGCGCAACGAGTTTATAAACAACAGCGCGTCTGGGCGTAGGGCAATCCAGCGTCCGCAAACAACCTCGCGTGCGCCGGATTCCCGGGACTCAACCTCCGCCTCACACCGGCTTCCTTGCCCGAGGACCCCCTTCCTGAAAATTGCCCTGATGACGCTTAATTTTGCCTTTAAGTTTGTCTTTCCGGTGAGGCCGAGAACCGGCTCCTGCGTCTTCCTTTGAAAGGTAGAAACTTGGCTCTGTCTCGAGCTCACCCATGAGCGTCTCTCTCCTCAACATCCCTCTGTCCCCAGAACTTCTATACAACCTAGGGTGCAGGGATCCGGTCCTGGACGCTGGTCCTTCTCTGGTTCATATCCTGGTGGGGGGCGCTGCACTGAAGCCCTGGGGAGGAGGGGTCTGGGCTTGGGCACGAAGTCCCCAGTGAATTTGGAAGCATGCTAGGGACAGACACCTCCTATCCAACTGCACAGGTAGAAGCTGGCGATTATTTTTTTTTTTTTCCAGTGTCACCTACTTTACCGCCTGTGTTCTGTTGGGCCAGCAGTGCACCAAGGAGGAAGGAAGTGTGGAGTCCCCGATTTGGACCTCATCCCCCTCCAAGGCTGGTTTTTACCTGTGAAATGTTAAAGGGGAGCCTTTAACATTTCACAGCAGGTGCCCTGGGTGAGGACATGCAATGGTGGCTTGGAAGGCAGGTGCTTGGCCCAGGCAACCTTCCCTTAGAAAGGGTTACATACTCCCAACCGAGGCAGAGGGGGGCACCCCAGAGCAGGAGGGCACAGCCACTTTTTGGTCAGGCAGAAAATTATGATCACAGAATCAGAGATGTTTAAATTCACTTGCCATCCGGAACACGTTTCCCCAGGAAGAGGTATTCGGCAAGAGGGAGAAAACGACAAAAAGAACCTTCCCTTGTCCTAGCTTGGGCCTCCTGGTGGCTCCCAACCCTGCCCGGGGTTGGCCCGACAGCGTGAGGAGAACGGCTGTCTTCAGCTCCAAACCATTAATATTAAGACACATCAGCATCGCATTAGTCTGCAGCAGACCATCAACGACCAAGCACAAACACAAAAGAGAAATAAAATAGTTCATCCGAAGAGTCCTACTGTGAATGTGTTTATTTCTTGCTTTACTAAGCCCGGGATATAATTTACTCACTACCCTCTTACAAACAAAAGCGCGGCGCTGGCCTGGCAACGTTGACGAGTCCTTTTCACAAAACACCCAAGGAAATGACAAGTGGGCACGAATTCAGGGGCCATTTCATATTGAGCCTGTAGCGCCAAGTAGCACAGTTCTTAACCCCAGATGAACACGTGAGGAGGCCAAGAAATTTAAATTTTAAAAAGAAGAAGAAAAACCCAATTCCCTGGGAGTAACAGTAACACTAATACACGTCATTCCTCCGCCGCTTACTTAATACAGGCAACTTACCCACGTCATCTCACTTAATACAGCAACGTTGCATATATTGAATAGAGCGACGTCGATTATAATCCCCACTTGATTAGGAATATCAAATACTTATCCAGGGTTTATCATGCGCCGGGCACTGCGGTGTTTCACATTCATTCATTTATTCCTCTCAATAACCCCACGTGGGTGGGAACGGTAGCCCCATTTTACGGATGAGGAATTGGGGCACACAGAGATCACGTAGTCTGTCCCAGCTCTCGTGGCCACAAACGGCAAGGTGGAGATTGGAACCCAAGTGCCAGCGAGCCGGGACGCCGAGGGCGGTGAACGCTCTAGAAGCCTCGGCGCCTGCCGGGCCAAGGACGGAAAGCGTGGCCCCAGGGCTCCGCGCGGGAGCCAGGGCCCTGAGCGGTGTGGCCCGCCACGCACCGAGCTACGTCCTGCGCCGCCAGATCCTCCGCGGCCTGGGCGGCAGTTTGTTTTCTCAGAGGCACAGCTTAGGAACCTCGAGAAAGGGCCGTCCTCCTGGATCCCGGCGCTACCGTGCTGAGCGCGAGACGACGCGGGGGCAAGGGGACCTGGCCTGTTGGACTCAGGGACGAGCCCAGAGGCCTGCAGCCCGCGCCTCCCTCCCGAACCCGAGCGCGCTCCCGCCACACCACGCGGGCCCCGGGGCTTCGGAGGGAGCCTCTCGTGGACGCGCCGCGCGCACCCCGGGTAGGCTCACAACACCGCAAGCCCTCAGGGTCCGGGGAACTTCTCCGCGGCGCGCGCTGTCCGCGCTGCGGATTCGAACTCAAGTAAGAGGGCGGCCCTTGGCCGCTGCGGTGCCGAGAGAGGGCCGGGAAATGGGCCAGGAGAGGGCGGTTTAGACACTGTTTGCGACCGGATCCGGGAGAGTCACCTGCGCCTTCCCAGGCCTCCCCCATGTCTGCAAGGTGCTTCGGGAAGTGACCTGCATGTAGATCGGCACACAGAGAACGGTCTGAGACCACTACTCCTGTCTGTCTCAAGGCTTTTTGTCTACGGGCTTTGTCTCATTTCCTCCTCACAGCCAATACTTTTCAAGAGAGGTTATCCCACTTAGAGAAGACTCTGTCTTTAACCGCTTAGCGGAATGCCCAGCCCCTCTGGGGACATAATACATGACAGTTTCCCCGATTTTATAGGAGAAGGCACTGGGAGGTTAAACAGCCTTAATCGGTAGACGCAGCTAGGGACTGCCTGGAATGCATCTGTGGACAGTCATCTGACATCAGAACGCCTTTCACTTCCCTAATGACCTCGCAGAGCCAGAAGTCATGAGCCCAGTGTTTCAGGAAAACCCAGGATGGGATTTCTGGATAGAAGTGGCAATAGGGGCAGGGAGGAAGAGCCTTCCTGGAAAATGCAAAAGGAAGAAGGTCTTGTAGGGAAGGGAGATTTGAATTATCATCATTTTTGTACTCATATGAGGAGCCAGTTATCTGAGTGCTGACCACTTACTCAGTGCTACAATGAGCGCTTTACAGCAAACTTTTGGCTGCACAGTTGGAATCGCTTGGGGGAATTTTAAAAATCCAGATGCCTGGAGCAATTAATTAACAATTACTAGGAGTAGGACCCTGCCATGAATGTGTATCCGTGTGTTTTAAGCTCCCTGGGTAGTTCCAGTGTGCAATTCTATGTGAGGACTGCTGCTTTAGGGAAATTGTCTCATTTAATTCTCACAACAACCCCACAAAGTAGATAGCATGATGATGTCCATATCATAGGTAAGAAAGCTGAGGCTTAGAAAGGATCTATATCTGGTCCAAAGTCAGGCCAGAGTCAAACACAGGTTACTCTGCGGCCAGATAGCAGGTATTGAGTCCTGTCTGACTTTAACACCCCCTCCACACCCCCAAAATTTTACCCCACTGGGGAGATAACCTAGGTCATAGCAGGCAGAGGAAGGAAGGCCATGGGCATTTGCCACCTATATTCAGGACTTGACTCTCTACTCAAGTAGAGGGAAGTAGGATGGGGAGAAGAGGCCAACAATAGCTTTGGTGTTCTTTGGAAAACGTAGGTCCTCAAATGACCCTGGGCTCTGTTTGGAAAGATGATGTGCAAAGAGTCAAACCCAGCCACTTGGGTGCAGTATGGACCCCTAGTGAAGTCTGGAGGGAAATGAGCACTGTACTAGGAAACCTGACACCTGGCTGGCAGCGTTAACCTGGGAAAATCCCTTAACCACTGGCTCAGTTTCCTCTCCTGTAAAATAGAGTGTGTGGGCAGAATTATCTCTAAAGTTGCTTCCTGCACATACACTTTCATTCTGGATTACATTAGAATACAAATGGTAGTATTTTAGCATCCTCACTATCTCTTACTTGCTTTCACACTTTCTCCAACAGTAAAAATGCTACCCGTGTTTCGATAGGGAAACTGAATGAGGCTCAGGGTTATCCTGCCTTCTCTAGTAGTTTCTGGTACTACTCCTAGAAACATGTCTCCCCTGAGTCCCTCTGCTCATGTCTTGCTGGCCATTCTGCAGTCTTCAGAGCATTGGCAGAATGGCAAACTGAACTTGAGGCCTTACAAACACCAAAACCTGCCCCAGAATTAAAGCAGGGTCACAGAAGGTTTTGAGTTGGGAAATGGGTGGAGGGGTGGAGAACTAGTCTTCTGAGTCAATCCTTTCAGTCTCAGTCATTTGTTTTTTGTTTTTTTTAATTCTAGAGCCCAGGGATCACTGATAATTCTCAGTGGGACCACAGATTCATCAGTCAGTGCCTATAAAGATGTTTGAAAAAGTCTAAGGGCCAGAGATGTGATTTATTTTCCTGGAGGAAGGCCCAGTGTGGAGATGCAAGAGCATTCATGTCCATGGCACTCCAGCTATCTACATATATGTGCCTTGTACCTCCGTGTCCTAATTTCTGAGGTCTCACCAGACTTACCTGGGGAGATTTTATTTTATTTTATTTTAAAGATTTTATTTATTTATTTGACAGAGATCACAAGTAGGCAGAGAGGCGTGGTGGGGGGGGCGGGGAGGCAGGCTCCCTGCCGAGCAGAGATCCCAATGCGATGCGGGCTTGATCCCAGGACCCTGGGATCATGACCTGAGCAGAAGGCAGAGGCTTTAATCCACTGAGCCACCCAGGCACCCACCTGGGGAGATTTTAAAACGGTCACATCTAGGTCTCAGTCAGATCAACTAAATCAATAGCTAAGGTGGTAAAGTTCACACATGGGTGTTGTTTTAAAAGCAACCATGATTCTAATGTGCAGCCAGAGCTGAGAGCAATTGTTATCAGTGTTTATAGAGGATCCATGGAGAGGCCAATGGTCAGCCTGGAGCTTTAAGGAAACAAATCTGGTTGGAGATCTAGATCTAAGGCTGAAGTCAGACGGGTATGCAAGATTGCTCAGGAAAAGGATGCAGAGTCGGAAAGAGCTGAAGACAACTCCTTAGGAAAGCACAGTACCAACAAGAGAAGTAGGAGAGGATATTAACACAGAGATGGAACTGGAGTAACTTGAGATGCAGGAGGAAAACCTGGGGGCATGGAGGTAGAAGAGAATGTCATGGTAGGCAGAGAGATCAACAATACACCAAGCAAATTTAGGATTAGGACTGGAAAATCTTCACTGGACTTGACTTCTGAGAAGTTCCAGGTGGCCTGAGCAAGAAGAGAAGTATGGTGAGGCCAGGGAAGCTGAATTGCAGCACACTGAGAAGATTCTGGAGGAGAGCCAAGAGAGACAAAGAGACTCCCTTCCACAAGCCAAGGATGCAGTTAGCATTGCAACAGATCTCCTCCTTGAGAGTGTAAGGGCGTCTTCACCACACCACTGAAGATATAAAAAAGAATCTCACTGTTATTTTGGATGACCAGATTGAAATGGGTTTGTCTCTCAGAGGTATAAACTCCTACTCAAGCACGAAGAGTGCTATATGCCAGAGGGACGCTGAGCCAAAACTCAGAGCCAGAACATAGAACCTATTTAAAACACGCTTGGTTCTCTTCAAAAACTGTGTCTAACTATAGTCCACTGCCGCCAGGTAGCAAAACCAGCAAAACCAGCCATGACCCCAGGCCACAAGAATCAGTGTGGAAGCTGCCCACTATGGGGGCCTGATTTCGCTGACAGGAAGCCAGTGAGCAAAACGACCTTGATCCTCCCCAGGATGGCTGACCATGGTAAGGCAACTCAGAGAGCCCACAATGAGAGAAAACCCACAAAAACACCAAAAAAGAAACAGAAGAAGCCCTACGTGAATGGCTGGGTGCTGTCAAGTACCTCCAAGAACCCGGACGCCGTGAGGAGACTGACGTCTTACCTTCCTCAGCCATGGGCCAGGCCGAGACTGGGTCCGCAGTCGGGCAGGCAGGGGTAGGGACCAGCCTGCATTCTTGTCTCCTCCTTGGCTGCACCTGTGGTCTTCAGGCCTCCTCTTCTCGAAGCTCTGCCCACTCTTCCTCTCCCAGCCTGATCCCGTCGAGATCCAGAGGGGCGGCTGAGCTTGCCAGGACGCAGCAAGCTGCCAGGCTGGGCCCGCAGCAGTGGAGCTGTGGGAAGAATCTGGACCAGCTCCACCACACTGTCTCCTCCTCGGTTGCCCCTTGGCTTCCATTTAAAAGACAAGGCTGAATGGGAACAGCAGCTCCCCTTGGGGCGGCGGATGACTGGAAGCAGACAGAAGGGGGTGTTCTCCTTCTTGACCAGGAGGCAGGTTACCTGTCAAGGTTATAGAAGTTCACTGAGCTTCCTGATTCGGCACTTTCCTGTTCGTATATTGTACTTCAATAAAAAGTGGGTGTTGTTGTATGTGTGTGTTTTCAGGCAACGATGAGCATGCCCAGTGGCCGCTGTTGCCAGGCCCCAAAATACCACCCTGCTATTTCTCTCTCTCCCCAGGCACCGGCCTGCAATTTTCCTCTTGCCCTATAGCCACCACCATGCAATTTGCACCTCACTAATGTCCCGGCTGAAGCTTAATGCTGTCTGGTCTCTGCCCCACCCTCCCCGCAAAGCACTGACCTGATGTCCGTCCTGCCCCACAGTTTGCCGTTTGGGGCCCGGGGACAGCATCGGATTGGCCACCTGGGATTGGAATGATCCTTTTTAGAAATTCAGCCTTCAGGAATCATGCAAAGAAGCAGAGATGCTCTGGTGACATAAAGTAACTGGTAACAAAAAAGACTGCCGCTTCCTCCAAACTTGTGGTAGGAATGGAGCTGAGGTGGTTGGGGAGTTGTTCGGAGCAAGCAAAGTATCACATTTCGCTTAGGTTGGAGGGGGTGTCACTTGGCGGGACCCAGTGATGGACTGGACGCTCTTACTCTCCAATTTTCTGCTCGTGGAAGCGTTGAAGCACAACCCGGAAGTCAAGGGAAAGCCAACAGTCTGGGGACAGAGTGCTTAATTCCCATCTGCAAATAAAAAGTTTTTATTAGACCTTCCTTCCTTCTCATTTTGCCTTAGATCTCAAATTATCCTTCACAGGGGCTTGCCAAAAAGCAACTGCAAGGGATTGTGATGTTCTTCTGCAGGCGGCAATTAAAACAGTTGAGTTCTTCTCCTCCATAATCAAGGGTTACAAAGGCTATATATAAGTGGTGAGTAAACACCTCAGACTCTTTATTTACGCTTCCTGATTCTTAAGGCAGAGTGGGCTGGTGGAAAAATTCACTTGGGTTAGATGTCAGAAGAGCGAGGTTCTGGTCCAGATTAGCTGTATGACCTCGGATAATTTACTGAGACTCAGCGAGCCTCGGTTTTCTCATCTCTAAATGAGAGGGCTGGACTAGATCAGGGATCTTGGGTCTTGTGTTCTTCTTCTTTTTTTTTTTTTTAATATTTTGTTTATTTCTTTGACACAGAGATAGAGATCACAAGTAGGCAGAGAGGCAGGCAGAGAGAGAGGGGGAAGCAGGTTCCCCGCTGAGCAGAGAGCCCGACGCGGGGCTCGATCTCAGGACCCCTGAGACCATGACCTGAGCCGAAGGCAGAGGCCTTAACCCACTGAGCCATCCAGGTGCCCCGGGTCTTGTGTTCTTAATGTACTACTGACCCATGATATTTTTTACATAGCTGAGTCTACATTCCTCCGCCTTCATTAAATGTATTTCCCAGAATAAGAAAACAGTCCTATTCACTTGGAGGTGAGGATTCATTCATTAGGCAAGTATTTGTTTAACCGATTCTATGCTGGCACACTGCTAGGCTCTGCGAAAGACACAAATGTGAATGCAACTGAGTTCTTACTCTGAAGGGCCTGTGAGCCTCCAGAGAGCGCATGTGGCATGCATCTCCTTATTAAAGACCACAGAAACTCCCTCTGATCTGAGCATGAACAAGACATAAACTCCTGCCCGAAATGCTGGTCCTGCACCAGATTCATGCCTTGATTAGTCTATCGCATTGTGTTTAAAAGTCACTTCTGTAAAGTTTCCAAACTCTAGATGCTTTACGAGGGTTTTTTCATGAGCTGACTTAGAAAATTTGCTCGTGCAAAGGCATATGAGGGCTGACATTTGATTCGCTATTGACCTTAAATTGCTCAAGGTCTCTCGGGCCACTTTAAGATTTGGTGTATATATATGTGTATACACACATGTGTATAACACACACACACACACACACACACACACACGTGTGTGTGTGTGTGTGTGTCTTTTGTTAAAAAAGAAAGAAAAGCTCCCAGCTAGGAGTTACAAGTGTATTTTCACTATCACATGCTCACATCCCTGCAGAGTTATCAGTGCCCACATACCCTGTGGAACTCTTGCCCCTCAGTGTGCAGAGCTGGCACCTGTGGCAAGGACACTCTGTCAGATGTGTCCCCACCAGCTTCGGTTCCAGGAAGCTGCTTACTGGCAAGGCCCCCCCTGGGTACTGGCTCCACAATTTATGGTGTCCATGGCAACATAGAAATGCAAGGCCCATTGCTAAAAAAACCATTAGGATTTTCAAGAGGGTGACACCAGAGCATTAAACCAAGCGAGGGGCCCTTCCCAGACTGCATATCTATCAAACCAGACCTGGCCTCTACTTGGCCTGTCTGCACTTCTGGGGAAGGGCACGCATTAGCGCAAAGGACTGCTGTGCTTTTAGGTAGCTTCCGGAAGGGCACCGGTCACTGTCCAGGGCATGGGCTCAGGTTCCTGCCAGTCCTACGCTACAAGTTAACAAGGACAGAAAAAGTGGAGTGGATGGCAGAGCAGGATGAGTCCAAGATGGTTCATGCTCACAACACCAGCAAATGTCTGAGAGGACTGGCAGAAGTCATGTCACTCGGCCAGCTCTTCACTACTGTTGTTGTTGTTTAATAATTAGAGCTGGCGGGACGCCTGGGTGGCTCAGTTGGTTAAGCCGCTGCCTTCGGCTTGGGTCGTGATCCTGGGGTCCTGGGATCGAGTCCCGCATGGGGCTCCTTGCTCAGCGGGCAGCCTGCTTCCTCCTCTCTCTCTGCCTGCCTCTCTGCCTGCTTGTGTGTACTCTCTCTCTCTGACAAATAAATAAAATCTTAAAAAAAAATAATTAGAGCTGGCTGGGTGGGGTGGGGTTGGAAGAGACAAATGCTCACATTTTGGGTATCTGCCCTTCCTCTCCCTCCACCTGGGCCTGGATCCTGAGTTCCTCACCAAGGTCCTCTGTGGCTCAGACCAACTCTGACCGCCACCCATGGATTTGTCATTCACCTTAAATAAGTGTTTGTAGTTCTTTTGGATGTCCTTGGGGTTCGCCTTGGAGATGGTGACTGTCCTTTGCTTTCCGGATGAGGAAGTGGGGGCCCAGAGAGGTGCTCTGATTCCTCCAAGGCCACAGAAGTAGTCAGAGCCAGAGCAGAGGCCAAACCCAGGCTTGCGTCTAGCCCAGGCACTTCTCACTAACAGACAGTCACACCAACATTAACAAGGTTCCCGGAATGTAGCCCACTTAAAATGAAGGATCCGTTTTTAAATGTTCTTAAATTCTGGGAATACTCCAGCTAAAGAGGAGGGAAGGGAACCAGCGGAAGAAGCTGCAACGTGTTCTAAGCTGTCCGCAGCATGCAGAAGGACTCCCCTTCTCGGGCCCTCGTCACCGTGGTGGCAGCATCTTCCCTCCCCAGCTTGCAGATCCCCGAAGTGCTCCAAACCACATTCTCCCATCTTCCTCTGCTTCGAGGGCCCATGACTTCTGGGGTGAGTTGTTTAATCACAGAGGAGGCCGACTTCTCAGCTGGGGGAGACCTTGGAGATCTCTCGAGAGCAGTCCTGAGGATGGGATGACAAGAGAGAGGGAGAAGGCAGTTAAGGAAACCCCCTTCTTTAGACCTGGGAGGCACATGCTCAGAGAACCTCGGGATGCCAGACAGAAGGCATGGCAGGTGCAGGGCCCAACCCCTTCGCTCTGACATCAGATCCAAAGCTGGCAGGTGACTGACTAGGGCCACAGACTAAAATCCGTGACTCCTGACTTCCACCGCAGCCTCTTTCCACTCTGCCATTCTGTGGATAAACTAGCTACTCTTTTACTTTAAAATCTTTATCTTAAAAAAAAATTCTTTATCTTGCGGCTTTTTATCCCTCCAATGTATCTTTTTGAAGCAAATCCCCACTCCTCTCGGTCCCTGTTCCCAAGTGTGAGCTGCTGCCTGTGCTCTGGCTAGTGGCGGTCCTTCGCAGCAGCTGAAGACCACGAAAATCTAGGACCTTGGCTGACTCCTGCCAAGGGCTCTCCATCCTCAGCTGTAGCGGAGCTGGGACCGTTCCCCTTTCTCACCTGCCCTCTTCTTAACCCACCCCTCGCTCTCCTCCTACGGACCCCACGTTCCCAGACACATCATTCCTGCTTTCTGGTAGGTTCGAAGTTAGAAGCATCAGTGTTTAATGATTCTTCCTGTTCTAACCTCCCCGTTCCTGACACCCCCCTGGCTCCAGCGTGATTTCTCCTCCAGCTGCAGAGCTGTGGATGAAGGCTCTGGAATGCGTGCTCCAGGGTCCTGGAAGTGTCAGCGTGTGGAGCAAACCGACCGAGGCGAGAGCGTGTGCCTGCGAGCCAGCCTGTGCTAGGACAATGGGACTTTTATTTCTGGCCCGGCTCAGTTGGCAGTCGCTCTCCCACTCTCTTTCTTGGTTGGGCTTTGGTTTAAAGTTACCTTTTCGGGATTAGGTCGGTGTTTTCTTTCCCATGCCACCGGGGAAGTTTCTGTTTCCGAAGTGGACCATACACAGACAGGTCAGTTACTCACAGGCCTTTGCCGGACCACAAGCATCGGTGTTCAAAGGCTTCTCTAAATCACCCCGGCAAACGGAGACCAACCAAACTTGCTTATTGTTGTGCAGAAAGGCACATGACAGGGCCAGCTAATCTCTAAATTATGATTTTCTATTTGGCATATGTTATTATAGCCAAGCCCCTCTCCCCACCACACTCCCCAAGGTGTTCCCAGAAAATCCTGGAAGAGGACCCGCTGGGGGATGGGAGGTGTCTGTCTGAGCAGCACTGGCTCTTTGCTCCTCATTTTTATGCCTGTAGTCACCACAAAGTCTGTCTGTCACGGATACTCGGATCTCCTTTTCTCTGAAATTCAATGAAAAAACAAAGGAAACAACAAAAATAGGGTTCTGGGTTTTGTTGTTGTTGTTGTTGTTCCTCTTAATCCAGCTGAGACAGGGCATCATTTTTTAAAGAAATACTAAAAGCCAGGAGATAGGGGTGGACATTGGGAACACAGAGCCTCTGTGAAAGCAGTGAAACGCTTTAGAAGCACCACAACCTTTACTCGATGATTTTTTACATGCCTCTCCCTGTGGGGCTGACAACCTTGCCCCTTAGCTGTTCCCAGGGCTATGTGGCTGGCCCCCTGTTACTTTCTGCTTGGGGAAACTGTGCCCCACAAGCACCCCCCAACCCAGAGAATAATGAGTCGGCAGCCTCCACACTGCGCTGCCTTATAGAAGCCTGTCCCCTTGCGAGGCTGCGGTGTGAAGTTAATTTAGCTGCACAGCTACCACACACACAGGTAAGAGTAAGCTCAGTAAGGACCAGGGACGGCTTCTCCCAGGGCGCCATTATCTTCCACGGGAATTTACCTTGTGTGTTTGTTTTAAGATTTTGTTTATTCATTTGGCAGAGAGAGAGAGGGAGAGAGAGAGCGCGTGCGCGAGCAAGAGCAGGAACACCAGCAGGGGGAGTGGGAGAGGGAGCCTGACTGGGGCTTCACCCCACAACCCTGGGATCCTGACCCAAGCCGAAGGCAGACGCTTAACCAACTGAGCCACCCAGGCGCCCCAAAACTTTACTTTTCTTTTCTTTCTTCTTCTTAGTAGAGTAACTCTTTACAGAAGGGCCCAAAGTTAACCAAACCAAACCAAACACTTTCCTCTCGCTCCTCTTCCCGAGATCCTACCCCCAGGAGTAGCTGCCCTTTCAGATCACAGACACTTTCAACGATCCAAATAAATACTCAAGGACCAGGTTTTAGTGGTCGATGTTTTCAGCTCTTGTTTTAGATCCAACGTGACTGAGATACATTTACATTTACAAATTTAATACAATTGCGTCCTTTAGTACCACTGACCGCTGAGTCTTGTTGCTAAGAGAACTGGCTTTCCCGGACTTTACCCCACCATCTGAGAGACGGCAACCTCAGGAGTTTACCTGGACCTTGCTTTTGCCCATCACGGGCCACTCACTACTTATTTTTCAACTGTAGGTTTTGTGAGACACCTGCAAATACATTTCCTTTCTTGATCTCATTCTTTAAGTAATTCAGAAGGAAGGGCCCTAAGAACTCCCTTACTGAGAGGAGAACGTACTAAAGCACAGCGTTCACAGCCCCCTCTGCCCTGTCCTGGAGGGGGCCTTTCTCCCCACTACACCCCCACCACTCTAAAGTAACAAATACCAAAAAATTCCATGATCAAAGTTTGTTTTCTAATGATTGCTTCAATCATAGTAAGATTTATTTATTATTACTCTCAACCCCAATCTTGATTGGCTAGAAATACTAGGAACTATTCATTCTGTAAGGGGACAATATCACAATGATTATAATGTATCAAAACACTTTTCTCTCCCGCCCCCTTGGTATAAGTACAAAGAGAGAGAAAGAAAGCAAAAGGCTACAGGGACAACCAGAGGCAGCAATTTGCAAGACGGTGACAAGGGACACAGAGCCTAAGGAACTGGCCTTCTCAGTGGGTTATCAAATTCCCTTTGGTTTCTATGCAAGTTGCCTGATCAAAGTCACGTTAGTCATTGACATTTAATAAAGAGTACCATAATGTTCTGTTGGTCTGCAGGCAAAGCTTCTCAGCCCTCTGACTCTCTGCTCTACTTGTCCAGACCTGGCCTTCTTGGATAAGTCCTGTTCCACTCAGGGTGACCCTAACGACATGAAGGAACTTCCTGGGACCACTTCCTAAGAATGACTTGCCCACCCCATCCCCGCCTCCACAGTCCACGACCATAGAGAAGACTGGCTCTCCCTGGTACTTAGAAAACATGAGAGATTCCACTAATAATTTTGCCTATGAAACACTGACCTCTGTGCCTGCTCACATCAATTATTTAATTCCTGATTCAGATCAAGTCCTAGGGAATTTAATAAGATCTATTTCCAGGGACCCATCAGAGACAGGTTTGCTGTATATACGTTCATTAACTAAAAAGAACCTATTAAAAAGAGACTTGGAAAAAATATAAAGTAGATAGCAGCAAAACATGGTTTGACTTACCGACTTCATGAGGTAATTTGGATGATGGAAGACATGCCACCCAACAGGCAAAATCATCTAGTGAAGTGGTAGAATAAACCTATACATTCAGGCAATGACGTCCACGCTTCCAGCCAGGAATGCAATTTTCCCCTCTTTTGAATTATTCATTTCCTTTTTTATAGGTCACGTCTCATTTACCTTGATTTAGCATCAGACCAAGTACAGTTATGTATTTGGTAATGGGGGAGGGAGGAGAAGGAAAAAGAAAAAGAAAGAACTTTATGTGAAATACGGTGACCCTGTCCTTAAAATCCAAGTCCACACGGGTGAGGAATTGTATCACATCTTTGATTCTTTTTATATTGTGCAGAGTAAAGAGCTTCCTTATGTCTAAATACTTGCAAGAATAATGAAAAGTATGCTTGAGAATACGTTTGATGAATAACGTTTTTGCATGTGTCACTGTGAGGAAGTATCATAACGCACATTTCACCACAAAGCCAGAGAGAGTATTTAAAAAGAAAACTCCACTGTAAGGTGGAAAATAGACTGATCCCTACATCTGTCCGCAGGATGAATAAATCACTAAATAAATATTTTAATGGCCTTAAGGTACAATCAAAAAGAGCAATTCCTTAAAGTGGTGAGCTGGAGCCCTCATTAGAAGGTTTATTTTCTATCTACTATTGCGATTATGATAAATTTACAGGACAAATGCCTCAAGATCGCATGATGTTAAATGGGCATTCTACCCATGATAAGAAATAGGAGTAGAGTATGAAGATAAATAGGCAATAACCAACCTCAGCAAAGGAAATGTCACCGTCTGAGGTCCCATTTCTACAGGGACTTTCAGTGACTTCAAAAAAAATCCATCTAGAACCCTGACTTCTTTCCACCAAATTATTCTTTGTACCACAGTTCCTGTTATACTTACCGGCCCATAAAGTAAGCATAGCACTCAATAAATACTTGTTGAATAAATAAATGGTGAGCCTGATGTAGTTCATAACATTCTACTAACTTCTTTTATAGCATTCTTTAAACAAAAGAAAACAAAGCTTAGCACTGTCCTGGTGGTTGGAGATTGTTTGATGAAAAGCTAGGAAATTATCATGACCTTTGGAGGTGAAGAATCTTTCCTAAATTTTGGTTCCACAAAAAAACTTAACATTTTTTCCATCGAGTCATGTATCAGAGTGCTTTAAACATTTTAAGTGAGGTCCTTTAAAAATCCTCATTTCTTAACCATAAAAAGTAATATAAACTTTCCTCACTGGGCAGAACAATACAGAAATACATAAATTATGCAAAACTCGATAACCTTCCTTCCAGAGTCTGTCTTGGCCTCAGAGGTAGCCATCATCAACAGTACAAGGTGTAATTTCTCAGTAGTTTTTTTCTACGCTCTCCTAAGAATATCTTTTTTTTTTTAAGATTTTATTTTTAGGGGCGCCTGGGTGGCACAGTGGGTTAAAGCCTCTGCCTTCGGCTCGGGTCATGATCTCAAGGTCCTGGGATCGAGCCCCATATCGGGCTCTCTGCTCGGCAGGAAGCCTGCTTCTCCCTCTCTCTCTCTGCCTACTTGTGATCTCTGTCTGTCAAATAATTAAATAAAATCTTTAAAAAAAAAAGATTTTATTTTTAAGTAATCTCTACACCAATGTAGGGCTCGAACTCATGACCCCAAGATGAAAAGTCGCATGCTTTTCCCACTGAGCCGGCGAGGCGCCTCTACTATGCTCTTCTAAATGCATAGAGTGTTTTTGTTTAATTTGAAGTAAAAAAAAAAAAAAAAAGTATCTGACCCTATATATTATTTATCTTAGTGAGTTTTTTTTCTAAGTTCACATAATAGAATAGGGTCCAGGCCAGCTATCAAAGAAAAAAAATCTCTTTCATTCATTGATCCATTCAACAAATACTTACTGAGGCTTCGCTGTGTGCCTGGCACTGTTCTGGGCTCGAGGCATACAGCAAGAGTCCCTGCCCTTGAAGCTGACTTCCCTGGATCAGTACTCAACATCTCAATGTGAACATTTGTCACCTACTTCTTGAACCTTTGGGGGCACACATTTTAGTTACTGGCTGAAGCATCTAATTGCAAACCTTCTTTAGATATACTATAGATTAAATTCTAAGATTTAATTAAACCAATTATATTAGCTAATAGAATTTTATTCCATATATTTTTGTATCATCTCACTGAAACCAAGCAATATTTTTATGTTTGAGTTGAGACTAGAATATATTTTGTCTCCCCATTATTTCATTTGGGGACTGGATGTTGACATGCAATGCAGCATTGCTAAGTTTTGCAAGGGGACTGGGGTCCCCTCCTACCACCAAGTTATGCCCAAATCATACCACCAACCAAAAGAAAAAACATTCCTCAGCAGGAAGCAAGCCTGTTCTCATACACTGAAGAGAACTGTGGTCCTGGCTTCAATAATATTCTGAAATGGGAATGTTCAAGTAGAATGTTTTAGAGAAAAAGGACAAATGTCTTCTGGATTTCCTTGTCATGTTTCCATGACAAAGGGAAAAATTGTGTGTGTGTGTGTGTGTGTGTACTTAAATGCACGCACTTAAACCCCTGATTGTCTAGAGTCTAAACTCTTGGAATCCTGGATCAGAATTAGTTAATCACTGTCCAGGCCCCATTACCTTCCTCTGAGGAGGAAATACAAACCCTGCAGTAAGGAAAATATTTTGAAGGCCATTTCTGTGCCCCCCCATACACACACACACACACACACACACACACACACACACACACACACACGACTGCCAAGCCTCAGTCCCTCCCCGGAGGCTGCCAGCCCTGTTAATCCATCTTCCATGTCTCCCATGGGCTCCCACAGTCACCCAGCTGGCTGCCCTGCACAGAGCGCCCATTGAAGCTCTGGTTGGCTCGCTGGCCTTGCAGGGTGGCGTTCACAGCTGCCCACTGACCTTGCTTAGCCCACTGTACACTGCGTGGGCATTCCAGCAATCCCAAATGGGAACATCTCTGCCCAACTCTCAACCCCGGGCAAAAACTTTTTGAGCCCTGGCAGCCAAAGTGAACCGCTTGGAGGACAAAGACGCATTTTTCTGGGGGCTGAAAATGAATGTCTCCTAGGTAAATCATGGCATATCTCAGCCCCTGTAGGGCTGGGCTGAGGTTGGGAGAGCAGTCTGCAGGGAGAGGGAGGAGGCTCCATATTGGGAAGAGGCAGTCCAGCACGGGCCTTGTGTGTCCCTGCATGTCCTTGCTAAACAGGCCAAACTGCAAGGCCAGCAGTCCTCTGCCTTTGAGCCTCCTCTGTAGCTGTAGCTAGTCATGTAGGTCATTATGCTGTCAAGGAGATGGCAGTGTGGGGCGCCTGGGTGGCTCAGTGGGTTAAAGCCTCTGCCTTTGGCTCTGGTCATGATCTCAAGGTCCTGGGATCGAGCCCCGCATCGGGCTCTCTGCTCAGTGGGGAGCCTGCTTCCTCCTCCTCTCTCTGCCTGCCTCTCTGACTACTTGTGATCTCTGTGTGTCAAATAAATAAATAAATCTTAAAAAAAAAAAAAAAAAAGGAGATGGCAGTGTGACCAGTGTATTGTCAGCTCACTCTCCAGTGGAGGGGAAGTGGCTTGCTTACCACCTGATGTCCAGTGTGCTGATTATTTATCTATCTGTTTGAGAGAGAGAGAGAGAGAGCAGAGTAAGCGAGAACATGAGTGGGGTAGGGCGGAGAGGCAGAGAGAGAGGAAGAAGCGGACTCCCCACTGAGCAGGGAACTCGATGTGGGGCTCGATCCCAGGACCCCAGGATCATGACCTGAGCCGAAGGCGGATGCTTAACCAACTGAGCCACCCAGGTGCCCTTAAATAAATAATTTTTCTTTTAAAAACGTAGATGAAATTATAAGATTGATGAAGCTGCTATGGGAAAGGGTGTGGGGAGAAAAGAGAAGAGCCAATTTGGTTAATTCTTTAACATCTTAATTTTAGATTGATGTCAAAACCATTTTGGGGTAACAGTCATACATTTTTTTTTAAGATTTTTATTTTTTATTCGACAGACAGAGGCCACAAGTAGGCAGAGAGGCAGGCAGAGACAGAGAGAGAGGGAAGCAGGCTACCTGCTGAGCAGAGAGCCGGACACGGGGCTCGATCCCAGGACCCTGGGATCATGATCATGACCTGAGCCGAAGGCAGAGGCTTTAACCCACTGAGACACCCAGGCGCCCCAACAGTCATACATTTTAATGATCACATTGTGATACATGTTTTCAGATTCAAAGGTCCTAGTAGGGTCATATGCCTTACCCATGACAGCTTATTTCCTATCTCCTAGAATTCTAGCCCCCAGTCCCTCTCCCAGGGCTGAGACTCTGTCTTTCACTTACCCACTCCCAGTTTAAAAATCTTTCCTGTGATTCTCACCCCACCTGTGGGTGGACTTGAGTAGTTGTCCGTCTCTTCCCTTCTCTCTGTGCACCCTGTGCCTCTGCCACCCAGTCACCCCACTGGGCTCTGAGCTACAGAACAGCGGGTGGCCAGGCCCCGACAGCTTTTGCACGGCAGCTCCTGCTTGGATTCACTGCTGCCACCACCCCCAGCCGCACACCAGGCTCTGAAGTACGTGGGTCACCTGGGCCAGATTTCCATCTATAACTATAAGCAAAGGGTTCTTTAATCACAGATTTTTTGGAGACAAAATGAATTGGCGAATACACGCCTCATGATGAGAACAGGACTATGTATGGTTAACGCGAGGACCCTGTGAACAATCATAAAGAAGGTTTCCGCTATTGATTCTCTCCTTTCCTCAAAAAGGGAGCCCGTGAAAACCCACAGCCGATGTTAGTCAGCTTTCAAGATGGCCTCCGATGATCCGTACCTCCTGGTCTTCATACTCTTTTTTTTTTTTTAAGATTTTATTTATTTACTTATTTGCCAGAGAGAGATTGAGAGAGAGAGAGAGGTCACAAGTAGGCAGAGAGGCAGGAGGAAGCAGGATCCCTATTGAGCAGAGAGCCTGATGTGGGGCTCGATCCCAGGACCCCGAGATTGTGACCTGAGCTGAAGGCAGAGGCTTAACCCACTGAGCCACCCAGGTGCCACCGGTCTTCATTCTCTTACACTGTTCCCTTCCACACTGTAACAGTGTGAATCTGAACGACCTAAAGAATGTGGCAGAAGAGATGGCATAGCAGTTTCACTACTAGATTATAAAACGTGCAGAGGCTTCTATTTTAATCTGTCTCTCGAATCATTCCTTCTGGGGGAAGCCATCGCCATATTGTGAGGATACTCTGTGGAGAGACCCAAGTGATGAGGAACTGAGGCTGCCGGCCAACAGCCTCCGGAAAGTGAGCGGCCCTGCACGTAGCTGCTCCAGCCCCAGTCAGTGACTTGACCGCAACCTCACGAAAGACCCCAAGGCAGAAGCAGCAGTGAAATTGCCCTCGACTTTCTGACCTACAGAAACTGTGAGATAATAACTGTTTATTGGTAAGTCATTAAGTTTTGAGGGCAATTTGTTAAGCAGCAGTAGTTTAACTAGTATAACCAGGAGTGGGGACCACTCCTGACGTATGCCTCCTCTGGAGGCCCTAGTGAGCTAAGCCTGGACCACTCCTGACGTATGCCTCCTCTGGAGGCCTTAGTGAGCTAAGCCTCTTCTCTGCCTCACTGCTTTTGCTATAGGATGGTCTGCATTGAGCTGGGAGCATCTTTACACCAGGAAGCTCACAGTTATCCTAAGCCTTAGTCCCTGGGCTTGAACAAGATCTACTTTCAGATGGAATAAAATGCAAATTGCTTTGAAAGATTTGAAAAAACAACTACTTTAATTGGTAACCAAAGAAAAGTAAATGAATGCAAACATGAGACTCTACTTTTTTACTTATCAAAATACTAAAGTTTAAAAAGTATTCATATATGATGGTGGAAAAGTGGCTCAATTTTTCTGAAATGTATTAAGGACTTCCAAAAATGTTTATGCTCTGGGGCGCCTGGGTGGCTCAGTCAGTTAGGTGTCCAACTCTTGGTTTCAGCTCAGGTCATGATCTCTAGGTCGTGTGGTCAACGCTCCATGCTCGGCACGGAGTCTGTTTAAGATTCTCTCCGTTCCCTTCTTCCTCCCCCTCTGGCCCTCACCCCATCACGCTTGCACTTTCTCTCTCTCTCAAATAAATAAATAAATTTTTGAACTAGATCATATGAAAGCAATCAGAAATGCAGATAGAAATTTATAGCTAAAGATGTTTCCTGAAGCATTTATAGTAGCAGAATAGTAGACATGAGCTTTGTCCTGCAGTAGGGGATTTGGTTTTTTAAAAAATGATGGTACATCCGTTTCGTTTGAAATTGTGTTGCTACTGAAAAGTAAGATTTTTTTTTTATCATGTGGGCCAATGTTCAAGAAGAAATGCAGGATACAAAAATTATAAATGCAATATATTTTAACTCTAAAAATATAAGCATAGAAGAAAGAAAGACTGGGGAAAAATGTGCTAAAATATTAGCATCACTTTCTGTTTGAATAATCTACCCAGGCAAGGATTTGGGATACTTATTTATTAGTTTTTGGAATTATCACATTGATAGGTATTGGTTTTATAATAAGAAAACAAAATGTTTAAAAATTGCAAATGTTGTGTAAGCCTGATGATTCACAGAACTGTACCCCTGGGGCAAATAATACATTGTATGTTAATAAAAATAATTTTTAAAAATTGCAAATGCGTGGAAAATACAGTCTTTTATCTAACATTTTTCATTACCCTTTATCTGTCAACTACAATACTTGGGGTGATTTGTGAATGACTCAGTCAAAATCCTTGGCCAACCTACACTTCACACTTCCTCTTCTTTCAGGTTGGGGACTAATGGACTGTGGAGTGGGGAGCAAGTGTGCCGTGAGGCCAGAAGGATGCTGGGAAACAGAAGAGTCCGTGGTAGCATTCTGACAACAAAGTATGCAGGCTGAGGCACTCTGAGGGAACCCCTGTGAAGTCAGGGTTCTGTTTCCTTTATTTAGGGATGGAAGTGGGAAGATATAATGCAATTATAAAAAGTTGGTCATTGACTCTGAAAAAGATTCAAATTACTGACAGCTTAAAGTAATCAACGCTACGAAAGCCATAATTATCCCAATACTGTAAAGGTTTGGGGTTTGAGGGAAAAAAAAAATTCTTGCAATCTGTGTCTTTCTGTCTGGATCTCTCTGGTTACATAACTAGAGAAGGGCCTGCACAGGAATGAATCACAGATGGCTCTGCTGAGTGTTTGCTTTGAAGTCAGTTCAACTCGATTTATCTGGTCCGTGGTTTGAGGATGGGTGGAAGGATCCAACAACACAACAGTGTCCGGGCCCCAAATTAGGGACAGAGCAACTATTTCCTGGGCATAGTGTGTAAGGAAAGGATTTTCCCTTCTGGGGTGTTGCTTCTGATGCTGCTGCTTGGTGGAGATGGGGAGACGGTGTTGCTTCCTTGCCCGCTGGCCCTGGAGCCTGGGGGCGGCTGAGGCAGCCTCTGGCCCTGCTGGGTGAAGACTGTGTCTCAAACCGGTCTTGGCTAGGCCGGTCCCTTCCAACCAGGGAAACACCAGACCACTCTGAGCTGGGCCAGGTCAAGTGGGGCCCTGGGGTTCAGCCTCCATTGTGGGTCTCCGTAGTTACAGCTCGTTGCTCGGTTCATTTTCTCTCAGGTCCTTAATTATATCACTTCTCTCTTCAGTTTTCTGAAAGGAATAATTGACTCCAGAAGCTGGAGTGTCACATGTTTGTGGAGGGCAGCGCGCCGTTACTGTCGGGAGGAAGCGAAATGAGAAGGCCCCATTGAGAATGGTAGAGTCACGGAAGGCCAGCAGGCGCTAGAAGTCATTTAGCTCCGGCGCCACGGACACAGATGCCTACAGTGACAGAGCAGGTTCCCTAAAGGCAGGAACTTGGCAGGTCGCACACAGCGCAAAGCAGAGGGGCTGTGGACTGGAGAATATGCACCCATTCTGACGTCATACAAAATAAACAACCTTAATAAATAAACTATAGGCCAAAGAAAACAGTAGTAGGTTGGATTTGTCCCAAGGGTCAGCAGTTTGACATTCTTGGGTGGTCCCACCCCTTCAACATACAGATAATAAACAGGTCCAGGGAGACAACTCATTCAGTCAATGACCAGCTACACCCAGAACCCAGGTTATCTGGCTCCCTCGCCAGGCCTTCTGGTCCAGATCTCTGCTGAGAAAACTGCCTTGATGGCAGCCCCTTTAGCTCCCCATAGAGGCTGTGATGGCTATTTGATGGCAAAAAAGCCCCCCACCAACTCACTGCTTGTTCCAGGAAATGGCCAACCTCAAAAACCTTCCAGCCCTAACATAAAACAATCTTCCTTTCAAATGTCCCCCACGGCTCACTCACTACCCCACAGCCAGTCAGGGTCTGCCATGTAAGTCTGAAGATTGATTAGAAAGTCTCCTTCTGGGCGCCTGGGTGGCTCAGTGGGTTAAGCCTCTGCCTTCGGCTCAGGTCATGACCTCAGGGTCCTGGGATCGAGTCCCGAGTCGGGCTCTCTGCTCGGCAGGGAGCCTGCTTGCTCCTCTCTCTCTGCCTGCCTCTCTGCCTACCTGTGATCTCTCTCTGTCAAATAAATAAATAAATTAATTAAAAAAAAAAAAAGTCTCCTTCCTCCCCAAACTCCCGCCTTAATGGAACACTTGCCAGCCAGAGATTATCTCAGTATATCTCCTCTTTTTTTAAAAAAAATTTTTTTATTTGACAGACAGAGATCACAAGTACGCAGAGAAGTAGGCAGAGAGAGGAGGAAGCAGGCTCCCCGCAGAGCAGAGAGCCCGACGCGGGGCTCGATTCCAGGACCCCGAGATCATGACCAGAGCCGAAGGCAGAGGCTTAACCCACTGAGCCACCCAGGCGCCCCTCCTCTTTTGACTTCACAAAGCAACTGTCCTTTCTCCTACCTTTCAACCCCTGCAGAAACAAAAGTGACTCCCTGCTGCCCATTTATGAATTAAAAACCCACCATCGTTTTGTCCTGGACTCGGTTTTGCCTCTGTCCATGCTGTGTGACAGGACTGGAACCCTCGAGGATTTGTCCTGTGTCTGCATGCTCCTGGCAGAGCAGACGAGATCGGTCCCACGTCAGCAGCAAAATTTAGCTTCCCGAAGCAGTTGCATTCCTAGGACGCCAGCTGGCAATTTCTGCTCCCCCTGTCCGGGAGCTGCAGAAGGGGCGCCTGAGCCCACAGCATCCTGGGAAGGGCGTCAGTCCCCCGGGCTTTGCACAGGGGCTCCCGTGCAGACCTCCTCTTGGACCCCTGCCACCACCCGGCGGGTGCCACCTCCTCCCAATCCTCACTTGGGACCCGTGATCCAGTCACTCACATACCCTTGCTGCATTGCTGGGCTTTTTTTTCCACTGTGAGAACAAAAATGCACCCAGTCAACATCTATTCACTAAATATTTTCTCTGGGGCTCAAAACTCCTCCCTCTCCCTCCCCTGTGAGAATCCTGCTGAGGGCCACATTATAATAGCTAGCCTTTACTGAGAGTTTTCTATTCCCCAGGCACAAAGCTAAGCTCGGTATAGTCTTCTTCTCACTCAATTCTCATGATAATCCTATGAGGTAGGCATTCTTATCTCCTTTGTGCCAGTGATGAAATTGAGATTCAGAGAGGTTTAGCAAGGTGCCCAGGGTCACACAGGGGGCAGAATGAAGATTTAAACCTTGGTTTAAGCTGGACCATTGACCACTTTCCTGTAAGACATAACTGCTAGGATCTTCGGCCTCTCCCCTACCTCTATCCCACATCACAGAACATATTTCCATGTCATCGTCACATCCCAAACCCAGACAGGCTTGGTATGAGGTTCTGAGGTGTGGAGAGAGAACAGAACTGATTGAAGTCCTTCGTGGTTCCGAAGGTATATAACTCCTACAGGTTCCACTTCTGTGACAGTGATTACATTAAAATTTTTCCACATCCTATCTTAAATATAAATGCAATTAAAAACATTTTGAAAGTCATTTTATAACTTTGCTCTTGAAATTATTTTTTTATTCTTCCTTAGGCATTTTACTTTCTTATTTTGAAATCCATTGAATTTTTCATTCTGAAACATTTTGTAGGCCCTTGAAAAGCCCTAGGCACTGGGCCAATAATGTAGAGATTCAGAGAGTTCCATACCCTCACCAATGTGGGAAGCTTTGATCCCATTTCCAGAAGCATTATTTTGTCCCTGGAGCTGGAATCCTTTCCATTAGTTTCTTCTGAGAATTTCTGTCCTGTCTGCTGTTTTGGAGTTCTCCTAACTTTCTGGTGCTGAGGGAGGGCAGTAACCGGAAACAATGATGGTTTGTGTGGTTCATCCCGCATGCTGGGTTCCCGCAGCCATGGGACGTCCTCCTCCCCGAGTAAGCATCACACACTGGCCTGGATGTGTTTTGGAGACCCTGACTATACTTCAGCTCCGGGATGGTGTGTCAGTTTGCTTGGGCTGTCATAGCAAAACACCACAGACGTACTTTTCCACGGTTCTGGAGGCCATAAGTCAGAGATCAAGTGGCTTCCTCCAAGGGCCATGAGGGAAGGACCTGGGCCAGGCCTCTCTCCTCAGCTTGCAGATGGCTGCCCTCTTGTTGCCTCATCACAAAGTCGTTCCTCTGGTCCTGCACGTCCCCAGGATCTCTGCGCCTGTCTTAATCTCCTCTGCTTGTAAGAAGGACACCAGACTGGATTAGGGCGCACCCGAATGGCTTCATTTTGATCACCTCTTTAGTTGTTTTAAAGATTTTTCTCATTTGAGAGAGAGAGAGAGAGAGCAAGAGTGGGACCAGGGAGGAGAGGGAGAAGCAGGCTCCCCACGGAACAGAGAGCCAGATGTGGGGCTCAATCCCAGGACCCTAGAATCATGACCTGAGCTGAATGCAGACACTTAACTGACTGAGCCACCCAGGTGACCCTGATCACCTCTTTAAAGATCCTATTTCCAAATATGGTCACATTCTGAAGTACTGAAAATTAGGACTTTACCATATGAATTTGGGGGTGAGGCACAATTCAGTGTATAACAGATGGGTTTGTGTTTGAAACGCCCTGATAGTGCTCAGACGCATTCCCTTCATCTTTGCTTAGATGGCAGGAGGAGGCTGGGCTGTGCTCAGAGCAGAGCTGGAACGAGCTGGAACGAGGTGGAGTGAGTCCAGTGCTTCTGCCCTGTGGGTGCTTGTAAGTACTGTGCGACATAAAAGCCTCAACCCATCCTCCTGTGATGTAGTTATTAGTCCCGATGTGCACATCAGAAAACAGAGAGGTTAAGCAATTTGCCCCAAATTAGTCAGCTAATAAATGGCAGGGCTGGGACATGAAATGAAGCAGGCCAGGCTCTCAGCCACTGGTTTGTAAAAGCACTTTATGCATGGGGAACAGCCCTTCATCTGCAAAGGATTTGGTTTGCTCACTGTGTGTGTGTGTGTGTGTGTGTGTGTGTGTAATGGAGGGAGATGGTAAACAATTTCTTGCTTTGTGTTTCATTTCATTTTGTTTTATGTAGGGGGCTTCAGAGAATTGTCTGGGAGATCACCCAGAGTCAGGCCTTTGGTTTCAAAGATGAGGGCCAGGAAGGGAATTTGGCAGGATGGATTAGCAATGGGAGGGAGTAGAGACTGTGAGCTTGAGGTTAAGAGAAGACAATTGTCTCCCAAGATCTAGAAGAGGTCTGTACAAACAGCATCAGAGGAGAGGCAGAGTCCGAACCCACTCACACTCCTGGATCCCCAGGTAGAAGAATCAGGATGTCCAGTGCCTGTGGAAACAGACACTGATTGATTCCTGTGACTCTGCGACTCTACACAATGGTCCCTGAGGCCAAGCAAGAAGGGAAGGAGATTTGAGAGGAGCCACCCTCATCCAAATGGACCCTCCTTCAAGTGGTGATGGACACATGAGGACACAGCCTGTTGCCTTGCAAGGTCAAGGGTTCTTACCTAAGGTGCGGATGCAGTACCCCAACAGCTGGTCCTGGGATTCTCAACATCTGGGTGAGTGGGGGTATGTATATCAGATTTATTTTGATTTAGAAAAATCAACACAACATTTCTTATTCTTTGAGTGTTCTGAAGCAATTCATACTGTACATTTATTCCAGCTCCTTTCCAATTTTTCCCATCTTGTTCAAGCTGGGGGATCCCACATTGGGTAAGATAGATTCATCAGGAGTGTGCAGAAAGGGGCTTAGAATTCATACCAACCACCCAACTGTTTCCTGGTCTGATCACAGAAGCAGCTCATGTGCAAGTGTCACGTGTGTGTTTCGCTGCCTCATCGAAAATATGGTCCATTTCCCAAAATAGGCATTAGTCTTCTCCTGCATGGAAACCAGGTCTCGATCCTGTCCTCTTACCCCATCTTGTAACCATCAGCCCAGAACCCAACACCTGGAGAACGCTTGTAAGTGGAAAGACAATGTGTGTAAGATCTGAATGATCTTTGCGCACAGACTTATTTTCTGGGTGAAGACAGTTATGACCCTACAAGGGGCATCGACCTCAGCCAGCTGTGATCTAACCAGGGGTTTTACGCTGGAAGCCTCATGATCAGAAGTTACCTGGCATCTCTCAGCGGTGCTAGACAAGTAGTACCCTGGAAGCTGCCGGCAGCGTCCCACCTCTCCTTGCCTTGCCAGAGCCTCACCTGGCTCAGTGGAGAAAGGACGGCGGCTTCAGAATCCAAAAGACTTGGGTTTTGAATTATTTAACCTTGGATGAATTCCTTGAGCTAATTACTTTGCCTCTCTTAACCTCATTTCCTGGTTTTTAAAATGGGAAAAAGAGCAATTACTTTAAGAAATTTCTAGGAGGATTAAATGATGTAACTTATGCAGAGCCCCTAGTGCAGAAAAAATGCTTGGTCATCATTGGCTGTCCTAACTGATCCACCCTGGCCTCTCCATCTACTCCTGGGGCTAAGACCAGCATCCCAAAACACTCCTGTGCAGGAGAAACTAAGCACTAAAAACATTCCTAGAGGAAAGAAAACAGCCTGGAGAGTCTGGACCTCACACTGAAGAAAGGGCACAAAGGTCTAGGACAAGGAAAGCAGCCCACCGGGGACTATAGGTTGTGTCCCCTAGGACCTGCTCCTAAGAGCCCTAGACTCTGTCTACCTCTCCCTGAGAGCCACCTAGGTGAAAAGCAGAGAAACACTGCAGGCTCACATGGGGGCAGCGTGGCAGAATGGGTAAGATCATAGACCTGAGTTCAAATCCTCACTCTGCTACTTACTACTTCATGACCTTGGATATGTCACATAGCCTATCTCTGCTTATTTTATCCCCTGAAAAATCAATTGCATGAAGTGCTGAGCATGGTGTCTGGCAGAGTCGGCACTCAGGGCCATCGTGGCATTACAGTGTCGTGGTTAAGAGCTTGCCCTGAGAAGCCTGGCTCTGCCCCTCACTCACTCACTAACCATGGTCAAGTAACCAGGCTCTCAGTGCCTGGTTACTTGCAAAATGGGGACTGTAATACTACCTAATACTCTTAGTTTGGGTGCCTCCAGAATGTTCCTCGAGATGAGGACTTAAGAGCAAGGAGTTTATTTGGAAGGTGCTCCTAGGAAACATTGGTAGGGGAAGAGAGAAGTAAAATAGGGAAGGGAAGGGAAGCTAGTAAAGAGTTAACTCTGTGGGCAACTGGAGCTTCTTTGCACTTGGGGCACGGGAAGATTGTGTAGAACACACCCCAGATATGCCCAACTACAGGTCAACGAAGCTGGGGTCTTTCTCCAGCAAGTGCCCATCTGCCATTGGCTGAAGGTTGTTTCTGAGGATCTTAAATCTCAGCACCCACAATGTCTTGCATGGGAGTTGAGTGTGCTCCCCAAGCCAGGGGGAGAAAAAGATTACGTAAGCAGAGAATTTCAGGTGGTTGCAGTATTAGTCTACAGTGTAGGGGAAAATGAGAGCGGATATGGACAGGACATGAATGGCATCTGCTACACTACCTCATAGGGTTGTCATCAGGATTTAAGCAAAATAAATCACAAGACAAAATAAATACGGAAAGTTCTTAGAACAATGCCTGGCATGGAGACACTGCTCTCCCAGATTACATTCACACTAAAGAGATTCAAATAATCTTTCACTTAAAAACATTTCAAAGTACTTGTGAATGTTCTTAATTGTTTCTTATTTAATGGAAGGCAGAACTTAAGGAAAAAATAATTCAATAAATATTTATGCATGGCCTACCATGCCTGTGTTCCCATGATAATCAATAGAAATACAGAATTTGTGTATTTGAGGCAAGGTTCTACTCCTACCACCTCTTCCTAAGCATATCCTTTTGTTTGTTATCCTTTAAAAAAATGTTTGCTTTATTCTTGACCTCTTCCTTATCTCACTTTGCAATTTGCATATGGGGCTGTTGATAATTTTTAAACAATCATGGCTAGTATATAAATTGCCAAAATCATGGAAATAGGCAAATCCCCCTTTTCAATTCCATGAACTATCAACCAATAAAGATTTCAAAGAAAAAATGGTCACAAAGAGTTTCAGCAAGCCTACTCATCAGCCAAAAAGATTTGCATCCTTCTATTTTATTAACCTAGTCTTTCATCCTCAAATATGAATGGACCATCAAAAACCAATAGACGTTTGGGGGAAAAAATCAATGGCACAAAAGAGGAACAAAAGGAGCAAAAAGAACAATCTATGACAGAGGTGACAAATGTAATGCAGGAAATAACAGAATTTAAAATTGCATATTCGTACTTTTAGTGTACCTTGAGAAGTAATTGTCACCACAAAACAAGAACAAGTTGAAATGAAAAAGGAAGCAAAAAAAATGAACAGTAATGAGTTCTTGGATATTAAAAAATACTCTAAGTCTAGCAAAGTATGTGCAGGACTTGTATGCTACAATGCACAGTGATCTATGAAGCATAAATTTAAGGAGTCTTGGGCATTACACCACCATTGTTAGGAAGAACTTAGACCTGAGCTTGAAACTTGGTGCGTCAGCAAATTAGTCTCAAATACCTACCACTGAAGCATTTTTATCATGGCTGCTTTAAAACTGTTTCCAGATCATTCTAAATCTCTGTCAGTGTTGGCATCCATGGTTTGTCTTTCTTCATTCAGTCTGAGATCATCTAGCTCTTGCATGACAAACGATTTTCAATGGAGACTTGGATGTTTTTGTATTATGTTATGAGACCAGGTCTTAGTCACACCTTCAGATTATCTACCATTGCCCCACCCCCCACTTTTTAAACACCACTCCAGGAGGCAAGGTAGGTGGGGCGCATCACCTTCTTCCTTACAGGTGGCGGTAGAAGCCCAGATTCCTCATTCAGACTCTGCTGACAAGGGGGGAGGAGCAGGCTTCTTTTGTTGTTGTCATTGTTGTTAAATATTTTATTTCCTTATTTGTGAGAGAAGTAGAGCAACAGAGATAGCGAGAGAGCATGAGTAGGGAGGAGAGGGAGAAGCAAGCTCCCTGATGAGTGGGGAGCCCAACAGAAGGCTCGATCCCTGGGACCATGACCTGAGCTGAAGGCAGAAGTTTAACCAACTGAGCCATCCAGGCGTTCCCTCTGTTTATTGACTGTTGTGTGGGAATGGGAATTCTGGGTCCCATGTGGTCCCCACAAACACTGAAGTGGGGGTGGTCTCCTTACCTCTGGCAATTGTGGAAGCCCTGACTTTCTACTTTCTACTAGGCCTCCTCCAACACCATCCCAGTGGAAAAGGGGGTTACCTCATTAGTGCTGGGTGGGGTAACAGTCTGGGCTCCCCATGTGTCTCCACTGACACCACAGGGGTGGAGATTAAAGTCCAGCTCCCTATTTGACCTCCTCTGACTCCATCATGGGGGTGCTGAGGGGTTGCCCACTATCGTCTCATAAGGGTGGACGTCTAGTCCTTCGGGTGGGATAGGGCCCCAGTGTTTTCTGTGTTGTTTGGCTAGAATAGAGTGATTACTACCTAAGTTTTCTGTTTTGCTGGGCTGTACCTTTCCTGGTCCTTTGGCCAGGAGACAAGGCATTTGTTGGAGTCTTCTACACGTGCAACCTTTGGCATTTGTTGGGCTCCGGCTTCTTCAGCCCCAAGTCTAGGATACATGAGGCGACAAGAAAAACCCAGCTGACAAATCCTCTGCGTCATTCCTTGGTTCCTCGTGTCCCTAGCTGCTCTGCCTTCTTTTCTCCATCTTTCCTTGTCTCCTTGTGTTTCTTTCACATATAATGCCAGGGTTTTATTTGCATTTAGTGCCAGGAATAGGGAAAAATATGACTATTCTATCTTCCCTGATGTCAAAGTCACTCATTCTTCATTTTAAAGTAACTAGTATAATGAAGAATTTCATTTCAAGACTTGGAAAATCCAACTGCTAAGAAATAGTCACGACTTTATAAGAACCCATAAAAGCTGGTGTTCAGGGGCCAAAACTAACTTTGCTAACAGAGAGAGACTCTATGTAAGTTTTCACTCAGTGTTATTGTTTTGTTTGGGGGACCCCTTTTGACGTGTGATAAATATGACATGTCATAAAAAGAATATTAAAAGTGCCAGGCCGTCAGTGTGCTTTAAATGATTCGAGGGTAAATAAAGGAGGTTTTGTTTTATTTTGTAGCACTCTGAGGTTTTAGGAGGATTTGATTGCCTGGATGCTTCAAGTTGGAAGATAAGTTATTCTAGGTCAGGCACTCCATCTGAATGGTCTGCTTAGTATCCCCAATCAATTAGATCATTGATATGGGTTATGCGTCAGGAATAAACACTACCAGTCTCAAAGAGCCAAGAGGAGGGGGGTGAAGTTCCCTAGGTCACCCCCACATGGAACAGCTTACATCTGGTTCAGGTTAGAGATGAACAGCTGACTAGATAGCTTAATGAACCCCCAAGATAGTTCCCTAAAGGCAAAATAATGATCATGAGGGCCAGTGTACATTCTGGGATTCCAGCAAATATTTCAGAGAGGATCCTATTACTTTTGAAGTTTGCAAAAATCAAAACATGTTTTTCAGAAATGCCACCTCCCCACCTAAAAAAAAAAAAAGTCCTCAGGGACTGCTGGCACGAGAGTCAGACCTGGATAATGAAGACAAAGAAATCTCACTGCCCCAGTCAATATTTTGCTCGTGCTCTTCTGGTCCAAGGGCAGTGTGTACTTGAGCAATGGGTGTGAGTCTTGGGACAGGGGAAGGGGAAGAAGAATGAAAAAGCAACCCAAAGTGTTCTCCGCCAGAGTTGAAAGCAACTCTCCTCGACACACATCAATTTTCTTCCCCAAACAGTCCTGACAGAGCCTTTTAGTATCAACTAGATATTCCCAGAGAGCACTTATAACCCTTTAGCGATCATTGTTCTCTTATGTCAATATGTATATTACCAGCAAAGACCTCACTTATTCGGAGAGGAAAAAATGAAATGGCATTCAGCCTCAGACCAGTTGCCTCTGATTTTATTTCAGAACGTTCTATTTTCCACATCTGATGTAACGCTGCATCCTGGCAATGCTTGAAATACCGGTGTGTGGATTCTCCATTCCCAGAGGTACCGACACAATGGGATATGCAATGGACTTAAAGATGCTCATGCCAGGCAGTAGTCTTTCTAGCAAGAGCCTTTCCCTTAAGATCTAACAATTAGTTCCCTGGCCAAGACCACGCAGCCAAACCAAAGGAGAACAGTGACGTCCTGAGAGAGTCAAAGGGCAGCTCCTTCAGCAGCTCTCCTATCCTCGCCAAAGAGATCTCTAGTAAAGGGACAGGACCACATCTAAAGGACATTTGCAAAACTTGACTTTATGTTTGGCTTTAGTTTCTTCAAAGGGAGGCCAGTGTTCTTCAAGCTTCTAAAGAGAATGTAAAAACATTGCAGTCTAGGGGTGCTTGGGTGGCTCAGTTGTTAAGGGTCTGCCTTTGGCTCTGGTCATGATCCCAGGGTCCTGGGATCAAGCCCCACATCGGGCTCCCTGCTCTGTGGGGAGCTTGCTTCTCCCTCTCTCACTCCTCCTGCTTGTGTCCCCTCTCTTGCTGTGTCTCTCTCTGTCAAATAAAGAAATATAATCTTAAAAAAAATTGCAGTCTATAAAATCACATACTTTCCCCTTTCCAAGAGCCAGGCTCTCAATGTGAGTGATGATATAAGGAAGGAGCATCCCATAGGATGGAAGGAAGAGAGCAGTTTATCAGCAAAGATAACCACATGTGCCGTTTTTAGAGGAAGGTGCCGGGAAATGTGGAGAAAGAGGCAAAAATGAGCCAGATAGTAATCTACGCAAAGTAAACCAGACTGCCCAGCCACCACATGCATGATAACTGAATAGTGTCTCCATGGCCTAAACCACGTACGGCTTACCGAGAGATGGGTACCCAAGAGATGGGCTTCCCACCAAGCGATGAGAAAAGCACAGCTCTAAAGACAGGCAGACTGGGTTCGAATCCCATTACTTCCTGCCTATGTCAACTGGTACTGGTTTCCTTAACTTTCAGGGCCTCCATTTTCTTATCTATAATATGGGCATTCATTCATTCATTTAGCACTTATTCAATGTTTATTATATGTCAAGGATTGCACTAGATCCTATGTAATACAGCAAGGAATAACACTTCTTGTGTGTTCTGATTTAGATGAAATAACATATGTAAAGCATCTATTACTGAGACACATACATAGGAAATGCTGAGTAACTACTACTTCCTCTCTCTTCTCTAATCCTTTAAGAGCTGTAGAAGTAGTTTCATTCCAAATAATCGCTTGCTCGTGAAAAGGTAGATTATAGAGATATCTACCTCTAATACACAAGCAGCTGAAATCCATTGGCCCTTCTTAGGGAACTTTGGCATCTCAAGTGTTAGGACCTTTCGCTAGGGCTTGAAATGCAGGGCTGGAGGGCATTCTAACGGCTTCCCAGCATCCACCTGCTCTGACCGCTCCCCCCAGCTCTGAATCTAACTGTGGTGTGACACAGAATATGGAAAGTGGAAGACGTGTTGGGTCCCTTCCCTAGGCTATTCATTAGGCATGTCACAGAAGGTAAATCCAATATTTAGGCCAATAACAGCAGCCATCACCTGCTGAATTCCTCAAAAGTGCTCCCGCTAGACTAGACACTCCTTGAGATAAAGAACTTATTTATCTGTGTCCCTCCTTCAGTGACTCTCCACGTACAAATAGTTGGCCCTCGTACAACATTTGTTGAATGTAAATTGGGATCATTCTGCCTTGGCCACATTGTAGGGTTTTTAGAAGATCAAATAGGCCATTTCTATAAAAACTCTTTGAGGTTGTAAAATACCATGCAGATGTAAGGAATTAATATTGGCCTGTTTCGGGTCTGAGGAGGAAGTAGCAGAAAGGGAGAAGAAATGAGGAGGATGAAAGGGAGCTGGGGGGTGGGGCAGGCGCTTGGGTTTGAAAGCAATCTGAAGCCAGTCTGAGATGGAGGAGAGGGGTTTCAATTGTTGCAAGAATGAGGGTCAATTCCCACACAGCCTGACGGTCTTTCAATGACTCTGGCTGGAGACCGACTCAAAGATATTCTATCCTATGACCAGCTTCAGGGTATTGGGAAAAGGAATTACGACAGTCATATAATATGATGGAACACCACGTTTCAAAGGTCACGCTTCAGAGACACTGTTAATGACATGGGGAGATGCTGAGGAACAAATTAAATCATTTAAAAAATAAGGCAATTAGAATCTTAATTTTGTAAAAATAAGTGAATAAATAAAAGCATATGGAAGCAAGGGAAAAAAACACTGAAAGGAGGTATACCAATAAGTTAACAGTAATACATTATTACAAAGAGTTACAATAATTACAAATAATCTTTTCCTTGTTTATCCTTGTATATGTTTTATACAACCTCCAATAAAGAAGTATGACTTTTATAATTGGAAATGCATCTGCATGTGTACACACGGATACTCTCTTCTTTGCTGGTCCTTGCATCCCTTCCAGGATGTTGTTCCAGGAACCAAATCGTCAGGAACCGAATCAGATGTTCCATCCAAGTCCTACTTGGCAAAAATGAAACTTGTAACTCAGCTTTTTGATTTTGTCAGCTGCAGGCTCATTGGACTCTTTCCCTTTTCCCCTTGAAGGCGACTGCCTGGGTTCTGGTCACAGCTCTAACAGCTGTGCATCCTTAGATATATCACTGTCCCTCTCTGAGCTTTTCTCCCTCTCTGCAAAATGAAGAAGCTGGACTCTGAGGAGCTGGGATACTGCCCCCCCAGGCAGTTTTGATACCATTCACCACCTTTTCTGGGCCTTCCCTCTGTGTGTAGGTTTCCATTTCAGTCCCCCTAACAATTCTTCCCCAGAAAAAGAAGCCAAGCACAGATGAGATTTTTTGAGTTTCTACTGACACTTCTCACTGCAGGTTGGAAGACCCGGTTGGCTAGTGCTTGTTGGACAGGTCAACAAGCTGGGGTTAGGTCCACTCTCACCCCCTAATCTCAGCCCTGGCACCAGAAGAGCAAACCACATTTGGTTGACGTGGGACATATTTTCAATCAGGGAAAGGCAAGTGTGAATATGAAAGGCCTCTCTTTCCTCCAAGCAAGTCTGAGTATCTGTCTTTGGGTTTGTGTCTGTCTGTATTTGGCAGTGCTGGTCTGGGAGAAGACCTGGCGTTTGTGACCAAAGCGCTTCCTTCTTCAGGTTGGAGGTAGCACAAACTGTTCTGATCAAGGAGCAATAACACCCCAGGCTCCAGAGCCCCCCGAAACAGCCTGAAGGGGCACCCAGTCTTCCTCTGCCTCTGTCGCCACAGCCTGTGGCCCCTTGGCCTCGACAGCCGCATGCCTCCCATCTCCCAGCTCCGGGCTCCTTTCAAAGGCCCTTTATTAAACCACCAACTATTTGCTGTCGAGACATTTAGGATGAAATCATTGTGTTAAACAAATAAACGTAGCTTCGTCCAGATTTCTGCTCTGGGAGCAGAGTAAGAAAATAATTTCTGTCTGCTCGCCACAAAAGCGGCTGGAAAGGCCCAAAGAAAAATATTATTTTTACTCCATTGTGTGAAATATTGTCCTGGAGGGTCTGGCGCACTGAGCGTTTGAAGAGTTTGTGCTGGCAGGTTTCAAGGGTCCCCTGGGCCGGCCCCCTGGGATTGTTTTCTGCATTAATAAACTTAGCATGATGTGTGTTAAAAGGAATATTCTGTTTGCTTTGTAAATAAGGGATGTCAAACACGAAGCAGAAGCCTTGCAGACATTAGGTGATGTGTTCTCGGAGCGGGGAGAGGGAAGCAGGGAGGGAGGGGCACCCTGGAAAAAAAAATGGGCATGACTGGGGCTCCCTGAACTGAGCCGAGGCCATGTTGGGAAAACAAATCAGCCTGTTTGAGTCCAAACCAGGCCATTTCCTCACTGATCCTGGTGGGAAAGCTGCACACTTTGCCCTGAACCAGCAGGATACAGGCTTGGGAAGGAAAGTTCTCAAGTGTCTGTCAGCTGTGTGGTGGAGGGGAGATGATGGCGCCTGGCAGAGGCCCTCCCCCAACCCACACCCACCCCCACCCCTTGGAGAGAAGATTCTTGGCTTGTCGGGATCTCCCAGAGCTGGCGGGCAGGAGGGGGCAGAGGTTAAAGCCATATCTTTGGGAATGATGATCTGCCTCTCGCTCCGTCTATCTCTCTCATAGGCCTTTCTCAGATGTCACGGCAGCCCCCGAGCTCGTTCCCCTGTCAAATTCTTGACGGGCCCTCGGGGATGCCGACATCGTGGGAGACACATCACCCTCGCCCTGTGATCCCTGCCTCTGTGGGGAACCTGAAGGAGCCAGGGCAGGATGTGTACCGTCTCTGGCTCAAGTATTTGCTATTTTCACAGGTGCCTCCCCCTGGCCCCACGGCCCCCTCCGTTGTCCAATCCAATGTTATTGAAGGCTCCCCAGACCTCCCAGGCGGTTTCACTTCCACCCACTGCCCTGCCGGCCTCTTCCCTTTCTCCCTAAATTCTCCACCCCCCTCGGCAGTGCAGGGAGGACTCCCTTGACATCCATTGCTAGTCTGGAAAGCCCTGGTTGTCTCCTGCTCAGAAGTTCACACCGATTCTTGAGACTTCGAAGGAAGATGATGGCAAGGAACGTTGAGATCCATTCTGCAAGACTCACAGACTCAGAGCCCTAAGGGTACGGATAGAAACCAGGGGTCTGCACCCAGGGCCCTGTTCAGATCACCCAAATGAAGAGCTTTCACTATTGCTGTTTTCTGAGCCCACCCCCGAGTAGTTCTACTTCAGTTACTCTGGGGGATTGCTCAAACCGCAAGATGGTTGTAAGTTTTGGAGCATCCAGTGGAGGTCATTCCAGGCAGCAACAAAGCCAAACAGGGGTCTCACCCACACACTTATTTCATGGAATTTATTTCACTTAATTCATGTGTCTTCAGCCCCGTACTAGTTTCCCATGGCTGCCCTAACAGATGCCACAAACTGGTGACTTAAACAACAGCAATGTATTATCCCAGATGTTGGCCAGAAGTCCAAAATCAAGGTGATGGCAGGGCTGTGCTCCCTCTGGAGGCTCTGGGAAGGACCCTTCCCTGCCTCTCCCAGCTTCAGATGGCTGTCAGCATTCCTTGGTGGTGGTTGCCTCCCTCTCTGCTCTGTCTTCACATTGTCTTCTCTGTGAGGTGCTCACTCTCTGTATTCTCCTCTCCCATCCGTCCTTCCTCCCTTTGTCTTTTTCTTATAAGGACATTCGTGATGGCATGTATGTCCCATTCACATAAACCAGGATAAACTCCTACTCTCAAAATCACTAATCGCACCTTTCGCTCCATAAGGTAATATTCATTCTTTACTGCAGAAGGTACTTTTCACAGGTTATGAGGATTAGGACACAACATCCATTTTGGGAGGCCACCATTCAGCCCACTACAGCCCCCTGAGCAATGGCAGAGTCAGGACTAGAATCTGGGTCTTTTTCTTTTTCTTTTTTTTAAATTTATTCATTTTAGAGAGAGGACACAAGCAGGATGGGCAGAGGGAGAGAGATTCTCAAGCAGACTCCATGCTGAGCACAGAGCCAAGATGCAGGGCTTGAGCTCATGACCCTGAGATCATGACCTGAGCCGAAACCAAGAGAGGGATGCTCAACTGACTGCACCACCCAGGGGCCCCAAGATAATGTATGTAAAACACTTCACGGGATCAGGCAAGCAATAAAGGTTTTATGGTAGTTGTCTATAGTGTTACTGTTCTGGCAGGAATTAAGTCGTTTATCATTAAAAATCATAAAAGGGAGAAAATATCTGCAAATTACGTATCTGATAAGGGATTAGAATCCAGAATATATAGAGAACTCCTAAAATTTAACATAAAAATAAACAACCTAATTCAAAAATTAGTGATGGACTTGAATATACTTTGCTCCAAAGAAGATATACAAATGGCCACTAAGCACAGAAAAAGCTGCTCAACGTCAATAAGCCTTAGGGGAAATGTTGATCAAAACTACAATGAGACACCACCTCACACCCACTAGGACAATCACTACCAAAACAACAGAAAATAGCAAATGTTGACAAGGATAGAGAGAAACTGGAATGCTTGCACACCGTTTTAGGGAATGTGAAATGGTACAACCCTGTGGAAAACAGTCTGGTGTTTCTCAGAGAATTAAAATGGAACTACCTTATGATCTAGCAATCCCATTTCTGGGTATATACTCAAAAGAATTTAAAGCAGAGTCTGGAATCAATATTTGTAAACACATGTTCATAGCAGCATTATTCACAATAACCAAACCACAGAGGCAATCCTAGGGTCCATCACTGAATAAATGGATAAGTGGTCTATATATACAGTGGAATATTATTCAGCCTTAAAAAGGAAGGAAATTCTGACATATATGCTAGCATGGATAAACCTTGAGAACATTATAATAAGTGAAATAAACCAGTCACAAAAAGATGTATACTTTTATGAGGTGCCTAGAATAGTCAAAAGCATAGGGACAGATTGTAGAATGATGGTTGTTAGGGGCTGAGGGAGAGAGAAATGGGGAATTATTGTTTAATGGGTAGGTAGAGAGTTTCAGTTTTGCAAGATGAGGGAAGTTCTGGAGATGGAGGGTGGCGATAGTTGCACAACAATGTGAAAAATACAAACTACAGTATGCACCAAGTATATGCATATGCAACATGAGCAACTTAAGAACTTGGCTGAAATTGAACAAGGCGAGTCAAGGTCCTAAAGCCCCCTTGGGAGGCAGGGGGAGATGAGTCCCACTGGTAAAGTCCCTCTCTCTGGCCTCATAGCTCAGCAGTCTCCAAGGAGGCATGGCTGCTACCCCCACAGCCTCCCTGTGACCCTCAGCAGCAGCCAGGCCAGCCAGTTAGTGTCCATTGCTGGTCTGTTTTAGGATCACCCACCTGGCTGAGCAGGATGAGCCAAAGGAAAGCAGAGACCTGAATTGAACCTTGGGAATGGTCAGAAATGAGAGTTGCTGTCATCTAGGGGCCACGGAAAGATTTCATGTCATTTTTGTAACATATCTGTCCCCTGGCCAGTATTAAAGGGAGAGATCCTCGTGGCCAGAGTTCAGAACAAATCTCCCAGCTTCATGGAGTTGTGACCTTCCCTATCATGTGGCCATGGTCGGCAGGCAGCACAATCCTACTGAAAGATCTGTGTTAAAAGGTGACTTACTCAGACTCTTGTCCCCCCTCTGGCACTCCCTCTGTGCACCCCCACCCCCAAAGGCACACATACTGCCAATGAAGGTCCCACTGAAGCCCCAGCTCTTCATCTGAAAACACCCTCAGCTGTTTGCTTCTGTGGCAGCTCTCACTATGGACCGAGACCTCCAACTTACCCACCAACAGCCCAGAGAAGATTGGAGAACTTCAGAATGCCACGGAACACCCTGACTCAAAATGAAGCTTCTCTGAAACAGATGGAGTACGAGCAAGCTTCCCAAGTACTTCACATCCGGGGACCAACTCCCGCTCCCTGGTGGCCTGCCCTACCATCGGAATAAACCAAGCAGAAAGGGGAAAGTAACTTTAGAAGGCTCCGGAATCTGCCGGCAACTGTCTTCCAGGATTTCTTTCTTTTTTTTTCTTTTTGAAGATTTTTTTTGAAGATTTTTTATTTATTTGATATATATAGAGAGAGATCACAAGTAGGCAGAGAGGCAGGCAGAGAGAGGGGGAAGCAGGCTCCCTGCTGAGCAGAGAACCTGATGCAAGGCTTGATCCCAGGACCCTGAGACCATGACCTGAGCCGAAGGCAGAGGCTTAACCCACTGAGCCACCCAGGTGTTCCCCCCAGGGATTTCTTTTCCTAATCTTGCTCCATGAGCAGTGGTTTTCCAGAAACCCAATTAGGCTCTGCAGGAAAGTTCAAGATGGTAAGATATGGGCGAAGCCTGAGTGTTAGGGTCACTCCACCTACCTTCACAGTTAGGGGAATTCAGGCAGCCCCTTCCCAGAGCTCCATGCCAGAAGGCAGCCCATGCCAAAACCCATGCCCATGTCCTATGCACATAGTGTATCATCAAAACAGAGCGAAGGGGCGCCTAGGTGGCTCAGTGGGTTAAAGCCTCTGCCTTCTGCTCAGGTCATGATCCTAGGGTCCTGGGATTGAGCCCCACATCGGGCTCTCTGCTCAGCAGGGAGCCTGCTTCCTCATCTCTCTCTGCCTGCCTCTCTGCCTACTTGTGATCTCTGTTTGTCAAATAAATAAATAAAATATTAAAAAAAAAAAAACACAGAGTGAAAACATTCTCCCTCTAGTATGTGGAATATATGCCCGCTTTCCTCTGCTGGTTAGCTCCGGTTGTTTTCCTTTTCCTGACCTCTCTTTAACTGGTTGTCTTGTCATATAAATTTCAAAGTTGGAGCCAAACAAGCTTTGACATCATACCAGAAAGGGCTCTTTAAGATAGCATACGAAAAAGAGATCAAGACACAGTAATTTCCCCCCTGTATCCTATCATCTTCATGCAACCACCTTAAATGTTGCCTCTGGCTGTCCTCTGCATTGTGGTCTCTGCCTATAGGCTAATCAAAGCCCAGCCACTGTGGGAGTCATGACAGCTTAAAGTCCATGGAGATTTGGATGTAATCAGAATCGTGATGTGGGGACAATGTTTCCATGCTTGTTTCAAATAATGCTAGAGTATCCTTCAGTGTCTCAAAACTGCTGCAAACTTCCCTGGAGCTCTTGACTTATTTGGGATTAAAATATTCTTGGGTGAGTGTGATCGCAGCCCTGAGACATGGGTTAAACTGGACCAGTTCTAAGATCCTTTTAACTCATACATTTTGGTGGAGGGAAGGGCTATGGGTCTTCAGTTTAAATGGAGGGGAGCCTAGAGGTCAGACTCAAGCAGCCTACAGCAGGGTAGAAGGAACCCAAGAGATGATTGGATCTCGGGTCTCAAGATTTCCTGTTTGCAGAGAACAGCAGAACTTTTTTCTTTCTGTACATATCTAGATTTATTTCTTTATGAATCAATTTGATGACAGGGTCATCAATTATACATAAGAAAATTCACCCTTTTAATCATAGAGTTTTTGACAATGTTTTGACAAGCACACTAAATATGTAACCACTACAATCAAGATATTACACAGGTATATCATCCCCCCACCTAAAAATTCCCCATACCACTTTGTAGTTGGTCTTAGTTTCCTTGGGCTGCTATAACAAAACTCCAGAGACTGGGTGGCTTATAAAAAATAGACACTTATTTCTCACAGTTCTGGAGTTCAGGAAGTCTGAGATCATGGCCCTGGCAGATGTAGGGTCTGATGAGGGCCTCCTAGTTCACAGATGGCCATGATTTCACTATCTTCTTATACAGTAGAAAGGGGCAAGGTAGCCCAATGCAAGACTTGATCCCAGGACGCTGGGATCATGACCAGAGCTGAAGGCAGATGCTTAACCGAATTAGCCACCCAGGCACTCCCCCCTTTTTCTTAAATAGGTAAACTCTACTCCTTCTATGGGGTTCAAACTCACAACTCCAAGATCAAGAGTCACATGTTCTACCAACTGGGCCAGCCAGGCACCCCTCAGGCTGCTTTTATAAGGGCACTAATTCCATTCATGAAGGCTCCACCCTTATGACCACATCACCCCCCAAAGGCCTCACCTCCAAATACCATAACCTTAGGAGTTAGGTTTCAACAGAAATTGTGGAGGGACATAGAATAGACATACAGGTCATAGCAGTAGTCAACCTCTTTTCCCACCTTCAGGCCCTGGCAACCACTGCCTTTTCAGAACATTGTAGCAATAAAACCATACACTATTTCCTCTTTTGAGTCTGGCTCCTTCCACTTAGCATAATGCACTGAAATTCATCCATGTTACTGGGAATATCAGTAATGTGTCATTTTTAGTTTTTGAATATAATTCTTTTTTCTGGAATTATTTATATTATTTCTATGTTTATCTTTTCATCACCTGAAAGACATTTTTCTCCTAGTTTTTGGTGATCATGATAAAGCTGCCATAAAAATTTATGTACAGGTTTCAGCATGGACATAAATTTTTACTTCACTTGGGTAAATATCTGAAAGTGAGATCACTGCATCATTTAGTTAGTGTATATTGAACTTTATTCAAAACTGCCACATGGTTGTCCAAAGCAACCGTTCCATTTTGCATTCCCATTACCAAGGGATGGGATCCATTTATTCTACATGCTGGCCAGCACTCAGTGTTGTTAGTTACAGTTTCTCTTGAAATATACAACAATCTTTTTTTTTTTAAGATTTTTTTTTTAATTTGACAGATCACAAGTAGGCAGAGAGGCAGGCAGAGAGAGAGGAGGAAGCAGGCTCCCTGCTGAGCAGAGAGCCCAATGAGGGGCTCGATCCCAGGACCCTGAGATCATGACACTAGCCAAAGGCAGAGGCTTTAACCCACTGAGCCATCCAGGTGCCCCGAAATATACAACAATCTTGCTCTTCAGAAAAGGAAGCTGAGCTGGCAAGACTGTCACTTATTCAGCTAACTAAATAGCTGGGCTAGACTTTGAACTCAGAACACTAGACAGTGCTAAACTAGGGGTAGCCCAGTATTTTATCTGGCTTCAATCACATCTCTGACATAGCTCCCTGGTAGTCAAATGACTCAATAAGAAAAAATAAAAATTTTTTAAAAACCCAGAAACTAAAAAGTGTTGATAGTCATACAATGCTGATGGGAATGTGAAATGGTGCAGTCATTTTGAAAAACAGTATGGAAGTCCCTCAAAATGTTAAACATAGAGTTACCAGATAACTCAGTAATTCCCACTTCTGGCTATATACCCAAGAGAATTGAAAACGGATCTTCATGCAAAAACGTGTATACAAATGTTCACAGCAGCACTGTTCATAATAGCCAGAAAGTGGAAACAACCCAAGTGTTCCTCAACAAAAAATGCAGTATATCCATGCAAAGAAATATTGTTCTGCCACGAAAAGGAATGGAATTCTGATACATACTACACATGAATGAACCTTGAGAACAGTATGCTAAGTGAAGCAAGTCAGATGCTAAAGGCCATATGTTACATGAGTCTATGTATACGAAATGTTCCAAGGAGGCAAACACACGAGACAGAACGTGGATTAGTGGTTGCAAGATGCTGGGGAAGGAGGAATAGAGAATGACTGCTAATGGGTATAGGGTTTCTTCTGGGGTGACAAAAAAATGTTTTGAAACTATAGAGAGATGATGATGGCTCAGCTTTGTGAATAAAATAAAACTGAGCTATATATACCAAATCATACCTTCGATATGTGAACTGCATCTTAATAAGAAAGTTATTAAAGAGGAAAAAGTGTCTATTTGTCAATATCTCAACTTCAGGAAAAGCAGTGGGTGAAGAACGTATGATGAGGCAAGAACCAAACTTGGGGATGAAAGACTCAACCTCACCCCATATTTGCTCTATGGTCTTATAAAAGTCCCCTTAACCCTTAGGTACTTGGTTTTCTCATTTGGAATATGGGGGAAATGAATCCACCTAGAAGTGTCTTTGTATAGATCAGATAAGATAGTATCTAGAAAAGCATCTCTTAACATACAAATTGCTATTTCAATGTTAGCTATGACGCTAAGATCTTGAATTTTTCTCTGAAGTGGTGATTCTCTTTCTGTAAGATTTGAGTGGCTTAAGAGTAGCCTATTTGGTTTTGTAGACTCTCTTCCTTCCCCTGGCCCTCAGTGCTGCACAGTGTTCAGTATAGTAAATACGCCATCAACTTTTTGATTACTTGAGCATCAGGTCAGCCCAGGGCTATAAACATAAACAAGATTTAATTGTCTGCTCAGGAAGGTCAGTCGAGTGGGGAGGGGGTAGGGACAGATTCCAAAATTTTAAGTATAGGCATGGACACGTAATTGTAGTCAGATGAGCAGGTCACTGTGTGTACACATCTAACCTTTCTAACGCATGTCTCCTGGAGGTAAAAGACGAGGATTTGGTGGGTTGCTCCCATCATTGAATCCTGCAGACTTCTTATAGAAGGGTTGAACATGGTTCAAAAAGATTTCCAAAAATTAATGATGTTCACTATTTAAGGAACTACAAACATCAATGACATAGGATTGCTCATAGAATGGGAACTTGAAAAGTATCAAGGGTCCGTTCTTAGCTCACCCTTTTTCCTGGTAACCTCTCCATTATTTTGTCTTAAAAACCCTAATAAAAACATCATGTAATTCCCTCCAATACTGTGTTCAGAGCAAAGCAACAGAGTGGATCGGCCATGCATTTTCTCAGTTATTCATAGGGCTGAAGCCCCACGAGGGAGACATTAGATGGACTTGCTTCTCTTAGGTCATATGTTGTTCATAATGGGTTTCTGAAAATCCGGTTGTCTTTTCTTGGGACCCCAGGATGTTATGACCAAAAACATACATTTCAGAACCTCTCCACCTTCCAAAGCCCTGCTCAAAAGGAGTTTTGCTGCCCCTCTGGTTTCTCAATATTGAAATATTTCCATTGATGATTATTCGGCATAGCAAGTTTCAAAACCTTGGTATTTGGAATAGCTTGCTAATGTTTTCTTAAATTACATCCTCTTGTGGGTCCATAAAATCCTGTCGTTATTACAAATAAATAAATGGAGTTTCTCTTCATGATGTAAACCAGCTTTCAATGAAGTCATTGAGGGGAAGTTTGGTTTGGATGAGAGCAGTGCCTACCCGGGGCAAGTTCTGCTTTCCGCTCGCTGGGGGCTGGAGACGCCGGTCAGCAGCTGCTCTCAGGCGACCAAGGAGAGCAAACTCCCGCTGTTTCATTTCTTGTTGTAACTTCCAGCAGGAAACTCAATATTTGAAAATGCTCCTTTTTCCTGAAGTCCTCTGCATGTGGAGAGCAGGGCCCAGCCACCTTGGAGCTGCTTGAAAAGAGAGGGTGTACTGGGGCTCACTACCCACAACCCCACCTCAGTGTGGACCGAACTTGAGGTCCTAGGGCAATCCTGCAGCATGTTGGCACCCCCAATGCTGACGTCCCTTGCCCTAAGTCACAAGGCCCTAGCCTTCTCCAAGCACAATGGGAGATCCCTTATCCTGGATGAAAGGGAGAGTGGATGAAAAGGCTGGCTCCCAGGGGAGCAGCAGCCTCTCAAGGCCTTGTCTTGGGTACACTTCTGGGACACATCCTGGAAGGCAGAGGCTCTTGTGGAACCCCCTCATGGGGAGTGGTAATCAGGCAGTGTCCTGGATTCCTGCAGGCAGCCCCACGAGGCAGAGTGGACCCCAGTGTCAGCGTGGAAGTAATTCCCACTCACGTACATGGTTCGGGTCCAGAGAGCTGCCTCCCAGCGCTCCTTGGCTGGACAACTTCCTTCTTGCTTCTTTAAATATAAGGCAGGGTTGACTCTGTGTGGGGCCTCTTTCCCACCTCTCCCCCACAAACTCTTCTCCTGTGTGCACAGTAGCATGAGAATATACTTCTTAAATAACAGCAGAAGAGTGTTGTCTAAGATTTGGTGCATAATTTAGAAACACGTAGAAGGGCACTGCTGCTGGCTCGGTGATATGTGTATATTGCCGAGCTTCTTCATTCTGTTCCTTACTCATAGGGTTTATACTGCTACCTTACAGGGGTGTCGAAAAGCTCCTGGACTCCGGGTCCTACCTTTAGATTGCCTTCAACTTTGCCTCTGTAGCAAACTGAAAATTAACCAGAGCTAGGTAGTGTAAGGCTATCAAGTGGCTTCAGAGTCAAAGGCTGATTTTAAGTGACAAGTCTGCTCTTGTATTAGTCCATGACCAAGCGAGAGAAAGAGAAATGAAGATGCCAAATTCACCAGGGCCCCTCCTCTCTCAACATAAACGCACCTACTTGGACTCAGTAGAAAGTAAGAGGCAATGCGGTATAGTGGTTGGGACTACATGCTCTGAAATCAGGGAGACTTGTGCTCAAATCCCTGTTCTGCACATTTGACCCCGTTATCTTGGGAAACTCACCATTCTGAGCCTCAGATTGCGTATCTCCAAGTCAGGGATCAACACTACCTACCCCATGTTGGTGGGTGGAGTTTAATAGCGTGTTTAAAACAACTGGCACATGGCAGGCCCCCAGTGCTTAGTCACTAAGATACACTTCACCTTGGAGTTCAGCTTGGCCACCTACCCAGGAAACGTGGCTTTGCACCATAATACACATTGCCTTCTGTCCCCTAGATCGTAAGACCCACAAGGAAGAGATTTTCATTTCCTTTATTTACAACCATTTCTTCAGTACCCACAACAATGTTTGCAACTTATGAGGTGCTCAAGAAATAAATAAAGTCACTCATTCATTTGGTTTTCATGCAGCCAGTTTTCATTAAATACCTACTTTGTGCCAGGCAACATACAAGACTCAAAATAATAGGTCCCTCGAGGGACCATGGGATACCATCTTGCCTAGAGATGTGAAGCTCAGGCAAAAGAATGAAAGGTTGATTTCACGGGATGCCCAAGAGGAACACGGGGTGGCATGAGGACCGAGAGAGAATTTTACACGACAAGGGGTTTATGGTATGCATGGGTCAGGGCAGGCTTTGCATAGAAGCAAGTGTAGAGCTGGGTGTCCAGCCTCCTCCCGAGCAGGCACCACCAGCGCACGCCACAGAAGGCTCAGCTACACAGATCTCTTTCCAAGTCCAAGAAGATTATTTCTGAGGTCTGGTAATAGGCTCACAGGTTTTTGAGAAATTATTGGAAAGCAATTCATAATTCTGTTTTTCATTCTGATTGCTGACAAAAGAAAACGCTCCACATCTTGATATATACCGATCAGCAATCCCATAAACTTATTAGCAAAGAAGAAAACTCAATCTCACATGACAAGTTTTCTGCCCCTGGGAAATCTGCAGAATGACCAAAGGAAAGGGAAAGCTGATCTTGGACTTCATGGGCTTGTGACCCACGGGTAAATGTATTGGCATTTTTATAGCCCTAAGCCCCCTGCCCATTGTTGGTTTTTAGAATGTTCCTGCTTTCACCTTGTAAGGTCTGAGAGCCGAGAGGCCTCTTTCTACTTTTCCCTAATATGAGACTCTTGCCTTTTTTCTTCACTCTTTTGATTTCCTCCTCTTCCTGACGAGAACATCACTGAGTTCCAAACTTTACAGGGTGAGCCACGTGGGCATTTGGAACTCAATGAGGTGGAGGCACTCCAGCAGAGTTCCTTGTGTTTCCTGCTGGCATGTCTCCTCTCCCCACAGCCCTCCATCTCACCTGCACACCTGCCTGAGAGATGTCCAGGCGAAGCCCATGAAACCACATCTATGTGTACTGCCTGGGTGCTTACCCACCGCCGCAAGAAGCCTAAGGTCCCAAGCTGCCCTCTCACTAGGACACATTCCCACAGGCCAGGCGTATCTCCCTGAAGCCAGGCATATCCCCCTTTACTCCCAGACATCTCCACCCAATGCCATCTGGAATTCACAGCCAACCATCAACAGAATCTCCAGTACCCTCCGCTGCTTCTCTGAAGTTTCCTGCCTCTCCTCCTACCTTCTGCCTCAGATGGGAGACTGAATTCCTCCAAGGGAACTACTTCCCTACAGTGTAGCCAGGGGTTCTGGAGCAGGGATAGATATCCTCCTTGCTCCTCTTCTTCCTTTCCAGAGCACTGTCTTTCCTTCTCCTTCAAACATCAGACTGTGGCCTCCAGGTCATTCCTTAAAGATTTTGCCCAGGTTCACAACCTCTCTCTGTGACACCACTCTTGCCCTTAGTTCTTCGATTTCCTCTCTTCCAGTGATGTTGTCCTGTGTGTACCTCTAGTACTAAGTACCCGTATTCTCAGTTTCAAACTTCCCACTTTCCAATCGCCACTCCCATGTTTCTAGTTCACACCTCTAATCCTCTAACACCAGTAACTCCCAGAATCCACCAGGATCCCCAATCCATTCCCCTTCTCACTGCCCCTCATCTGCCACATAGCCTCACCTCCCTCCTTACCCAGCATGGAGTCCGCAGTCTGTCCTACACCCTAACTCCCTTGCCCCTCACCTTGTTTAAGGCTCAACAGGAAAAAGCCCAACCCTGTAAAATCCAGTTCTCCACCCACTGAGCATGGGCTCTCAAGCAAGTAAAACATATCACACTATCTTCAATTTTATTTTCCAAGAAGAAATATCTAAGACAAGGATTGCAGCACAGTAGTTTTTTCAGAGATGGTCCTAAGAAACATCAATAGAAGAGTTAGGAAATAAGACAGGGAATGAAAGAAAACCAATAAAGAGTCACTAATAAGCAAGTTAGCTCTGTGGTCAATTGGGGAATCCCACTGGGGAATGCTACAGGATGGGAATATGCCTCAGAATTCTCCAGTTGAGGGGCGCCTGGGTTGCTCAGTGGGTTAAAGCCTCTGCCTTCGGCTCAGGTCATGACCCCAGGGTCCTGGGATCGAGCCCCACATCGGGCTCTCTGCTCAGCAGGGAGCCTGCCTCCTCCTCTCTCTCTGCCTGCCTCTCTGCCTACTTGTGATCTGTTTGTCAAATAAATAAATAAAATATTAAAAAAAAAAAAAAGAATTCTCCAGATGAACACTTCAGGAGTGGAGGCATTCATCCACCAAAGCCCTGTCCATCGTTGGCTGAGGGCCACTTCAGAAGGCCAGTCAGTCTTTAGCACGTCCTGCTAATGCAGGGTTCGGGCAGGGCATGCTTCCAGAGCCAGAAGGAAACGCTCAGGCAGAGCACTAGAAATGTGTATAGTCATAGCGGGAAGGTGAGCACCAATAGGATGCCCCCCGCCCCCCACCAGCAGCTTCTGCACTTACTGACCAGTTTCCAACTCAGATAAGACCTTAGTGCTGCCTGACAATCTTGTGGCATTTCTCCAGTCACCTCTGTCCCTCTCTCACACATTCCCAGATGACTCCTTCTCATCACATCCTCACTCCTTAACCTTCTAAGTCCCCCTCAAACGTTGACCTTGCCTCCTTCCTCACTGCAATAACCAAAACCATCAGAAGACAACTGCACCTCTTCCACCAGCACACCTACTCTATCTGCACCTGTGTCTACTCTCTCTGCCTTCCCCTTTGACTGTGGACAAGCTCAGCACCATCATTGCCAAGCCCTCCACCTGCATGCCATCAGCTACTTCCCTTCTCCCCACTCAAGGTGAGCACCCCTGTACTTCCTTGCCCTACCTGCCTCATCTATGTTCCTATATCAGCTTCCAGACATACTGTAACTTCTCCCATCACAAAACAAAACAAAAACAAAACCCAGAGACCAATCCAATACTGCCCATTTCTTACTATCCTTTATGGCAAAACTCCTGAAAAGATTTGTTGTATGCCTGCTGCCACTAATTCTTTTTTTCCCATTCACCTTTTTAAATTTAGAAACACCTTTTATTACGAAAGCTTTCAATCATACATAAAATAAAGAATATTATAATGAACCCCAAATTAAGTAATTCTAAATGTGATACTTATTTGTTTCATTCCTTGCTGAAACATTTTAAAGCAAGTCACAGATAACATGACATTTCATTCTTAAATACTTTAGAATGCATCTGTTTAAAAAATGAAGAATGTTTTTATATAACTTCAATAATATGTAAGAATCATGATGTAACAGTATTGAAATATATATTATGTGATGATAATTCACCTCTTCTCTCTTAAAACCAATCCACTCTGCTTTGTTTTTTGTTCCCACTATTCCACACAAACTTTTCTTACCTTATTATTCATGACCAATAAGCCCAATGGCTATTTCTTACTGGTAGGATGACCAACCAAGCCAGTTTGCTTGAGATGAAGCAATTTCTTAGAACACAGGACTTTCAGTGCTAACACAGGGAAAGTCCTGGGCAAATCAGGACAGTTGGTTGCCTTATTCCTCAATTTTTATCTTTCTCAACCTTTCAGGAGCAATTGACAGAGGCGATTACCCTTTTCTTCTTGAACAGCTATTGAACTATTGGGACACCACTCTCCCTTGGTTGTCCACTTCCCCCTCTGGCCACTGTGTATCTGCCTGACCTGGGAAGTCTGCCTCTCTCTCTGCCCCTCCCCTGGCTTGTGCTCTCTCTTTCACTCCCACTCTCTCTCTCTCAAATAAATAAATAAAATCTTTTTTATAAATAAAATCTTTCTTTAAAAAAAGATTTTATTTTATTTTATTTTATTTATTTATTTGACAGAGATAGAGAAGGAGCACACAAGCAGGGGGAGTGGGAGAGGGAGAAGCTGACTCCCTGCAGAGCAGGGAGCCTGAACGGGGGCTGTATCCTAGGACCCTGGGATCATGACCTGAACCGAAGGCAGACGCTTAGCCAACTGAGCCACCAAGGTGCCCCATAAATAAAATCTTTAAAAAAAAATTATTCACAGTCCAACTACTCACTTCTCTTGCTCAAATTATTGTAATAGCCTCCTAACTGGTATCACTGGCAGCCAATGATCCTTTGTACCATACCAAAACGCTGTGATTCTTATGTCCTTATGTTAAAGTTTGAGAAAAGGTAAGAATCATGTATTAACAGAGATGTAAAAGTATTTCCCCATGAATCTATCCTAGAGAAATATATTAGGTCATAGGCATAATATTGACTCTCCTTTAATGTTTGATTTTACAAAGAATCTATCCTGAGCTGTATCTAGAGATTCACAATTAAAAGATTTAGTTGTCTAAGACAGAGAAATACTTCTACAATTTGCTGTTTTTTAAAAGAAGCTATATTGTACATGAAGCAAATAATTGGGTCAGTGCCGCTTCAATCCTGTTTGTATGGACACAGACTTTGAATATTTATAGAATATTTTATAAACTTGTATTCAAATGCATGATTCTTGTATTAAGAAGCCAGAAAATAGGAGGGAAACCTGCACAGCTGGCCTATATTCAGCATGCCTATTCCTTAAAGCCAAAGCCTTTTCCAGAGGTAAAGGTGCGTAATCGTAACAACTCTTGTGTTTTCGTTTTGAACTGCACTACTCACAAACTGATTTCTCTGTTGTTCCTGCAGATCATTAATTTTAACGTTACATTATGGTCTTTATTTTAGAAATTTTTTTTTTAAAAAAGACTCAACCCTAATTTTTAGAGGAATTCCTTAAAAACTAACATGACAATTGTTTCATGGCCAGGAAACGTAAGATGTTTCCAATTATCTTTCCCCAGAAGCTCTCCAGCAAACACAGCTGCTATTACTCATAATTCTCAATAATCAATAAAACATTGGCCAAACACTTTATTGCTAAGATTACATGCAAAGAGGCATGGAGAATGTTATCTGTGGTGTAGCCACCAAGAATCCTAATGGATTACCTACTGCCACCACAAAAACGTGCCGACTGCTATAGAGACGACCAGCCTTCCCTTCTCCTAGAACTTTGCTGACCTCCTCTGCGTGGCTGAAAGGCTGCGCTAATCATCAGAGAAAACAGTAGGGGAAAGAGCAGGCTGTGTCTTCCACACAGATATCCATACAGATGCCCTCCTCCCCATGAGGAGGAGGCATTTCCCAGAGAGGGAGCACTGCCTGCTTCCTCCTCCTGGAGACTGTGCGTTGGCCCTTGCCTCCGCTCCCAGTTCTCCCCAGTTCCCTGTAGTCATGACGTGACTTGGCGCAGCATCCCCATAAAATTAAAGTCTCACTGTAAACACACAATCCTTTCACTACAGATAACTGGACACCCTCCTTCAGAGAGAAGCTCTTGTTCAATTCAGTTTGTTTCAAGTGATCTTCTGTCATTCAAATTAAAGAAACGATGGTTGGTTTTTGTTTACCTAGCATCTGTTCCTTTTTCCTAATTAGCACTCTGATCTCTTTTGGTGGAAAGACTTCTTTTCCTTGTGTGTAGTTTTGGGGGGATTACCACTTCCTGTCACAGAAGCTGAGAGACTAGATACTGCTTTTCTCATCATCTTAAAAACTCAACCAATTGGATGCCTCTTCTCAAGACTTCGATTCTTGAGTGACCCAAGCATGGCGGCTTGGCCTTATCCCGACTGTTGACAGCTGTGGCACCATTCCCAGACTGCAGGCTTCCTCACTCTGGAGCACTCTTGTGTTGACCTCCCTCCCAGCCTGGTTCTTCAGGCTCCTTGTCAGTCTGTGAACACCAGAGAGCCGCTAATAAATTCCCCTTCTCTTGGGTCATCAAGAATCTCTGCCTGTTGCTTACATCACAGCACTGTGACTAACCCACTCATGCAAATGAGGAAAATATACTTCTGACCCTATGAACGCCTTCTCTTCAGTCTGCAGGAGTTAGCTCAGTAAGCTACTAATCATGAGGGTTCTGTTTCCATTATTTGTGCCGATAGGTGGCCAGGTCTACTCTCCTGACCTCCTTGTGGTCCATGCAATGTCAGGGTTCTGATGTAAATCACTGGAATATTTTTCACCCACTTAATCAGTCTGAGCTCTATTTGCCAATTAAGAAAAGTAAATCCAGGGGTGCCTGGGTGGCTCAGTTGGTTAAGCATCCGCCTTTGGCTCAGGTCATGACCCCCGGATCCTGGGATCGAGTCCTGCATCGGGCTCCCTGCTCTTCGGAGAGCCTGCTTCTCCCTCTGCCTCTGCCTCTCTCTCTCTGTCATTGATAAAGGGAAGATCTGCCATAAGACTCAGAGAACCCCTGTTAATGCTCTGCCTTGGTCCATCTCGTGCCCAAATGTTCCTCCTGAGACAAGAGGGGTTTAGTGACGCTCCCGGCACCTCCTGGAAGAACACACACTATGACATTTCTGAAACAGCATGATGTTCTTCTGTGATTTCCTCTCCCTTCCCTCTACAAACAGATGGCCAGAATGGAAGGCACACCTTTCTTCTAATTGAAGTGTGCCTCCTCTGACCTCTCAGGCTATTTAAGTTCCTTTTATCAAATAAATCCCAAAGGTACTGTTGCAATAGTTCAAGTGGATTGTCACCCTAAGAGTGCAGATGCAGAGGAAACCCACAGGATGGTGAGGAGGCTGGTTTTTCATGGTGGTGGTAGTGACCGTTGAAATGCTATTTGTAGCATTAATTAAAATGAAAAGAGCAGAGTCTTCGTAATACTAGGTAATACTAGGGATTAAGTGGGGGAAATATGCCTTCATCTGCACCTTCAATCTGCACAAATCTAGCCTGGGTGGCTCACAACGTTGGCAGGTAAAACAGTCCTATCCATTCTAACCACCACGTTTCCGTGCCTGAGTCTACATGGTGGGCACTCTGCTAAGAGAAAGGGATACAAAAGTGATTAAAACACAGTTCTTGTCCTCAAGTAATTTATAATATTAATGGAAATATGTGAAGGAATCTGATATGTTGGGCAAAAGTGAAAAGTTGAAGATTTCAGGGGATAAAGGACAGACGCCAACACAGGCCAAGATCACTTAGCTTCACTGAGCACTCTGAGACCAGAAAGTCATCAGACCGTATTCCTTCTGCCTAGACCATCCTGGTGGGAGGGAGAGAGGGGAGAGTAGTTCTGTGAATCTAATGAGTCCACTTGGACCTTTCCCTGTGGCCTTAACCTCAGCAGACAGTTCCCTCTGTAGACACTACTGAAACCACAAACCCTAGATAATCCTTTTGGAATTATTTGCTTGGAAAGCAAAAAGATGCTAGTGCCCTCTTTCAGAAAAGCGTATATTTTTGTAATTAATTAAATCAAGTGAACCCTTTGGTCTATGGTAGGTACAGCCTCTTCTAATTTTAAAGGCACTGATGACCCAAATATTATACCAGGCTGCTCCCTCATGGGCCCTCAGCAGGAAGAGCACAGGACCAACCTGGAAGAGACCACCAGAGCACAATGCGGGTTGGAGGGGTTTCTTCTACCAGATACCGGGATTTCAGCAAATTTTTCAGGTCCTTACCAAGTGCTCTGAAACATTCAGTCCCAGAGCTGTGTCTGCAGTCGGCCCTGGCACTGTCAGCTGTTGGTCTGGGAGATACTATGACGAGGACTAGCTCTTGGGGAAACGGTGCCCTTTGAAGGGACACATCACTTGGTCACTGACTGTCTTGGAGTAAGGTTTTGGGGTATAAAACTGAAACTACCTGGTAAACATGGACCGTCTTGCTGCTGCTCTAAAGTAAGCATCCTTCTTTGAGGAAATTGAAGGAATTCTCTCTGAGTCTGAGGGTGAGCTTCACAGGCGGGACTGGAAATTCTTCCCTTGCCCTAGTTTCTTAAAGCACCGTTCCCTTGCTTCATACCCTCGTCCTCCTCTTGGAAAAGCAGGGAAGGCAGAGACAGCACCACTAGGAGGCTTCCGATGCTTCTTCAACTGTTCACTAGCTTTTTCCACAAATGTGTTTCTGGTTAGTTTAAAGAAGGATAAACAAGATTTAATAGCTGGCAATGAATCACATTTTTTTCTCCCTAAATGCTATTTGGATCCACTCAAACCCCTGTCATTCTCCTTTTGTACAAATAAATAAATCTCCTTTTCTTTTCTGCATTTTTTCTCTGTCCTGCATTTCCTAAAATACAATTTGTTTGACGGATGAGTTAAGCAGTTCTGAGGTTTGTTTTTGGCTCTGTAGGCAACTGGGTTGTTTTCTCATCATAATTCAGTGGGACAAGGTTATCACCCCACAAACACTAACACCTCATTTAGAACCAGAAGCACCCCCTCCCAGGAGTAAGCAATCGCTGATGTTCTTGGTATAAGTTTCAGTTGTTACATATAAAGTTTCCTTGTATCAGCGTCTCTGCCCTGCCCCTCCCCTTACCTCTCCTTTTAGTTCTACTGGGGGTACTGGGCCTACACAGGCATTCTGAAGTGTAATTACAGACAGACACAAAGCAAACTTGAGAGGAAGCCCATCATTTGCTTAGGCCTGGGGTTCTAGAACCAGAAATCTGACAAACGAGGACCAACCTCACTGTAACCTGAAAGCAAAATTAACACAGAGAATTTTTTTTTTTCTGAAACACAAACCACACAATCGTGAATTTTTTTTTTTTTAAGACAAAGACCTGTGAAGTAGTTGCGCTGAAATTAAACCTACATGTTTTCAAAAGTCATTGTACTGGAACAAAACTGAAATGTTCTCCAAACAGACTTGGAATCAAGACAACATTGCATTTGGTCTCAAGTTAAGTCTGCCTATGGTGTATTGCAATAATCTGTTCATGAGCCTATAATTATCTTGAGAATAGGGACATTACCACCTTGGATCTCCCAGTATCAAGCATAGAGCACGTAATGACTGATAAATGAATAAATGAGTGGTGGCATGAAGGAAAAAATACCAAATAGCACTGATTAATAATACATTTCCTAAAAAATAATAATAAATGTAATAAAAATGTTTAAGATTTTATTTATTTATTTGAGAGAGAGAGGGAGAGAGAGTACAAGCGGGGAGCAGAGGGAGAGGGAGAAGCAGACTTCCCGCTGAGCAGGGGGCTTGATCCCAAGGCCCTGAGATCGGGACCTGAGCCAAAGCAGATGCTCAGCCAACTGAGCCACCCAGGAGCTCTGAAATGTAAAAATATATTTAAGCCACTTTCCTTTCCCAACTTTCACTTATCAGCCACCTATAATGAAATATGTAATTTTTAAAAAGTAACATGAAGAGTACGGTTTCCAGTCAGCTTCATGCAATTTTGCACACTGTGGGGCTGCCTTGTAAGCACCCTGGGCCCGAGGGTCAGAAAATGCAAAGTTCTTACTACTGGCCCAGGCCAGCGGTTCTCTCCCCCTTCAGGGTGCACTGGAATCACCTGAAGGATACCTGAGATTGCTGGGCCTCACTCCCAGAGGTTCTGATCCAGTAGGCTGGGGGCACTGCTGCGGCTGCTGGACTGGGGAACCTCACTTAGATAGGAGAACAGGCCAGGTGGTGGGTGCTGAGTTTGCAGTTCTTGCGCTGATCAAACTGCCTGGCGTTAAAGAGGTTATCCACCCATCTCACGGGGGCCCATGGTGGTGGGAATGGCACCGGCTCCTTATGTCCACAGAGCGCTCCAGAACATGAACCTTGGGTCACTTACACAATCACACCTTTCTCGGCCTTACGGTGATTGAAGACAACAGGGAGAAAAGCAGTGAAAATGACGGTGCTTTGGAAAATCAGAAATACTACAGAAATGGGCTGTTTTATCATCACAAACGTCCTAACTGTACTGGGCTTTTCCACTGGGGCCTTTCTGGGTTGGACTTCTCAGCCTAGAAATACTGATGTTAATATAATGGAACAAACTCCCTGTTTTAGGAAACATGAAAAATGCCTGAAAAAAAGGTGTGTATCAGGGATAATACCCTGGGGGAGTTCACAATTTTGGGGGCATTCTCCTAAACTGATACAGAAGGACGGGCATCTGCTCAGTATCTTACGCATATACATCTTTACCCGCTGATGCCACAACCACCAGGGTTGTTTCCGGGGGATCTGCTGGCAGCCCGACTCCAACATTAATCAACTTGACATCTGGAACCAACCTGAGGCACCCCGTCCGACTGTCACAGATGCCTTTACTTTCCAGCTGTCAGCAAAGAGATTATTCAGTTAAGGGTGCCAGGTCTACACCACACGGTCTGCATGGAGGAGGGCTGGGTGGTAAGTTAAAAAGAAAGCTGAATAATCTGGGAGTGTGGGCAAGGCAAAAATTTCCCTCAGTAATAGGTCAACTCAAACCTACACCAGGAAGGCATTTTGCCTGCAGCAGCAAAATGACTGTGGTTGGGTCCACCTGGCGAGTTTATGCTCTACATGTCCTCGGATGCATATTTTGCCCATTTTTGCAAATTCCAATGCTCCTTGAGCTCGCTCCATAACAGCAGCTGCTCCTTTCAAAACCCTTGAGCACCCAGGGCTCTGCTGCAGCCAGGACTGCATTCCTCAGTGGTGCTGGGAAGGATGTTGACACTTCCTCTTAGGTGAGTTCCGAAGACGCCTGGGCGCTGCTTGGTGAATAGCAACGGACTCATTGCTGCTATGGCGAGAGCAGCATGGGAGGGGGCTGAGGGGCACAGTGTCAATTACATACCCTTTTCATTTAAGCATATTCCACATATTCTCATATGGAAAAGAAGGCCCAGGATGTTATCTAGAACTGCTTACTGGAAATTGCTCTGTCCTGTGTTAGGACGAAGCCGGCAATGGGGAATCAAACTTCACCTCATCAAGGAAGGGGAAAAAATCTGTAGGTAACATTGTAAATCAGCTAGGAGACAAACGTCTGCCTGGATTGTCACCCACCATTTCATGGCCTTGATTTCTCAAAACCTAAAACCATAAAGGACCCGAACCGGAGAGGAAGGGCATCCTGGCCTCCCGTGTTTGCTGATTTAATTTTCCTCTCTGAACACACGCAGCCCCATAATTAGAATATTTACCAACCATAAATGCAATTTAAACTCTGTACATGTGTGCCTACACGTGTGGAGAAGTTTAAGCTGAGATACGGTTTCAATAAAAACAGTCCTTCTGCGCTGATTAGAATGTGTAAAGAGGAAATCTGTTTATACCACAATCTACTCAAAACTTGTGTTGGCAGCAACACTCTTGGCTTATAAATGTCAATAGCAAAGCTACATGAAGAGTATGAATTAAACTGCTCACAATCTGGAAATTCAGAACTCATTCTAAAGTGGCATGCCTTTGGGGTACCTGGGTGGCTCAGTCGTTCAGCATCTGCCTTTGGCTCATGTCATCATGATCCCAGGGGCCTGGGATCAAGCTGTACATCCAGCTCCCTGCTCAGCAGGAAGCCTGCTTCTCCTTCTCCCACTCCCCCTGCTTGTGTTCCCTCTCTTGCTATGTCTGTCTCTGTCAAATACATAAACTAAAAAAAAAAAAATTTTTTTTAAATGACATGCCCAACTCATTCCACTAAGGCGGTCCTGAAAGAATGCCTTAAGCCCTTGTCTGAATGGCAGACTGCTCACAGAGGGGGCCTGCTCAGGGATGCTCCTCCCACTGTGGAATTTAAGGCCACCCTCAAAAGGCAAGAAGTTCTCAGAGGAAACTGCAGAGTCCTGCAATGTTTTGGAACAGGATTCATATTTATTTGCCATCTCTTAAAATAACACTGGTATCATTCTGGATGTATGGCAGCATAAAGAATGAAATTATCAGAATAATTTAAAAGCAACAGGGCATTTAATTTTTCTGATACTCCGTTTTTCATTTCCTATTGATTTCATAAAAATCAGCAATCAAACACTGTCCATCGAGCCCACCTGCCCACCTATTCATTCATCTGGACCAACAGCAACCCTGTTCTGATCAGTGCAAGGGCCCCTGATGGTTGACAGGACTCAAAAGAACCCTTGGTCATACTCAAAAACCAGAAGGAAGAGGAAAAACACAAGCAGAAGAGCTGAAGGTGGAGAAAAGCCACAAGGGACAAGTGGGCACTATCTGCAAAGGCAGAGACATTGTGGGATGGGATTGCCTGCTGGGAGGGGTAAATGTGTCTCCCCTGTAGTGGACTGTAAAAGAACCACCTTGCGATGATGTAGACATGACCAGCCACACTGGTGAGAGTCCTAGAAAGATCTCTGGGTGATGAACAGTCTTCCCCTCCAGGCTGGTTGTGGGGAAATATGCATTTATTGAGCTGGAAGGAAAGTGGTGGGGGGAGCTTGTCTATAAAAACAATAATGGGGTGCCTGGGTGGCTCAGTGGGTTAAAGCCTCTGCCTTCAGCTCAGGTCATGATCCCAGAGTCCTGGGATCAAGCCCCACATCGGGCTCTCTGATCAGCAGGGAGCCTGCTTCCTCCTCTCTCTCTGCCTGCCTCTCTGCCTACTGTGATCTCTGTCTGTCCAATAAATAAATAAAATCTTTAAAAAAAAACAATAATAACAGCGAATATGTGCCACATGCCAGACACTGTTCTAATCAATCGACGTTTATGAACTCATTTAACCACAGCAACCACCACCCTAGGAAACAGGTGTCATTGCCACCCCCCATTTTACAGATGAAGAAACTGAGGCACTGAGGTGCAGGAACTTCCCAAGGTCATCTGGTCAGTGAGTGGCGAAAGCAGACACAGGCAGTTCATTCTGAGCCACAAACTTTAGCTCGAATCTCTGCTGTTTCTCAAAAGTACCAGGACCCATAGAGTAAGCAATGTTCTAAGCAGGCTCCAGACGTCCCTGCTTATAACCAGCACTCCATTCTACCTCCTGACATGCCTGACAAAGGTCAACTGAATATATCATGTTCCCTCTACCCTTTTCTTTTGTCCCATTACACTTGCTCTAACTCCAAAGTCGGCCAGAAGCCCTGTTGTACTCTGGAGTGACTATGGGTTTATTTGTGTGGCCCTGGGCTGTTAGATGGGGTGCCGATGGGGGCCCCACCCTCAGACCAGGCTCTCCTTCTCTTCTCCAGGTTTTTCAGGCATTCATTTGGATCTGATCGGCCTCTGGCAAGGCTGTGTGCGCCACGTAAAGACAAAGAGAGACTATAGACAATTGTTTTCTGCTGATTCAGATGCAAGAAAAACTCCAGACAGTAGGACAGTCATTTACAGAGCACTTTCAATATATGAAATCAGTGCTTTCGAATGCCTTAATGCATTTACTTCTCATAGCAACTCGGGGAAGCAGCCATTGTTTTCTCTGATTTTAGAGGGAAAAAGACTAAAGATTCAAACAAAGCTCTGTGACTTGCCCAAGATCATACATCCAGTAAAAAGCACAGCCCCAGGCCTCCAAAGCCCTGTCTATATCATGATGCTGAACACAAACCCATCTTTCCTTTAGCCCTTTATAAGTAACAACAGCGACTAGAAATAAATAAATAAGGAGATAGAGAAACAAAGAACCAGAACCCTGCCCTCAGTTTATGGGATAAGAGAAATTAGTAGCTCCAATGGACCACCTTTGATATATTCTTTCCTGTATCCCAGATGTCCACACAAGATGAGGCAGCCTCCACATGGCGACACGCCTTTAACCTCTCTTTCTGAGATGAGATCTGTCTCCATACCCCACCCTGGAGTGAGTGCATTTCTGGGGAGCTGGAAGCCGAGGGTCTTCCATGAGGGACCCTCCTCCGTAAAGTACCATTCCTCTTGTTCTCCTGAGAGCCCTGGTTAGCTGACCTTTCAGGCACGATGAAAGATAGCTTTTTTTGGTTTATTTTCCCCAGACAGTTGGAGGAATGTTGTTCTGGGCTAATGTTCAGTGGGTTTGTGTTTTTGTTGCTGTATGGTGCTTTGCTATAGTGGTATTACCATATTTTGGAAGTTTTCTAAACCATTGCCCATGCACCCAGGGGTGACTATTAAAATGATGAGGACATTTTTATAAATCACAAAAATAAATAAATGTATAAAAGCACAGTTAGTAAAATGGGCAAAGCTAGCTCAGCTAAAAAAACAACTGAAAGTGTTTTGCAGAATCTGGGTTTTGTGCCTAAAAAGATGTCCATGGAAAAAAAAATCATGCATTTTAAGGAACAACAAAGAAAATGAATATATGTGAATAATATGATAAACGGTAAATGCTGACTTTGTATATTTTATCTTTGTATCTAGACGGAAGAAATACAGATAGAAAAAATGAAGCATACATGTACTAGGAATAACTGTAATGTCATGTCTTATTGGTATATAATCGTTTTGCTAGAATCAAACCATGTGTGACAATTTTTTCTTTTTAAGTTGCTTTTAAGAAAAATGGTCCTTTTGTTCTCTCATCTAATAGCTATGACCTTTACCATATCTGAAGGCCTACCAGCATAAGAGATTATGGCCAGAGCCTGCTAAGAAAATTCAGAAGCTAGAACTTCTGGATCATCTGCCCACTCCCTCTATCTCCTTCTCCCCATCCCCTGCTTCCCCTCACCCATGCATCCACTACTCTGCCAAGAGCATGGCCTTTACCAGTCGAGGGCTTCACTGACTACACACAAACTTAATCCTTGTCCCCCTGGTCATCCCTGAAAATACACCTAAGTAGTTTTCCAGAAGAGAAGAAATCGATTGCCAAGTGGTCCGTGTGCTGGGCAAAATTTCAATGACTAAGTGAATATATATGGAGGAAATAAAAATTAAGTGCTTAATAATTCATTAATGGGCAAAAATTCAGCCATCTACAGGTTGACAAAAGCCTATTAAATGGGTATTTTACTTCCAATATTTTAGGGTCAGGCAGGTCTTTTGGCACTCCATGGGAGAGGGAGACAGGAGAGTGAATGTGGGGGTGCTTCACACTTGCGGGGCTCCTCCAGGCTCTTTAAGGTTCCCCAAACAGTGATGCTGACCCTGGTCTGGGCCTCGGTCTACTAGCACAGGGGCTGGGCAGAGCCAGTGGCGCAGCTCCTTATGGATGATTACACTTACAGACCTTGGGCAGGACCTAAAGAAAGCAGGCTTCAGACCAGCTGAACTTAAACTAGCTTTGTTTTAAATGCCAGAGCAGATGAGGCACGAGAGTCGTCCTACTGCATTCCACATTATTCGTGGAAGGGGAAACTCTTGCCATAGTGCAATACTAGGAAGAGGCAGGCAGTCAAAGGGCAAGGGTTCCGCCAACTATAGAATTGATGAGACTCTGATCACTTATGGAACTTTCAGTTCTCTGCGAGTGTGTGTGTGTGTGTGTGTGCGCGCGCGCGGTCTGAAAAAATCAAACCAAAGTGTGTGTTTTGGGGAGGTAGGGGGAGAGGGCAGGCAGAATCAAAACAGCAACTGTATCTGAGTTTGTTTTTAACTATGTCAAATACATGTGGAGTAACAGAATCAAACAAGTTTCTCAAGCAGAAACAATTCTTTTGCTTTCAAACACGGACCAGGTAAAAGCAGTCTCAAAATCGATTAGAAATGCAGCCGCGATTCCACTGTGGTTCTTCTTTCTAATCACATACAAAATTGCAAGTGCTTTCTATAAATTACTTGCAGGTAATTAAGTCCTTTATATTCAATCTGTGATGGGGGCAGTCTTATCGGGAATGTTTGTCCTAGAACAGCTGTTAAGTTCCTCCCAGGAAAAAACCTGCATGACTCTTTAGTTCATAATCCCGTTAGTTTACTTTCTCCAGATTACAGTTGGGCATCATGTTGATGCAAATAGCAATGCAAGTAGCTCTGGGTCCACAGCCAGAAAAGGGAGCTCCCTGACCTCACCACAGGTAGAGAATTATCAGACAATGCATTTGGCCTTTCCCTCCCCCACTGCACCCCTCCAAACACACAGGCATATACCATGAATTCCAGATTTGCCCTTCAGTCATTTTCTGGTGCCCACTCCAAGAGCAGAAGGGGCAGGAAAAGAAGCACAAAACTGAGCCAGGCCCCATCTGGCTACTGACTTTTTCCTCTCCTCTTCTAGTTTCTTCTCTGACATGACCTGAAGATCACTTGGGTCTTGGAAAGCCAGTGGCTTTCTCATTCTGTTCCCTCAGCAATAGTAGGCCAGCCCTTCCTACCCCTTAATGGATATGGATATCCTAAGTTTTCTAAGGCTCTTCTCCCTAAGCAAAGTAAAGGCTCCCAAAGGGCACAAAACATTCTGTGGCCTTCATTATTGCTAGTACAGGGCTAAGCAGCAGCAGTCCCTCAAAAACAAATTGTGGGAGGAGTCTCTTCCGTGTAATTTTTGGTCAGTTGTACTAGATGGCCAAGAAGGACAAAAGAAAACATCAGGAATGACCGTACAGCAAAGTCAGCCACTATGAGAAACCCCGTTAAACTGAAAAAACAAGGGGCGCCTGCCTGGGTGGCTCAGTGGGTTAAGCCTCTGCCTTCGGCTCAGGTCATGATCTCAGGATCCTGGGATAGAGCCCCGCATCATCGGGCTCTCTGCTCAGCAGGGAACCTGCTTCCTTCCCCTCACCCTCCCCGCCTCTCTGTGCCTGCCTCTCTGCCTACTTGTGACCTCTGTCTGTCAAATAAATGAATAAAATCTTAAAAAAAAAAAAAGGAAAAAACAAAACCCTGTTTCTATGATTGTCCAGAGTACATGAGCACCCTACTCTAAGATAATTCTGTAGTCTTTCCTTCATGGCTTCATGGCTATGCTGACCATGAATACAAAATAGAATCTTAACCCTCAATACATTCCTTTTCAGGACAAACTTTCGGGCCCACCTTCACTAGTGGACTAAAACTAGCTTCTAGAGTTGGGGTCCTCTCACACTCTTAGTAGATCTGTTTTTAGTACAAGTACTTAAACTGCCACAAAATAAAATGCTCAAGGATCTCAAAAGGGAGACTGTCCCCTTATAATTCGGACCTATCCCCTAGTAGTTATGTAAATTCTCATTCTTCGTCATGAATTACCGAATTATTTGCTTTTTGAGCTTTCCGGAGTGAGATAGGTTGGAATTTTCACTCCTTTTACCTCTGGCACATTTTCATTTTTAAAATTAAAAAATAAATAAATAAAAATTAAAAAAATAAAAATGTAAAAATTACTCATTGCCAGTACGTACATAAGTCAAATAACGTAGGAAATTTATGGTGGGGGGTACGAGTTCAGGGCTTGCCGGCAGAAGAGGTTGTGCTGAAGCTGGTTTCCCTTCACCTTCGGAAGAGATGGACACTGTCTGAGGGGACACAGGCTCTGGCCTTAGACCTTTGTTTTCCTGCATTTACCTAGAAGTAGGCCTCAACCCCAACAGAGTTAGCAAAGGTCACTTCTCAAACCCTTAAAGCTAAGATTTGGGTCTTCCTTTGCAGAAGAGTCATTTACTGATTTTATGGCTTCCCACAGACAGCTGTGACAGTGTCTAATACCAAGGTTTAAATGAACAACTGAATACTGCTCCCTTTGCACCTTCACAAGAGCCCTGGTTACATTTTACACAGTGTGGAAATCATTACAGTTTTCTCTTCTACCAACTTTGCCTCTCCCTGAACGAGTAAGTTAACAGGAGACGCAGGAGAAATGGATATTTCTACAAGGATGCTGGGTTAATAACCCAAGTATCAGACACACACGCCAACCAGTCACCCCGCCCCAACCGGGGCTCAGGGTCTGCTCCTCAGACCAAACTTGGAAGAAGCCTGGAGGGGGAGATGAACCTGCCACCAACCTGTGGCTTTTCACCGCCCGAATGGATTCAGTAACACCCGCAAAATCAGCATTTGCACACATGCCAGGCGCTGATTATGGGCCTCGCAGCCAGGGCAGCGGACGGGATTTCAGAGCAATTTCTCCGATTACTCAGCCCCAGGACAGCGGGACGCGTCTCCAGGCACACTCCCGGGCGTGCGGAGACCCCCACGCAGCCTCCTGGCGGCTGCAGCTCCTCACCCCGGGACCGGGCCTGGGCAGGCGCCCCATGCCGGCAGGACGAGCCCGCCACCCAGCAGCGACCGGCCAGCGCTTCACACTCCACGCTCCACGGCTCTGAGCTCTTCGCGCGCCCCCAGTCCTGGGAGGGAGAATTTGCCCTCCTGGGAGCACCAAATCGTCTCCCTGCCACCCGCCAAACGGCGAGATGGCCGCTGGGCCGCCTACGCCCCCACCCATCCTCCATCGCTCAGAGACATCCCACCCAGGCTCGCGCCAGTTCCCTGAGGGTTTGCGGTCCGTCATTCGGGAAACTAGCCCCACAGCTCGGGATGGCGGTGCGGAGCAAAGAGACACAAACGCGCCGGGAGGAGTAGCTGCGGGGAGGCCGTGTCAATCAGTGTCACCCTAGCCCACCCCACGGAAACCAGAAAGCATCAGAGCTTCCCCCCACCCTGCAACAAGACTACGACCCAGGCGGCTCCACCACCTCCGCCAACCAGTGCATCTGCGTCGGTGGCCATCACCAGAAACCAATTGGTTTTCAAATAGTTAAGATAAGCCTAGGATCTTAATTTCCTTTATGGGACCGACCACGCGGCTGTGTAAATGTCTCCTGACAGACGTAATGGAGGGTTATTAGCAGTACAAAGCCTGTCGGGACCGTAGCATTAGTTCAAGGGAATATTTCGGTGTCGCACCGAAATTGCTGTGCATGTAAACCAATTTCCCCGACAGAAGGGTAAACACAGACTCGTTTGAACCGCGAGATGAAAACAGATGGGATATCGCAAACAGTTCCCCAAAATACAACAGACTTCTGGGCCAATTACACGTGGTTAGCTCTGAATGGCAGAGGAAATAGTTTTCTTTGCTGCTGAATGTCACAAAAGTCACCTAAAGGCACAGAAGGGGGCCGCTTTGTTTTTGCGAAACTTGCTAAAATTAATCTGTGCTGGAGACACTTGTGAAAAGCAGAAAAACTTCCCCTCCCCTCTCCTCCCCACCGCCCCGTTTCAGGCCTTTGTGAAGGCCAGAACCCCCGGGCAGGGGTTTAGAAGCGTGCATCTGCTAGCTGAGAAAACTGGGGAAGAGAAGGAAAATCTAGCAGGCGCTTGCCAACCCAGAGGGTCTACGGACTGCGTAGGGGGTCCGTCCCCCACCCCCGCCCATCCCGAACACAGATGGGGCGGAAATGCCCCCCTCTGCGTTGCGGGGGCCCCGCCTCCTCTCTCCACTCGGAGATGTGTGTCCGTCCTTCCCCACGCACGCCTCGGGCCTGGCGGAACAAGAAAAGGCAAGAAGGAGATTGCCATCGATCCTGGCCCACGAGGTCCGGGCTGCACCACGTGCAGAAATAGCACGGAGCCTGGCTGAGGGCTCAGGGCAAGGACCGCCCAGCCGAAATCCTCCGAAGTCCGGAGCGACGACAGGAGCAGGGCAGAGGCCTGGCTCAGAGAGGGTTCGGGACAAGAGGGCGGCGCGCCGGGGCCCGGCCTCTCCGCGGGGCTCGCGGCGACCGCTCAGCTCGGGACCGGTGCGGGGCGCGGAGACTAAGGGAAGGCCGTAGGCAGGGCGGTTATCTCGAAGCGGGGGAAGGTCGCAGAGACGGCCCGCCCCGCCCGAGTGCGACGCCTGCGGACTAACACCAGCGCGGGGCTGGAGGAGAGAGGGCCGGGCGCGCTACGAAGGGCCCGGGTCACCGCGCCAACGGGCTCCGGAAGCCGCGCTGGCGGGGCCGCAGGGCGGGAGGCCGGAGCCTGGGGCCGTCCGGCCGGAGGAAGCGGCTCGGGTCGCGCCGCCCCGCGCCCGGGAGCCGCGTGCAGGGTTCAGCCGTGTTTCGGTTGCCCTCTGACCTGACCCTGGGCGCACAAAGGCCTCCTGGGTGCGCAGCCATGGCCCAGCCTTCCAGTCGCTGCCAAATTAATGAGCCCACGTCAGGTTGGGTTTACAGCTCGGCCGGGACGCAGCCGAGTGGAAAATGAGCCCGGGGCCTCTCGGGAGGTACCCGCACTAGTGCCGAGGCGCTCTGGCGTCCCTGAGGCCCGGGAAGCCAAGGCCCGCACGATTCCGCCTTCAGTTCTCAGCTCCGCTTCTTTGGCTCCGGAGGGAACGGGCCTGCCCCGGGGAAACCTGCCGCCGTCTGCCTTGCTTTATTAAAACAACACACAGCCCACATTTAACATCGCAGCAGCGCAGGCCAGGCATACTTGACACGGGTCGTTGGGTTGTGGCTCGGCGACCCTTTGGTGTCTTTACGACCCCCCTGGCTACAGGGCTTTGGGGACCGAGTTTGCGTCCCCGGGAATCAGTTCCTCCTGACCGTGGATCCCAGGCCCGGGGTGCCTCTAATGAGTATGTGCCCCCAAAGGAGCGGGGAATGGTTCCTCCCTTCAAAAAGCAAGGGTCTGGAAGGCCGACTTCGAGCGCAGACATTTTCAATCTGCTGTCTGGTGCAGGTTTTGAAAGCCAAAGATAAGTCGAAAAGGGATTTGGTGTTTATTTTCAGTAAGAGTCGCTCAGCTGAGTTCATCCTGAAGTCTAGAAGACTAGCTTTCTGTGCTAAGGGTCTGCGTTCTTCCTGCTCTTAAAACATGGTGGGGAAATCAGTCCAAGAAAAATGACTAAATGTGAAGCTGATAAGGCTTAAGGCATTGATTTACCTTATTCCTTCCAGATTTTTCAAATATACTAAAAGAAAGCACTTTTTAAAACACTCAAAAGGTCAAAAGAGGGAGACTCTTAAGAAGCCCTCTTTCCCTGCAGCTTTGTTTGCTGTTGAGAACTAAGAAGGTTAGGAACTGGGAAGAACTGGTGTGATGGTTAACGCTGAATCATATGTCACTCCTGCAACTTCCTCATACTCGCTTCGCAGGGCCTTTCAGAAGTGCAAGGCCCTGCTACAGACCCCCTTTCTTCTGGTAACCTAAACAGGGGCAGCACTAGATTATCTCTCATAATCCCCCCTCACCTTACTCATCCCTTTCCCTAGTCTACATTCCACTCACATGTCTCCTGCATCCATTGGGCACCTCTAAGGCTTGCAGACCTGGCTACCCTGTCAAAGTCCACACCTTCCTCTAAAATCTCACTGTACTTAGAAGGTCAAGTTGCATTTTTTATGTCAAGCAATCATTACCTTTAAAGTGTTAAGAATCTCTAAGGGTGCACACCAGTAAACTATGAGGTACTGAAAATTTTTTTTCTTTTTGGTTAAAACAAACAAACAAACAACCCTAGGGGCGCCTGGGTGGCTCAGAGGGTTAAGCCTCTGCCTTGGGCTCAGGTCATGATCTCAGGGTCCTGGGATAGAGCCTAGCATTGGGCTCTCTGCTCAGCAGGAATCCTGCTTCTCCCTCTCTCTGCCTACCTCTCTGCCTACTTGTGATCTCTGTCAAATAAATAAATAAATAAATAAATAAATAAATAAAATCTTTTTTAAAAAACCAAAACCCTACCTATTTCCTCGACTAAAGTTAAACCCCTTGGGGACAATGACCAAGATCAATTGTCTGTATTGTCTCACAGTATAGTGCCAGATCAAGAAATGTTACCCATGTTGATTCCACAGCTAAAATTAATACTCCCCTCAAAAATGCTAATAACTAGACTGATCATGGTCGGTGGGGATACCAGCTTTTCTCTCATCATTCCTCGTTCATTCTACTTTATGTCAATAAACTTGCTTCTCTTCTGAATCCATAGTGATAGAGTACTGCTGAAGAAACTGAAATTTTGATCGGAGGAGGAGAAAGAAAGTGGGGAAAAGAGGAAGAAATATGGGAAGGCAGAGGATTTTGAGAAATAATAGGGATAGGCATCAGTACAAAGTGAGAGTACCTAAGGAACGAAGAGGGCATCGAGGAATCAGTGAGTGAGAAGACCACTCAAAGGTGGGCAAGAAGGAGAGAGATGTGGACCAATGCCCAGGACAAGTTTCACCTCCTGAGAGGCGATATACTATTGTGGTTAAGAGCTCATGTTCACCATTCTGTCTGTATGCCCCTAGACAGACTATAAAACCTCCTAAGCTTCAGTTTCCTCACCTGTAAAATGAGGATAGTAATAATAGTTATATCACATGCTTATGAGGATTAAATAAAATAACACGCAATTTTACCTGGGGTAGCAAGTCATTCCTCTCTGCTCTAATATTACAGTTTACCTAATTGGTAGATTGTGAAGTAGGGGAAAGTGCTTTTTTTCCCTCTGAAATTCGATAAAGTGAAGAAGAATCACCAGCTATTTTAAGGAAAACCTTTACCAAAAGACAAAAGCCAAAATGCAAAAATAAGTAATTGAGAGAGACTGGAGAAAAGTTTAAAGAAACACACACACACACACATCCTCTAGGTAAAATCCTTAGAGAGATGAGAGAAAGTATTGCATCCACGTAATTAGAAAAGGATGCTATAAAAAGGAAACATTAAGAGAATAAGAACGAAATTTAAGAAATTAAAAATATGCTAGCAGAAATAAATTCAGTAAAAGAGTCTAAATGAAGTTAAATCTTTCAGGAAAAGAACAAAAGGAGAAAGGGATGAAAAATAGGGAAAAAAGACTCGAAGAATAATATAGGAAGTCCAACATTCAAACAATTCAAACAATCCAAAAAGAGAGTGACAATAGAGGGGGGATTTTTTTTTTTTTTTAAAGATACAGCACAAGAAAATTTCCCAGAACTTACTGGGGTAAGTTCTCAGATTAGAAGGGCTATTGGGTGCCTAGCAAAAGGAATGATGAAAGACTTAACACCAAAGGACATTATCATGAAATTTCAGAAATTTGTGAATAAATAGAAACTCCAAAACTCTTCCAGAAAGAAAACTGGGTCACATGCCAAAAAAACCGGAATCAGAATGGCATTGAACATCCCAAAAATAACACTAGAAGTGAAAAGAAAATAAAACAATACCTGTACAATTCTAAGGAAAATTTTCCAGTCATAATTCTATACCATCCAGCTGAATACCCATCCAATATGCTGATGGAATAAAGACATTTTCAAACATGGAAAATTCTCAAAATTTTATCTCCATGTACCCTGCAACATATATTGCTGACCCACCCAACAACCATCCCCATCTTTCTTTCATATTATTTTCTTAAAGATTTTATTTATTTACTTGAGAGAGAGAGGATAGAGAGAGAAGGGGGGACAAGACTCCCTGCTGAGCAGAGAGCCTGAAGCAGGGTTAGATCCCAGGACCCTGAGATCATGACCTGAGCTGAGGGCAGATGCTTAACTGACTGAGTCAACCAGGTGCTCCTTTCATATTATTTTTTAAGGCATCATAGAGCCATGTGCTTCTAGGAAGCCAAACCTTTACCCAGCCCTTTGGAGTAGGCTTGACTAATTGAAGCCAACAACAACTTGTAGTTCCCTATTTGGGCCAAAAAATTGGCTTAGAAATGGGCATGAACCCAACTCAGGTCGATTAAGTCAGATGAAAAGTCTGCTGGACATATAGGAAGATTTTCTTCACCTCCAAAAAGGGCTTAAGGAAGGGACTTACTCTTTCCAGCCAGGCTCTGCATGTACTTGTATGAGGACAGGATGCTCCAAGTTGCTGAAGTTATTTTATCAAGGAGAAAAGCCAAATGAGAAGGATGGCAGAGAAGAAAGGTGAAAATAACCTGGGAATGTGATGATGTCATTGAGCCACTGCATTCCTCAAACTGGAAACTAGTCAATACCCAGATTTCTTGGTATGTGAGTGCCAAAATGCAAACTCTGTGTACTCATGCTCATCTCTCAAGCTCACCTATATGATAAAAGCAATAATAATTCATAAAAATGCCTACCACTGATTGAGTACGTAGGTTTTATTTTGTGGTCTTTTGATTAATGGCTACAGGAAGCCTGTAAAGTAAATATGCTATGTCCATATTTTGCAAATGAGGAGATAACAGGCTCAAAAAGTAGGTGGATGGGCCAGACTTGTACCTAACACTCTTTGACTCCAAGGCCTGAGTAGGTGATTCTACACTCAGAATTTTTCAGACTATACTCAAATAGATGATTGGCACCCATGTGAATTGGGCATGGGAAAATATTTGGAAACAATATACTGACCTCAAACATGCACTTAATAACCACTTTTAGTTCACTTAGTTACTTGTCAATATAGTTCAGATTTGCGGTAACCAAGCTCCAAATAGCCTCCAACAATCCTCATTCCCTGGTATTCATGCTTTTGTGCGCTCCCTTCCCATAATGAACTGGCTAACCAATAAGCTATTACAGATACGACAATGTGTAACTTCCAAGGCTCGGTCATAAAAGACATTGTAGCTTCTCGCTTGCTTTCTCTTGGATCCTTCCCTTTGTGGAAAGCTAGTCACCATGTCAAGTGCACTGAAGAAGCCCTCTGGGGAAGCCCATGGGTCAAGAAACGGAAACCTCCGGCCGACATCCAAGTGAGTGAGCTCTCTTGGAAGTGGACCCTCCAGGCCCACTCAGACCTTCGGAGGACTGCACCCTGGTCAACACTTGATGACCACTTCATGGAAGACCTTAAGACAGAACCATCCAGCTAAGTCACTCCTGAATTCTCGACTCACAGAAGCTGTGAGATAATAAATGTTTATTGTTTTAAGCTGCTTCATTTGGGGTGATTTAGCACATAGCAAAAAATAAATTAACACACCAGGTAATTAAGTAAACATTCTCTTAACTTTAAAGGCAAAAGGGGACCTTACGTTTGTTTTTTAGTTTATGTTTTTCAAGAAAACATACATGGTCCTCCTTAAAACACTGTGACAGGAGTAGAAAAAGTGTCATCTCAGAAAACTGATCATCAGATGGACTTGCTCACAGTACTTAAGGGATAAAACCAACAGAAAAGCAGTCTAGGTCTCTTTTACGGAGCCTTTCCAGTTTCCCTGTTTAGAAGCTGGCTTAGTCGGAAAGACCCTAAGAATCAGTATAAAAAAAAAAATGCCTGGAGAGTCCCCGACTTTAAAATATTTCCAGGGGCGCCTGGGTGTCTCCGTCATTAAGTGTCTGCCTTCAGCTTGGGTCATGGTCCCAGGGTCCTGGGATCGAGCCCTGCATCCGGCTCTCTGCTTAGTGGGAAGCCTGCTTCTCCCTCTCCCACTCCCCCTGCTTGTGTTCCCTCTCTCACTGTGTCAATATCTGTCAAATAAATAAATAAAAGCTTTAAAATAAAATAAAATGTCCCCTAAGAGGCGGTTGGCATTATATAATACTCCCATGGCTTCCAGCCTCCCTGCCTCTCTGGTTCTTCAGACATGGGAGAGTTTATGGTCTTGGATCACACCCCAGATTGTAGATAGTGATCAATTTTGAGAACGTTCGCATATTCTGAGCAGCGAAACTGTTAATGACTCTGGTGTTTATAGCCTGGGTTTAAATAGGAAACTAATAAAGATAGACTCTCTGCTTGGTAAGGGGCTTGAACACCAGTCATGGCAACTTTCCAGGGGCACTGTGAGTTCCATGAGTGCATCCCTGGGCCCCAGGTCCAGTCTCAGAAAATGCAGTTAGAAGGGGGTTAGAATGAACAGGGCTAGTGTGTTTTTCACAGAACTCACGTGGAGGAGGAGGTGGGTGCTGCTTTTGGACAGTAACTGAGGGAGTGAGTGGCTGGTTGAGTCTGCTTTTTGTTAAACATAAGGCCTGTAGGGTTTGTTTTGGTTTCCTGTTTGCTTTGAAAGAGCAAGCAGTATCTCTGAGGCCAAAGGGCTCTAACAGAAACATGGATGCCCTTGGCTTGAGGTGGGGACAAGACTTTACAAATGAAGTCTCTTCTTTGCTCCAGAGGTAGTCAAGTTGTAATCTACTAGGCCTTTCAGGAGTAATCAACTACAGCAGGGAGCTTGACAGAAAGGCAGCCCCAGGTTCTTTCTTAGAAGTAATTCGCAGGAAAGTCTAAAATGGACTGCAAAGCACATAGCCATCTGCAGTAGTTGTTGCTACAGGTGTAGGATGTTGTGGTTTCTAACATCTTACATGTGTTCTCTAAACAATACCTGGAGTGTCTTTTTGTTTCTGGCCTGTGTGGTTTCCTGCATTTCCGGCGGCTCATCCTATGTAGAAAGGCAGCTGCCTGCAAAGTATGATTGAAAATGACGTATAAAGACACACATGCAGAAATGGCCTTGGCTCTGAAAGCAGCTCTCTCTGAGCTTGGAGCAGGATGGAACCTTCAGCACATGTCCAGGGAGCTGAGCTGAGCACTGCATTGCTGACGTCCAGGCCAGCAGTTTCCCGGCACCCTGAGGAATTCCTGCGGGTTCTGAGCCCTGGAGCTCTACAGCAGACCAAGGAATAGAAATCCGAATTCAAAATATCAGAGGGTAAAGGGGAAGAAAGGACCCCCGGAAGGTGAGAGCTCTTGCCAACACCCCACAGCCCATGCAGGGAAGGTCAAGGAGATTTTATGGGAATCATCCAGATAATACATCAGGCAAGCTCTGGCTCTGGAGCTGTAATCCTGGGAGCCAGAGATAGTGCTGGGACACAGCTAGGTGACTCATGCCCCAGGTGTGGAGCATGAAGATTCTAGACACTCTAGTCGTACTTTAAAAGGCAAGGCCAGACAATCCTGAGGTCGGACTACATATTGGTTCATTGTAACTTCCATCCCATGTCTGCCAAGTTAAGGGTCCTCCTTTCCCCCTCCACAAACACCCTCCTGAGACTACTCAGTTCCCGTTTTGAGAACTCTTTCCCGCCTCAGGTTTGCCTGATATTCAAGTCTTATTCGACTTACATAAAATCTTCGAAGGGAGTGTGTGTGTGTGTGTGCATACACATGTGTGTGCCTGAGTGTAAACAGGTAGTTGGAAGCCCCTCTCCATGTAAACTTATCTACTAAGACCTGACCTCGCTGAGAGCTCTTAGTTTTAAAAACTCTAAAATCATTTTTTTTAACTTTTTCCCTTCCAAAGAAAGTGATGGAAATGTGAGGCATATTAAACTATCTCCTTGCAGGGATGTGGTCATCTGCTGGCTGCTTAGAAGTGATCTGGCAAAATTCTAGTCCCTGACCTCATGGACTGGGCAGTCCTTACTGGACCAATGAAGTGTGTGCTTTCCCGTCTTTTCCTGGAGTTGGGGGGCAGTCAAGGAAAGGAGAGCTCAAAAGGGGCAGTGAAGCGGCGGGGGGCGGGGAGGGGGCAGTCCCTGGCTGGGTTACAGGTTAAGGGAAGAGTCTCATTTATTAGAGTTTCAGGTTCTCAACTTCATTCCCAGTCAGTGACTATCCCTCTGCCATTTTTAGCTTCACCGTTGTTACCCAGCAAACAACCATTGCTGGATACAGTGGAGGGATAAACAGAGTGTGAGAGCCTTCCTGAGACTCTTACTAGTATAGACCCAAGGGCAAAGGACTTCCTTAGAATCTCTGACCAACAGGACAGTGATAGGAACCAAGGTTTCAACCTACAGATCAGATATGGGGAAAACTGACAAAGGTATCATTTTGCTTTTAATGTAACAACTTACAGCAGGCCTAGACTCTATGCATGTCAAGCACACATGGAAAGCTTTCTTTGTAGAACAATTTTTTCTCTTTAAAAAAATACATCAGATTGCATGGATTTCCAGTTTAGGATACCTAACTACATACACAGATTTGTCTCCACTCCCTCTAGAAACTCCACTAAAGTGACAACTAAGGGATTAACCATAAAAGCAAAAAGCAAAGGTAAACAAAGAGAAAAGGAGAAATAATAACATTTTAGAAGCTGGAGAGCATTTCAAAGAGTGGTAACAACTTAGCAGACCCAAGAAAGTAGGAAAAACTGAGAGGCAATCTAATCTATATCCACAGAATCCCCCAAATATCTAAGAACTGGTGCTACCGGTTACTCCGGGGAGTGGACATTTGATGAGGCTAAAATCCAGAAGACTGGATGAGTTTGTTTAAAAAGAGTGAAACCCCCCCATATCTCCTCCACTACTCTCATAGAAAACCGAAAACTTACTCCCTGAAGAGAGTAAGACAAGGCTTTGTTGGGCTTGGGAACAATAAGAATAGTTAGGGTAGAAAAAATGTCCTGAAAACAGGGTGAATAAGTGAAAACTGGCACCATGTTGAAATTAACCCCACAGTATTTTGCCCCCCTATTTAGAAAAGACTTCTTTGGGGGAAACTGGTGGACTCAAGAGAAAAGACCCAGAGACTGACATCAGAGATTCACCTGTGAAATAGCCCAGGCAGATCACCCAGCTGAGAAGCTCAGAGTTTGACAAGGCCTGCCTTGCATACAGAGCTTCCTAAAAGCTCCGTAGGGCCCCACTCTTGCATATGAACAGAGAGCCAAGATCATCAACATCTGAGGAAGACTTCTAATAGGAAAGAAAGATAGCAAAGCATCAAACATTGGGAAGAAAACACTGCAGGAAGATGAAACCTTGAAAAAATTATTATCACATACATGAAACAAGAACAAGACTTAACACAAAAGGACAAGACATTCAGAGAATTAAAAGTAGGAAGTAAAAAATGAAAATCTCAATAGAAGACTTAAAATGAAGTTGAGGGGTGCCTGGGTGGCTCAGTCATTAAGCGTCTGCTTTCGGCTCAGGTGATGATCCCAGGGTGCTGGGATCGAGCCCCAAATCGGGCTCCCTGCTTGGCGGGAAGCCTGCTTCTCCCTCTCCCACCCCCCCTGTTTGTGTTCCCTCTCTCACTGTCTCTCTCTCTGTCAAATAAATAAATAAAATCTTTTTTTAAAAAATGAAGTTGAGAGGTACCCCTGAAGGTAAAACAAAGAGATAGAAAGTAGCCATGATATAGTAAGAAATTTAGAGGACTAGCCCAGGACATCTGTCATCTGATAAGGAAGAACTCCAGAAAAAGACAAAGAAAACAGAGTTCATCCAACAGCTCATTAAAGTCAACAGAACTAAAGACCTACCAAGTATCTGCCACAATGGCTAAAAATAGATTGACACCTAGGCCTATCACTGTGAAATTCTAACATTTTAGAACAAAGAAAAGATCCTAAAATATACCTACAAAGTGCCAGGAATCAGTACAGAATCTGATTTCTCAACAGCAACACTAGAAATATGAAGGCCAAGAAGAAATGTCTTCCATTCCTTACAGAAAATTATTCCCAACCTGGAATTTTATACCTGGACCCAACATTAATCAAGTAGCGTAATAGAATAAAGATACTTGCAGAAGTGCAATTCTCAAAAATATTTACCACATACCCTTTCTCAGAAAGCTAGTGGAAGATATGTTCCACCAAAACACATTAATAAATCAAGAAAGAGGAAGACATGAGGCCCACAAAACAGGGAATTCAACATAAGACAGAGGCTAAGGTAATCCCCAAGTTGCAGGTAAAGGAAAATCCCAAGCTAACAAATAGGTAACCAGTCTAGAGACCAAACAATCAAGATTGCAGTGGTTCCAAAGACTCATGGAGTGAATTCTGACAGATTATCTAGTGTGTCTGAACACACTAGGAGGAGATTTCCATACTGAAGGAGAGTTTGGGGCTTATTTGGTGATAAATATATAGAAAACCAAGCAAAGGAAAAGGATTAGTATTAATGCCACGGTAAGTTGGGGAGAAAAAAAAAAGCCATCATGGTAGACTACATAGCTAAGCTGCCAATAGCATTTTAAGGGGTCATAAAACGGGAACATATATATTGATCTAACTAAAAGCCTGTGAAACTATTCGGGAAGATGACTGGTCACGTGAACATGGGTCATGGGAAGGGGTGAGAGTGTTAGATCCTTATCTTCCTGGTAGAAAGTCAGCAGATAATATTTAAAAGTGAAAATTCGAAAAGTATCAATTAAATCACGTGATTTAGAAACACAGATGCAAATAGCAAATGACTGCTTGGAAATGTCGAGTGGGTTTGCCCTCAGAAAGTGGGAAGTGGGAGAGACAGCTGGTTTTCTGTTTTTCATGCAAGCCTTCTACAACTCCTTGCCTCTCTACACACTCACACATGGCCTTCAATAAAAGTCAAAACTAAATAAAAAGCAGCATCATCTAGGGTTTCTGTCTGACACATCCTTGAAGACTACTTGATAGTGAATGCAGATGAAAAGATGCTGCTCTCTAAAAGCTGTGGTGTTCTCACGAACCCTTTTGGTTTTGTTCTGGTGTGAAACACGTGTGATTTCTGTGACTTCTTGATCCACCGTGACACTCCTCAGAATCTTCCTCGGGCGAAACTGGTTAGTTAGAGGTAACACTAGAAGGTACGGCCCTCAGCCTCTTCCCAGAGCAATGAGCGGGGAGGCCAGCGAAGACAGAGCAGCTACAGCAGGCTGCTGACAGCACCACAGTCAGAGTTGAGGAACTCTTCCACTTTCTACATTTTCTTATAAAGTCTCTCACATTCAGTTATCTTATCCCGAAAACCCTACTAGCAATTTAGGCTATTTCTCACTCTTTCAAGCATTTTCAATGAATCTCAGCATTCCAAAACAGTTCACTCAAAAGCACAGTCACTATAAAGTTGTCCAGTTTGGGGGCACCTGGGTGGCTCAGTCGGTTAAGCATCTGCCTTGGGTTCGGGTTATGACCCCTGGGTGCTGGGATCGAGCCCCACATCAGGCTTTCTGCTCGGCAGGAAGCCTGCTTCTCCCTCTCCCTCTGCCTACCACTCCCCTTCTTATGTGCCCCCATCCACTCTCTTTGTCAAATAAATAAATAAATTTTTTTAAAAAATAAAAAATAAAGGTGTCCGGCTTGAGTTACATAAGCAATACGTTCAGACATAAACAGTCCTGACTACAGTGTGGTAAATGCTCCAGGGATGGACTTTCCAGACTTGTTTCTGGTTCACCTGTGAGGAGGTAGTTACTGAAAAGCTGTCCCAAGGAAACACACTTTTCCAGGAAGTGGGAGAAAAAGAGTAACTCATGGGAGTATTCCAATTTAGAAAGAAGGGCTTGGGGAAATTGAGGGAAGGTGGGTGTTTTTTTGTTTTGTTTTGTTTTGAAGAGAAAAATTTAAAGACAAGATCCAAAAAGAAAGCCAAAGGAAAATTAACTGTTTCTTTAAGAGATCTGAAAGTAAACTTCAGGGGTAAACTTTATTCTGTTTTCCAGACAAATTTGGAAATCCTATCTTCTTTACCAAATCTCCCTGACACCAAATTTTTGCAAGAGGTTCTGCTGATTGCTCTGGGGAATATAAAAATGAATTAAAAAGGGACTTGTCTTAAGAATTTTACCTGGTCTGAAACTCTTCTACCTATCTTTGGAAATGGACTTTCTCCCAGTGTGTTTTTCAGGTAATTACTTTTTAACTGTGTATACTTCACACGGGCATCCCCGTCACCGATGTCTCCTTTGGGGCTGTAAATTCATTCTGATATCGGGAATACTTACAACATGACTAGGTCTGGATGGCCTTTGCTGGTTCAGGAGATGTTGAACATGATTAAATAATGAAGACAATTATTTTCCACACACACTAAATAAAAAGATAAAGTCATTATCCCTCAGCTGCCCTTGTGATAGTCTACATCTGGTACAGTCTTGCAGGACCATTTCTATGAACTAGTCTCTGATTTCTCTCATTGTCCTTCTCAGAGCCACCCGGTGACACTGCAGGCTTGGAATAATTTTAAATGATCACTTTTGCTTTAAGTGTGAGGTCTACTGAACTATTCTCCCTCTCTGTTAAAACATATTTTCACATCTTTGTTTTCTACTCAGGTCATTTGATGGTGAAAATAACATATGAAGTATAGGCCTGAGATGCATAAATAAACATGACTTGCTGTTCTCCAGTTTCTGGTTCAAATTCATCCTTTGGGACGACCCGACCCAGTGCTGTGCTACCTCAGAATCCAACTCACAATGGCAAAGCCTATGAAACTGAGGACCCAGATTCTTCTGCGTGTTTATCGTCCCAAGAGGTCTTGGACTTTGTTCCCAAATGGGCATTCAGGGCAGAGTGAAAGTGTCTAGGTTCATCTGCCTACAAATGGCAAGTGAAATCAAAGAGCAGAAACACTGGCTGGGATGTTTCTAATGAAAATCCACTGCAGCCGGGGAAGAAGGGTTTCCATCCTGTGCTTGTGGAGAAATGTCTGGCTGGCAGGCCCCAGCAAGTGCTCTACTCATCGCCGGCTCTGTCAGCGTGGGGATAGAAGCCACCTTCCTGCCCACATAAACAAAATGTGACTATGTTAGTGGTGTCCGGAGCTCACACGGAGACCTTCGGCTTCCAGGCTGTGGTCAATGTTGCTGTTTTAAATTTTAAGAGACTGGAAGGATTCTTCACCTGTCTTTCTCTGTCTGTGGGGTTTGAACACGGTTCTGGGGTTTTTTCCTTTTTGAATCCAGGGGAGTATTAGTCTGGATTTGTCAGACAAAATATGTCAAGTTATTTACATTTTTTAAAAAAGATTTTTATTTATTTATTTATTTGACAGGCAGAGATCGTAAGTAGTCAGAGAGGCAGGCGGAGAGAGAGAGAGGTGGAAGCAGGCTCCCCAAGTCTGGATTTGACTGATGTTTTTCTCATGGTTAGAATAGAGTTCTGAGTTCTGGGGAAGAACATCACGCTGGAGTTGTTTTTTTTTTTTTAAGATTTTATTTATTTATTTGACAGAGAGAGAGAGAGATCACAAGTAGGCAGAGAGACAGGCGTGGGGTGGGAAGCAGGCTCCCCACTGAGCAGAGAGCCCAATGCGAGGCTCGATCCTAGGACCCTGGGATCATGACCTGAGCCGAAGGCAGAGGCTTTAATCCACTGAGCCACCCAGGCGCCCTAAGTTATTTACATTTTTAATTCACAAATTGAAGGCTTGTATTATAAATTACTGGAGCTAGAAAATGTAAGAAAATGGCATATGTACCTATGAATAATCCAGCATTCATTTCTAATTTAAAACTGCTTTTTTAAATCTCGTGTCTTTTACCTCATCTTGTCCACCTGTCCAAGAAGTATTTTTTTTTTGAATATTTTATTTTTTTGAGAGAGTGAGAGCACCAGGGCAGGATGGAAAGGGAGAAAGAGAGAATGAGAAGCAGGCTCTCCACTGAGCATAGAGCCCAATGCAGGGCTCGATCCCACTACTGTGAGATCATGACCTGAGCTGAAACCAAGAGTCCAATGTTCAACCAACTGAGTCACCCAGGCGCCCCTATCTGAGAGGTAGTTTAATGTATCTAACTGCCAGGACTCTTTTTGACGTACCAGAAGTGTTGTTTTAGCAGTTTCTCCCCGGGTGACTATGAAAGTGAGCTTGTATTTTCTCCAAAGCTGGCGTGTTAGGGGGACTCATTCCTGCCTAGCAAGGAGGGCCTGTGCAGAGTGTTCAGCTGATATGTAGTATAATCTGATGTTAAAGTTTAACAGCTACCAGGAAAAAAAGAAAAACGTTTTATTGAGTGTTAACAGCAGTGCTGTGGGGTTGTACTCTCGGAAAGGAATTTTTTTTTAAAGATTTTATATATTCATTTGAGACAGAGAGATACAGAGACAGAGAGAGAGAGCATGAGCAGGGGGAGAAACAGAGGCAGAGGGAGAAGCAGGCTTCCCGATGAGCAGGGATTCCGGATGCGGGGCTCCATCCCAGGACCCTGGGACCATGACCTGAGCCGAAGGCAGACACTTAACCAACTGAGCCACCCAGGCTCCCCTTGGAAAGGAATTTTTTTAAAGCACACAGTAGGAAGATTCCAGGAGCCAGTAGTAAAATAACACCGACTGGGTCAGGAAATAGGCCAGAAGCTCAGGCAGATACATCTAGAACCAGGCTCCTAACAATGCCCACAGCAATACAGGCTGCACAGTGTGGCCAGTTTTGCTGAGGAAAGCTCCTGAACAGCGGTACCTGATATTTACACCAACTCGTATTGGAGGGAGATAGTGATCCCCTACCTCCCTTCCTCCATGGGTCTGCTTCATTTTCATGCAGGTATCATTTAATCAGCAAACACTTTAAGCAGCGATTATATTCCAGGCATCGTTCTAGGACTGGGCATTCAGTGGTGATGGAAGCAGGCTCAAACCCCTGCCCTTATGGCCCGTGTATTCCAGCGGCGTCGGCTCAGAGAATGTCAGAACTGGAGCCTATCATGTTCAGAAGTTACAAACCCAAATGGCTTACAGGGGCCAAACCTGGATTAAACACGCACTGAGGTAAGCACACTAGAGTGTATGTCCCAAAAGGTGTCCAGATAATGTTTCTTTAGTATACTCTGCAGTCCAGACAAAATACCTCTGAGCATGAGAGGCCCCTCGTGGCTGTTCTTTGACTCTCGAACATCCTCACACCAGAAATCAAGACCCAGAGAGGCTGTGTGCCTTGCTCTGGGACGCGTAGCCAAGCAGGAGCAAAGCTAAAGCTGGAACTTGCCTGCCCTGGCCCAGTGCTGGTTTGTTGTGCTGTGTTCCCTCTGCTCCCACAGAGCAGCTCCTTGAGGCACCTCAGGAAGTTAGTAGCATCTGACAGGGTCTTGGTGAACAACTCATTCATCCTCTCAGTCATTATTTATAAAGCTCTGTCACGTGCCAAACACCAGGGGAAGTTCAAGAATGCTGAACAAGACCAGCGTCTTGTTCTAGGGGCCTTAACCTCCCACAGCTTAAGAGCACACTGCTTCAGCCATCTAGATGTATAATTACTAGGAAACGATAAATTCCCTTTTTCCCCTTTGAGCACTTCTGAGGCAGTAATTACGACTGCAAGCCCAGAAACACACATGTGCTTAACCTGGAGAAGAAATAAATGTAATATTATATAATTGATATCACATGTCCTTAAAATTAACCTAGCTCAACAATTGGTATGAAAAGATTTATTGTGGACTAGTATCTAGGTGCACAGTAGTCGATCAATACAGACTTGTGGGCTGTAAGTCTTCATGTGTTATGCACTCTCAGCTGCTGGGCAGATGCATAAACTTGGTCTGCATTTGGCTACTTTCTAACGGGCTCAGCAGCTGCACAGGTCAAGTGCCAGGGCTAGCCATTCACTACACGAATACTGATGGAGAGCCCGCCTACCCTGTGTAAGACTCTGTGTTATAGTGCACGTGTAAGTGCTATGGTATTCGAGGATTAGTGTTTATGACCCAAAGGTAAGTTTGAAACTATTTTTTGCTCCGAGTTTCCCAGAAATGTACTAGAATCCTTTGGAAATAGCTAAAGTTAGGTCAGCAATTCAGTTCATGCCATTTGCTACAGCTGGAAGGAGAACGGCCACAGGTATGATCTACAGTGATTCACCCAATGGCTTGGCTGGGTGATGAGGGACTTGGAAGGAACATGATTGGAAAATTGGTGACAAGGATATCTGAAGAAGAAGTATGTGGATAGACTTCTCTGAATGGGAGAGTGGGAGATATTTGTATCTTATGTGAATGCTCCAAGAAAGGTGACCTCAGGTGGAAAGGATGACCCATTCAATGGACATGAATCAGCATCATTCCCTACCCACTCCTGGCATTGCCAAATGGGCTCATGAACAAAACAGCCACAGTAGCAATGAAAGAATAAAGGTTATGCATGGGCTCAGCAACATGGGCTTCCGCCTACCAAGGCTATTGATTGCCCAAACTTCTGATGGCCATTTAGTTCCTAATATGCCACAAATTTCCCAGAGGAGTCATCAGCTACTTGATGATGAGTTAATTACATTGGGCTATTTCTATAATGGAAGGGACAGCACTTTATTCTTACTAGAATAGATGATTACTCTTCTTGCCTGTGATGTTTCTACCGAAACTATTATCCATGGACTTATAGGGTAACTTATCCACTATTGTAGCATTCTAAACAGCATTATTTCTGACCAAGGAATTTGTTTCATAACAAATGAGGTTGCAAAAAGGGACCCATGCTCATGAAATTCACTAGTCCCATCAAGCTCCCCATCATCTTAAAGCCACTGGCTTAATGGAATAGTGGAACAGCCTTTTTGAAATTTATTTTCTTAATTCCAGTATAATTAACACACAGTATTATACTAGGTGCAGGTGTACCATATAATGATTCAATAATTCTGTGCATCACTCTGTGCTCATCATCACCATCCTACTCTTAACCCCCTTCACCTATTTCATTCATTTCCCCCACCCACCTCCCCTCTAGAGAACAGTTTGTTCTCTATATTTAAGAGTTTGTTTTTTGGTTTGTCTCTTTTTTACTTTGTTTATTTGTTTTGCTCTTGAATTCCACATATGAGCGAGATCATATGATACTTGTCTTTCTCTGACTGACTTCTTTCACTTGGCATAATAACTCTCTAGGTCTATCCACGTTGTTGCAAATGGGAAGATTTCATTCTTTCTATGGTTAAGTAATACTCCATTGTATAGCCTTTTGAATACTCAATTATGGTGGTGGCTATGGTACCAATGCCTTGCAAGGCTGGGGCAACATCTTCCAGGATAAAATACATGCTCTAAATGGATGTCCAATCCATAGTCAGGACTCAAGGGTCTGGGAATCAAGGGGTGAAAATGGGGATAGCTTTTATTACTATTAACCCTAGTGATTCACTGGCAACATTTTTTTTTCACTAGCATGCCTGCAGTTGGACTCTCCTGGTTTAGGAGTTTTAGTTTCAAAAGGAATTACTGGTGGAAAATGCTTCCACCAAGGGACGTAACAATGATTCCACCGAACTAGAAGTTGAGACTGTCCCCTAAACACTTGATGCTCCATATACCAAGGATTCAACAAGCAAAGAACAGGATTACTATACTGGCTCAAGGGACTGACCCTGATAACCATGGGGAAATTGGGATGACTATACCATAGGAATGTAGGAGATCTTCTGGGGTACCTCTTACTATTCCTACATCCTAGGATTAAAGTCCATAGAAAAATGCAACTCCATTCAGGCAGGACCGCTAATGACCCTGAACTTTAGGAATGCAGGTTTGAGTTTCCTCCACCAGCCAAGCAACCATGACCAGCTGAAGTGCTTGCTTACGGTAAAGGGAATGGAAAGTGGGAGAAAGAGATGTTATATCAGCAATGACTATGTGCCCATTGCATAGACGAGGACTGCAATAGTGTGATGGCTTCTTCCTCATTTAGATATCTCTATGTTTGCATATATATGTATTTTAAATGTTATTTATTTATTTGACAGAGAGAGTAAGAGAGAATAGGAACAGGGAGAAGGGCAGAGGGAGAAGCAAACTCCCGCCAAACAGGGAGCCCAATGTGGGGCTCGATCCCAGGACCCTGGGATCATGACCTGACCTGAAGGCAGATGCTTAACGAACTGAGCCACAGAGATATCTATCTATCTATCTATCTATCTATCTATCTATCTATCTATCTATTTATCTATATGTATATCTCAAACATTTTTGTTCTCTTGCCCTTTCTCATCCCCATATCACCTGACTTACAATGTGTTATATACTAATTACCTTATAGACCAATATTTAAGTTACAGGGACTGTGAATCAGCGAGAGGGAAAATTAACTTCACCCAAAAACAAAAGAGGGACTTGGTATCCTCTTCTGAGGGAAGGATTATGGGCTTTGGTTGTATGCGTGATGGTTGCACCATGCCAGGCTGAAGCACGACTTTGTTGTGGTTCTTCTCTGGGTATAAAATATATTTCCTCTGGATGTAAAATAAGCGGATGAAGGGTCAGCTGAGGTGGCTTTGTCATGTGTCACCATGACTAGACTGAATTCTCTTGCCCAGAATTTCATCCCGCAGGTTTCCCGTTAGAATGTGTCACAAGAGAGATCCTTGTGTGAGATCTGGAGGCCAGAAGCAGCTGCTACTGTTGTGATCTCCTGGTTTGCCCCTTTGGTGTGTGTGGCAGCCAGGCCTTCAACTACTCTACCTTCTCCCGGCTCCTCCTCTCAGCTTCTCTGACTCCTGAGCCCGATGTGTGTTAGGTCCGTGAAGACATCAGCGTCTCCCGCAGACACTCCTAGCACCCAGGCCGGAGCCAGAACAACCGGCTCACCCTGTGGGTTCCGCCTTCTCCTGCTCTGCCCTGCTTTGCACTCCCCCTGCCTTCCCACCTGTCCACTCCCTGGATTTGGATATCTAACATCAGTCACAAAGTCGGCCTTACAGAAACGGCTCAACCAGCTCCCACAATTGCTTAAGATCAAATCCTGTGACAAATCCCTCACCACACATGCATCTTCTCGTGCATTTGCTTCTTCTCTGACTGAACCCTGACTGATATGGTGGCTTCAAGAATAGGGAACTTTATTTCCTTCACGTGTAACTGGTGGAAGGTGAGCAGCCCAGGTGGGCAGCACAGCGTTGCTGCCCATGAACAGTTGGGGACCCACACTTCTCTGGTTGTGCTGTCCCGCCGTTCTGGGGTACGGTCTTCACCGACCCGGTCAGAGCTGTCTCCACAGCCAAATTCCAAAGGGCAGAAAGGGACAAGAGGGTAGGGAGGAGGCCCACTCCATCCCTAAGGCCTGGCCCCAGAGGTGGCACACATCACTTGTGCTTACATTCTGTAAATGAGAACTTCATCACAGGGCCTTACCCAAATGTAAGGAAGACCAAGAAATCCATTCTTCCTGAAGTGGGCACGTGTCCAGAAAGAAAGAGAAAAGGTATTCTGATGAACAACTCACTTCTTCTACCACACACATATAGACTACTTTTAATTATGTAAATATTACAATATACAATAGATAATACTAACATACAATGTATATTTTATATGCCCATAAAAATTATATAATAATACTATGTACACTATGTATGATAGAAATATATAATATATAGTAATAGGTACTATTAAATACCAGGATGCTGATGCCCAAGTTCTAAAAATAGAATAAAGGAACCACTAAAAATGAGCTGAGTTACCCAGCAAACCAAAGCCAGGAGGAGCCAAGTGCAATGAAAAAATGAATTGAATGCTTCCAGATTTAAGAGTCTTTGTGCCAATAAATAAATAAATAAACTACTACTGTAATAACAAACCCCAGGATCTTTCCCAACTAAAAATCATAATTGATTACAAGCTGTTGCCTATAGCATCGAGTTACATTTTGCCTCACCAACTAAATGCCTCAGTAGTTGAAATGATTTTGTTTGAGATTCACATGGATTAAATAGCCTAGAACACATCCACCCTAGACTTAATCTAAGAGAGCGGAGATTTGGTTCAAATGTTGCTTCTCAGCATGTCAGGAAATGTTTTCTTCAATTAAGTAATCTTATTTTAGAGTTAGCTCTGTGCCAAGAAAATAAACAATATATCTTTCATGAACACATCCACTCTGTTGTATAAAAACTTTTATTTTCTGGGAGGCTGCTCTTGGAATTTGTACACATAATGAGATCAGAGCTGGAAAAATCCTGTTTTCTTTAGTATTTAATGGCTTTGGAAACTATAAGGAAGCCATGTGACACAGTATATTGACAGAGCTCTGTGAACAAGTGAGTATCAAAGATCAACAGATAATCTTCTTTTCTCCCAAAAAAACTGCAGTCTTACAGGAACGCTGCACTAAGTACAGTGGGATGTTTCCACTCAATCTTGAGCTGCATAAAAATCAGTTTCAAGAGAATCTGGTGCCGATCACAGACCAAATGCTGTTATGCTTTCAACACATTTTAAGGGATTAGGCATTATGGCTATGCGCTTCCAAGATCAAGTTGCAAGAATGGGAAGTCAGGCAAAACCCTTAAGAGCCGAGGTCCTGCCTGCCTAAAGGATGGCATTGTAGAAGGCAGAAGGCTAGAGGACCCCTTCTTGGAGGTCTCTGCCCCCCACCCCCTGAGGAGGGCTCTGGCTGGAGACCTGGAACAGGAGAGAGAATCGCACTCTCCTGCTCTACCTCCTGCTGTTTCCAACATCCTCTGTTCCCAACATACTCTGTTATGCTCCAGCAAGACCAAATGACTCGCACATCCCCAGATGTGCAGGGCGGCCTCTCTCTTCCACGCTGTGTATGCTGTTTTCCACCACGACAACTCCTCATTGTCCTACACGACTCAGCTCTGGAATCACCTCTTCTACGAAGCCCAGGCAGTTAATTACTCTCTCCTCTTCATTTTTTTTCTTACTGTCTTCACTGCTAAAGAACTTCTTAAAAGCAAGAAACCCTATTGATATTGTTTCTCTTACATTCTTGTTGCCTAACAGAACCAGACTCATGGTGGGTACAAAATATGTGTTTATGACCTAAACAAGAAAACGTTAAATCTAAAAAGGTGGGATACGAGACCTTCCTGATTAGCCAACTGTAGCTCCCTCTCTGACATAGGAAAGGGCCAGTCCCAGCGTTCACTGAGGATGAAGGAAAAAGAAATTGCTCGGATCTTTCAGGTTCTTTCCTCCATCTGTACCTGGATTAGTCAAGATGAATGGTTAGCTCCCCTCGTATTTCCTTCATCACCCAGGGAATACATTAATAAATATTTCCTAGTAGGAACTAGACGACTAACCCTCAGCCCTTAGAACCATGGTGGTACATTCCCTTTAGGGACATGTCCCAGAGCAAACACTAGGTGAAGGGGCAGCGCAGAAGAAAACTTTCCCAGACCTTCTTGGAAGAGCTTTAACCTCTTCAGAAGTAAGAGTTCAGGGGCGCCTGGGTGGCTCAGTCATTAAGCATCTGCCTTTGGCTCAGGTCATGATCCCAGGGTCCTGGGATCGAGGCCCGCATCAGGCTCTCTGCTTGGCAGGAAGCCTGCTTCTCCCTCTCCCACTTCCCCTGCTTGTGTTCCCTCTCTTGCTGCGTCTCTCTCTGTCAAAAAATTAAATAAAAATCTTAAAACACACACACACACACACACACACCAAGAAAAAAAATAATAACAATAATAAAAAGAAGTAAGTTGACTTTGCTTTACCTAGTTTTTTGAAGCAGAGTTTAGATGGAAAATTGGGACAGAGCACAGGAGGTCCAGCCACAACAGACTCATCAGACTCATATGCACTCCTCCTCCATCACTCTCAACAACTGTTCTGTGGGCCTCTCCAAGAGACAGTGACCAAGATGAAGAGCAGAGAACCCTGGGATGGGAATCAGGAGAACTGCAACTGAGTCCTGACTCTGCCGCTGTTTGTACAACCTTCAGCCGTCCTCTTAATTCCCTGGGCCTCAGTTTTCTCACCTTTTAATGGGAGCTGTACTATCCACTCTATCACTTTACCATGAGGTGCTAAGCTTTGAAAAAGCTCATTTCCACACAATCTTTTATAAAATGTAAAAGTGCCTCACCATGGTGTGGTTTCTCTCTCACTTGCAAGTATTCTACCTCTCAGCCATTGGGCTTCTCACTAGTCCACAAACACACTGTAGACACCCACACCTTGTCCACTCAGGCCCCTTCCACTCTCCTGCTTGGCTAACAGAACCCACGACATCAGGCAGACATCAGGTACCCCCAAGATAGAAGGATAAAAAGAAACTCCAGGGGCGCCTGGGTGGCTCAGTGGGTTAAGCCTCTGCCTTCGGCTCAGGTCATGGTCTCAGGGTCCTGGGATCGAGCCTCGCATTGGGCTCTCTGCTCAGTGGGGAGCCTGCTTCCCACCCCACGCCTGTCTCTCTGCCTACTTGTGATCTCTCTCTCTCTCTCTCTCTGTCAAATAAATAAATAAAATCTTAAAAAAAAAAACAAAAACTCCAGTGTGATGTTCTTCTCCAGAACTCAGAACTTTATTCTAACCATGAGAAAAACATCAGTCAAATCCAGACTTGGGGAGAGGAGATGAGGCCTCCAGCTCAAGTTCTCGGAAACAGGCAAAGACTGAAAAACCATCTTAGACCAGAGAAGACTGAAGAGCCATGACAAGTAAGTGCAATGTGGCTCCCCCAAACGAATCCTGAGACAGAGAGGACATTAATGGAAAAATTGGGGACATCCCTAAGAGCGTGGAGTGCAGGTAAGAGTAATGTATCAATGTTGGTTTCTTGATTTTACAACTGTACTGCGCAAATGTAAGATGTTGAGAATGGGTAAAACTAAGGGAGAGCTATGCGAGAGCACTTTCTGCTATTTTTGTAACTTTCTGCGTATTTTAACTTGGTCTAAAATTTGAAAACTTTTTAAACAGAATTCTATACTTCCTGGTCAAGCTTCATCCAACTGCCATCTCCCTTGTCGTGCCTTATCGAATCCTCCATGTAGCTCTGACCTTTCCTTCTTCGAAACCCTCCTCACACTTTGCTTCCTTCTTAAATGGCATCCTATGTTACAGTTGTTTGTGTACTGTTCAACCCTCACCTACACACACACGCACATACTAATATGCGAGCAACTTGAAGGTGATTTTTTTAGTCTGTAGGTCCTAGCAGAGCTCCTGGCACGTGACAAATATCTAGTGAGTGTTTACGAATGGACGGATGGATGGATGGATTGCAGCAGCCTGTGCTGTCAAAGTGTAGAGTTACTGCAGCCTGTTCATCCTATCCAGGCTTAGCCACACAAGATATTTTCTCAAAATAGAATTTATTCTGTGGACTGAGGCAATGTCTGTTAATAGAAGCATTACCATGTATTTGCAAAACACCTTGCATTCTAGACTTTTAAGGCGATTTAGAAACCACGACTTACTAATCCTCACACACACACTCCCCTCACATGAACTGCTTTTGGCATAATTTAGTAATCCAAACTGTACATACCACAGGAGATTTGAAAAGTGCCTAATTAAAGATACAATGCTGTGCTCACCTTATCCTGGGCCTAAATCCACTGAAATTAGTGAGCATTTGGATTCAGAGAAGGAAGAACTGAGGCATTTTTATAGCTGCGGATTTAGAAAGGATTTGGGGCATCAGTACACTAGGCTTGAATGAGAAAAACAGGCTAAAAATCAGCAATAAATAAGATGGTTGGAAGCCAAACAGAACGTCAGAATTGAGGAAGAAAATTGGAAAAGAATGAAAGTGTCACAGTGAACTGTGACACAAAGGCACAGGAGAGGCCAGCATGCAGGGAGCGGGCAGTGTAATGAAGAGAAAAAAATGTTGTCTTAGCCTAATTTCCTCCTTTCTGAAAAGCAGAGTTTGAAGTGTTGCTTTGCATGTAGGTGGTTTACTTATTCTTTTAAGGTGCTTTACCTTTTTTTTTTTTTTTTTTAGAATTTGTTTTAGAGAAGGGAGAGAGAGAGAGAGCACACATGCACACAAATGGGGGGGAGGGGCAGAGGGAGAAAGAGAGAATCTCAAGCAGGACCAATCCCCACCCCACTCACCGAGCACTGAGCACTGAGCACAGGGTTCAATCTCCTGACGGTGAGATCATGACCTGAGCAGAAACCAAGTGCCGGTGATTCTACTTTTAGATGCGAACCCAAATAACAGTAACGGAAAACTGCGAAGCATGGACCTGGCTGCTTCATGCTCTCACGGGGGAGAGAATTCAGCTTCAAGTGTAACCAGTACTAGTGAGAACGCGCATGATTGCCATCAGCCGCTCTTTCACGCATGCGAATGATAACCGTCCAGGGCGGTTTAGCTACCTTTTACATGTTGTAAAGAAAAGTTCCAAAAGCAAATTTTATAGGCCGGGAAATCCTATGACGATGAGTACAAGGTAAACCGCCCTCACCATTTCACTCCTCCAGGTGACTTTCGCGCTGCTTTAGAAGTTGATGTACCTCTCAGCCTGCCAGGTCCGGACAGAGTGGTACTTTTTAACAACTTCCATCGTTACTTTCACTTCTAAACCAACAAAAGAAAAGCACAGCCCTTGGGTAAACAGCAATCACTACCACTATTCCGTTAGTAGGAGTGGATTCATTAGCCCTCCCCGATTCTTGTATGTCACAGTGACCTGCTCTGTGACAGCTAGCTATCTTGCAAAAGCTGACTCCACATTACACGATTGTAACCGTTGCTTGACTGCATTGCTTCGGCCTTTTCCTCTGAGCTGTTCGTCCAGACATGGTCAGATTAGGGGGCTTGAGGTTTCAGAGGTCAAAAAAGAACTCCAGCTGTCAGAAACAGAACTCTTCAGAGATAGCAGGTCTGGACCTCTATTAGCATCACTGCTGCTGTTGTTTCTGTGGTACAGTGGCCCCGACTCTCAAAGTGCCTCAGGGCCATCAGCTCTCCTTCCCCCTTTGCTGTCTGCCCTGGTGGTCATGGTGTGGGGCATTCGAGAAAGGTGATTTGAACAAGTTCTCCGCAGCTGCTCGAGCAGTCAAAACCCAGGCAGGCTGGGAAACACCGCCCCAAGATGAGCGCGTTGGGCCACCAAGGCACTAGGAGTTAGCGCTACGATGCCTCAAGGTTCAGCAGAAACCCACTTCCTCTCCCAGAACCTCCCCACATGGGCGCGCCCTGTGGAAGAAGCCTGCCCTTGGAGTCAGTGACCCATTTCTGCTTCCAAATGGCCAAGTGACCTTAGGTAACCCATCATCTCCCCAGACCTCAGTTTCCTCTTCCATAAATTGTGACTGGAGGATTAGAAGGTCTTTCAGCTCTGAGATGTTATGATGTAAAAATCTTGCCAAGACAAATCTCTTAAGTTTGTTTTCTTGTATGTCCACACCTCCCTCTTCTCTGTTTGTTCTGCACATGGAAAATATCTGATGCTTCCCCCTTCCTCACCCTCACCAGACGCTTGAGAAAATCTGCAATGTTTCTTCTATAAAAGAGTTTGAGCCATATTTTCTACACATTTGGCTCCACTTTGCCAATAAAATCCTTGCCACTTCTTCAAATCATGGGACTAAACACTGCATCCAGAACATAGCTGATTCTCATCGGGTTCCTTCAATGCTGTGTCAGATTCAGTTACTTCAGACATCTTTTTCTCTGTGGATCAGAAGACGGATGCCAGCCTATCTCTTTATCTCCGATTTACATCAAGGGAATTTGAAGGGATGTTTCTCATGAGGGAAAAAAAAAATCTCTCTTTTGAGAATTCCTTTGCCCATTCTGGCCCAACGGAATTTCAGGTGACAACTTTTGGGCAGAGTCGCAAAACTATGTTTTTATTTCCATATATATTATTTATCATGAGAAAGTTGTGGGGAGTTGGTTGGGGGATGGTGGTTAAAAGCATCTCTTTTGCTCCAATCTTAAAAGAAAGTTAAAAACTAAGTCTTAAAAAAAAAAAAAAAAAACTAAGTCTTTAAGATAGTCCTCCTCATGGGTGGCTCAGCTGGTTAAGCGTCTGCCTTCAACTGAGGTCATAATCCCGGGGTCCTGGGGTCGAGCCCCACATTGGGCTCCTTGCTCAGCAGGGAGCCTGCTTGTTTCTATCTCCCTCTGTCCCTCTCCCAGCTTGTGCTCTCTTTCTTTCTCTCTTAAAAGCTTAAAAGAAAAAAAGAAAGATAGTTCTCTTCATCTAGAACCCACCAGAAGTATGAATTCTGATGGCCACATCAGTCTGAAGATACAGAACATCACAATTACAGAGGATGTTTTCCAGGTTAGTGAGAATCCTCCCTGAGCTGCTTTCCTCTGACTTGTTTACCCTTCCGGAAGCCCTAGAAATGGCCTCCTACAGCATGGGCTCAGTTCTGATGTGTAGTGTTGTTTGCTGCTTGGCTGATGCTGGACTGATCTTAATTAGCTTCCTGACCACGCGAGAAGAAAAATGTAGTTGTTAAAATCAATCATGTTCACTGGGACAGCACCAACGGCAAAGGTGCAGGGAGCAGGACAGTTTGTCACAGTGTAAGTGGTAATTTAGCAGGACCCTCTGCTTCGACACACTGACAATCTGGCTCTTTGGGTCAGGAAACATTGAGTGTGTATGCCAGGATGCCCTGACATCAGAAGATCTGAGGGCTGGTGCTGAAGTGAGGAAAATTAATATAGTAGCCAATGTTTTCTTAGAATTGAGTTTAAAAAACAAATCAATATGAGTTCTTCCTTACTTGTGTCCCAAGCATGCCCAGAACTTTCTTCCTTTTGGATTCTTTAAATGTTATTTTTTTGTTTTGTTTTGTTTGGCTCACTGATGATACATGAAGAAGTTTCTTTTCAGTATTAAAGTGAAAAGCATTTCTCTGTGTTTGGACACCTTGGATGTGAATTCATTTTGTATTTTTGACCCCGAGTCACTGGTTCTCTTCCTGGCTCCACCAAGCAAACCATTGATCCTCTCTGGACCTTATCTGGTAATCTTAAAAAACACGAGGGGTTTGGAATAGACCATCGTTTGCAGCACTGGCTACCTAATTTGCAGGTCCCAGTGTAAAATAAAAATAGAGGGCCTAAAGTTCAGAAATGATTAAGATTTTCAGAAGAACAACAACAGAGTATTAAACCAACTGTGGGGCCCTTCTATGCACCGGGCCTGGGTGACAAAGCAGGTCACACACAGGTCAAAGCTGGCCTTGATCCTTCCTGTGCCTTGTCCAGCACCAAACGTTTCTGATACCAAGACATTTTTTTAAATCTCCATTTTGCACAACCCTCATGAAAATTTAAAAAAAAAGAAAGAAAGAAAGAAAGGAAAGAAAAGTAAAAGAAAAAACCAAAACCTTGAGTTGCATTTTTTGCTTGGAATCTATCTCACTTTTACTTTTCATGTTCCTTCGACCATAAGTTGTACCTCAGCCCTTCCTGACTTCGTTTTATTCTCCAAGATGGATTTTCTTCTTTCCTGTCTAAAACATCCAAATGACCTTTGCTTTGGTTTTTTTCTAAATCACCATATGTTAGATAATTGTGCCCAAAGGAATTACTTCCAGAGTGGCCTAAACACAAAAGAAAAACACACAGCCAACTTTTTCTCTAGAGCAGTGCAAACATTTCCTTAGACCTAAGTGTCTCAAGAGGAAAATTGACAGAATAAACCTTTCACCCAGCGAGTTGACTGCATAGTGCTTATACAGAATCCTTCTTGCATTTTTACATCCCTGATTTATCTACTGTTTTGCCAATAAAAGCAGTCATGTTCTTTGATTTAAGTTTTTTTACAATGGAAAAGTGGCCAGAGAAAATGACTCAGTTGAGTGGTTTATTAACGGAAAGAACTGATATGCCAGCAACAGTCCCAGTTCTTTGCCCCTTCTCTATCATGTTACACCATAATATAGCACCTATCTGGGAAGTGGATTGCAAATTAAATGCCAGCAAATCAATTGCTTTTCAGATATTAGGTTCACCAAAGTGCCAACCATAAAACATAAAGAAACTTCAGCATTGAAAAGTGAAATCTACTCAAATAATTTAACAATTAAAAAGCAGCTACCCAAAATGAGGGGTTTCTCTCAATACCTTACAAGGAAATAAGTCTGATTTCTTGCGTGAGTTTTTCCGCTAGGTTCAAATTACTGAAGTCACATCCGAGTGGATAAACTCCCTGTACAAAATGTCACCATCACTTCATATCAATGGTAAACGAGATTTATTCTCCAAGTTCCTTGTAGAATTTTAAGAGGAGAACGTGACTTCCAATCTATTCCGACTGACAACACAACCTCCAAATGGATTTATTTTCTATTTAGAAAGTTTGGGATATTCTATTTATTATCAAAAACCAGTACATGTACACTCTTTTTCCTTAGTCATATAAAAAAATCAAAAGCCCCTTTGTCCCAAATATTCAAGGATCAAGTATGTTCTGTTTTAAGGGATAGTTTAGGGCAAGGATGCTATCAACACCAATAAACCACTGTGTGGTTTACGACAGCTCCATATACTTGAATACCCATCCTCTTCAGCATAGGAGCAAATAAGTCGGCAGAACAATAAATGCCTATATTGAGAGCTCACCTACTTCTCTGCCTAATGGCAGGATTATATCTAAACCCTTGCATTAATTGCCTAGGGCTGTAATCACAAAGTTCCAAAATTGCATGGCTTCAAACAATAGAAATTGATTTTCGCGCAGTTCCAGAGGCTAGAAGTCCAAAACCAAGGTGTCGGTGGGCCCTGCTCTCTGAAGGCTACTTTCTCGCTTGCCTCCTCCAGCTGTGGTCGTCACTGGTGCCACAGCACCCCAGTCGGTGCCTCCATCGTCACAGGACCTTCTCCTTTTTTTACGAGAACGAGATGTATCAGTCTACCCAGGCTGCTCCAACAAAATACAATAAACTGGGGGGCTTACACAATAGACGTTCTGCCCCACAGTTCTGGCTCTGGAGGCTCCAAGTCTGAGACCAAGGTTCTGGCCTATTTGGATGGACATGAATTTGGAGGGAGACTTTCAACCTCGTACATCTCCCTAAAACAAATGGTAATCTCTTCTCTGTTTAAATGAAATAAAATGAACCAAAATGTCTTTACGAGATGTTCCAGAAAAGAAAAGCTCGGCGAGTCCCCTACGAAATCCATTCCGTGCAGTCATCCAACCATCAGTTCTCAAAGCCTGATCTCAAGACCACTTGCTCCAATTACACTTTGGGGGGGGGGGGGGCTGATTACAAATGCAGATTCTTAGGCTCCCTCCAGACCCACCAAGTCAGAACTGCTAAGTGTAGAGGCCAGGAACTTACATTTTAAACTAGCCGCCTCCCTCCCACGGGGGATTTTGTGCACACTACAGTTTAAGACCCACTGATCTATAGTGTCAGAAAAGTCTGCTTTACATTCCCCATGGTGCTTCTTAAATTCATTCTTTTTTTTTTTAAAGATTTTATTTATTTATTTGACAGAGAGATCACAAGCAGGCAGAGAGGCAGGCAGAGAGAGGAGGAAGCAGGCTTCCTGCTGAGCAGAGAGAGCCCGACGTGGGGGTGGGGCTCGATCCCAGGGTCCCGGGATCACGGCCTGAGCCGAAGGCAGAGGCTTTAACCCACTGAGCCACCCAGGCGCCCCCCCCCTTTTTTTTTAATTCTTCTCAGGGGGCACCTGGGTGGCTCAGTGGGTTAAAGCCTCTGCCTTCGGCTTGGGTCATGATCTCAGGGTCCTGGGATCAAGCGCCGCCCCCCCCCCCAAAAATCGGGCTCTCTGCTCAGCAGGGGGCCTGCTTCCTCCTCTCTCTTTCTCTGCCTGCCTCTTTTCCTACTTGTGATCTCTGTCTGTCAAATAAATAAATAAAACCTTTAAAAAAAAAAAAACAACTTAAATTCTTCTCAGGTGAAATTGAGAACAGCTGGTCAACAATCTCTTTTTTTATATTTGAACACCAATCTAAAGGTATTCCTCATTCCTTTCTCCTCCACATGAAACCAAATAGTAGAAACTAAAATAATATTCCTTAGGATGTATTTCCTAATCATTAAATCATTTACAAACTCTGGTCAAATTCTTGTCATCCCCAGAATCGCAGACAATGCCTTGGGCCATGGGAAGAGGTACAATGTTTCATATTATGGATTAGAAAGATCTGAAAGCCGGGGCGCCTGGGTGGCTCAGCGGGTTAAAGCCTCTGCCTTCAGCTCAGGTCATGATCTCAGGGTCCTGGGATCGAGCCCCGCATCGGGCTCTCTGCTTGGCGGGGAGCCTGCTTCCTCCTCTCTCTCTGCCTGCCTCTGCCTGCTTGTGATCTCTGTCTGTCAAATAAATAAAATCTTAAAAAAAAAAAAAAAAGATCTGAAGGCCAAAGAAGTTGCACCGAAGCCATCCTAACTGAAGTTATTTCTAGCCAGGAAAAAAAGGTACATACTTAAGTATTCATAGCGCACGAGGTAGATACTGCCTCGATTCCTCCTTCCTTCCTGTCAGTCCTTTGTGTCAAATTTTAATGAGTGAGGAAACAAACCTGCCAGCGTCCGGGCCGTCTGTATTCTGAGCCCTGTGGTGGGGCATCAGGAGAAGTAGGGGATGAGACCTAGAAAGGGGGTCAGGAGGGGAGGCAAAGCAACTTGGCATCTGAACTGGAGCTTCTGCAAGTCTTAAGAACCAGTCATTTCTTGGGGTGCTTGGGTGGCTCAGTGGGTTAAGTCTCTGCTTTCGGCTCAGGTCATGATCTCGGGGTCCTGGGATGGAGCCCTGCATTGAGCTTTCTGCTCAGCTGGGAGCCTGCTTCCCCTTCCCTCTCTGCCTACTTGTGATCTCTCTCTCTGTGTCAAATAAAAAATAAAATCTTAAAAAGAAGAAAAAAAAACTAGTTGTTTCTTTTTGAGCAGCACAGAAAAACACTTGGTGAGGGCCACGCACAGCACTGTGATTCTGCTGAGCCAGAAGGTCTGCAAACTCTAGCGGTGATACTTACCACTTCTCAGCCTTGAGTTTTGCTCTCACTTGAACTAGAACTCCATGCTGACCATTCACATACACGTTCATGAAACATCCATCAACATCTCCTGAGTACTCACAGTCTAGACACGGAAAACTAGAGTTACAACATATACTATGAATAAGGGAGCTTCCAAATAAGAAAGAAATTCGATGAGTTCGAAGGGAGAAGGAAAAGAGGAAGTGTTTTCCAGATCTAAAACCACATTCACCAGTGAGAAGAAATGATTCAAGTGAGTCCCTCTGCGTTTCTGGGGGGCAGGAGAAGCCACATCGCCTCAGCCAGCGCCATTCATACATTTCCCATTCTATAGACAACTGCGAAATTTCACTGAGAGGGTCTTTCTTAGTCTAACTAGAAAAGTTAATGGTTTTAATGGCTTATTCAAGCCGGAAAGCATTTACCAAGCACCCATCATAAGCAAAACATTTTTTAAATTAAGAATTGCTTTAAAAATTAGAGGATGCAATCAGCTCTTGAAGATTTTGCAGTTTATTTAGGAAAGAAGATACCTGTATTGTTAGAGAATGCTATAGAAAGCCAAGTTATCATAAATGAAAGATGCCATATAAGTGGTATTTGTTAACCTGACTTAAAAAATTTGCTCTATTATCTTGCGGGGAAAAAGGTTAACTTCTCATACCAACAAAACACAATTAAGGGTACATATCTTAAACATTATCCAGAAAAAATAACATGATTCTAGTATAATAAGTATCAATTTTGAGCATTTCATCTTCATGTCAATGAAGTTATCCTTGAACATAAAACATGATTGTTCATGGGAACCACAACAAGGAAGAGAGTCTAGAACCCAGTCTTGAAAGAAATGGAGGATGATATTGACAAGAACAGGAAAAACTTACTAGGCAGGGTGAACTACCCAAGCCATGTGCTGCAGGAAGGATGATGTATGAAGAAGAGTCTAAGAGACCTGAACAGACTGCATCAAGAGATCACTGAGTAGAACTGCAGCTGCAAATAAAAAAGGGAACATAAGGAGTGAAGTTCTTTGAAGACCGGCCTAAATATTAGGTTGACCATATGAACCGCCCACTTCTTTGTAAGTCTGTACAGTCCATTGTTTGGAATTTCATATGGTTCACTGGAACGATGGAGTTTTTGAAACGACACAGCAAAGAAACTGATGTTTTGGGAAGATCTTTCTGGTGGTGGACAGGTGGGCACTTGGCTGAATTGGGGACTGGAAGACAATTAGGATCTGCTCGAGTAGCCTGGGCATGAGATGGCTGGAACCTGGACTTGGTTCGGCTGCAGATATGGAAAGGAAGAGTCAAATCTCAGAGGCAGCAGGTATCCTGAGACAATTAACAGTCTCTGCCATAGGCACAGCCTAGTGGGGAAGTCCTCTGTAAAATGAAGAGCTGTTTTGAAAATAATAATTAAGGGAAAATCCAGATTTTCTAAGATCAAGTTTCCTGGAACCGCCAGGTATCTACAAAGGAAACAGAATGAAGAAAATATCATTCCCTTTTCCCCAAACTATGCTCCAGTCCCAGGGATCTGGAACCAGCCAATGAGTCAAGAAGGCAGGGAAGAGCTGTTGTGTGGACAGGCTGGTTGTGAATCTTAGAACTGAAATGTACCTCAGAAGAGTATCATGTATCTTATTAAACTCGTGCAAACTGAGAGACTTTTCTGGAAGGAGGTTTCTCCTAGAAATGACTGCCTAAGTGAATCTTCATTTCCATCTGTCTCCAAACCTGAGACATTTCCGGAGTTGCATCTTCTCCTGGAAGTATCACACTTGATCCCTGGAGTAACGTGTTTCTTCTTGGAAATTCAGCCTGAGCACAAGGAAATGCTGTTTGGGCTACATCAAAAATGCCCTCCTGCCCAGTGCCCTGTCCATCTCTGTGGGTGCATAGCTTAGGGCATAACTTGTTTCCTAACCTGCAGGAGACTGGCCCTCTCCTACCAAGGTGGAGCTTCTAAAGACTAACCAAAAGACACTGGTCCCCTAAGTCAGGCTCTGGGGGCTTCGATGGACACTAATAGTTAGCAGAGCATAGGATCTATTCTTCCTTGTTGCCCCCTTGCCCAACATAATACCTGGCACTTACTGGGGTTCGATGTAATATCTCCTGGGAGAAAATTCCAAACTTTTCTACAAACAAAAGATCAGAGCCACTCAGTCTTCCCGCTTAATTTCAGCTTCAGATCTGAGGGTGATCCTTTCCTCAAATTGTTGGAATTGTGAAGACGGGCTTCATGACTTCAGTTAGCTGCCTCACCCACTTGTGAAGCACTTCTGGGCCTTTCCCTCAGGAAAAGTTCCTTCTTCGTAACCTGGACAACTCTGATTCTCAGAGCTCTACAAAGCAGGAGTCCCCACACACTCTGAAATGGGGACTGACTCAGACTTGACCTGAGATCAGCAGACCAACCAACTCATTTTGAAAGAACGAAGCCAAGGCCCAGAGAATGATCGGTAACTTTCCCGGGATCTCATGGCCATTCTGTGATAGAGATGCCCCTGGGGAACACCCAGGTCTATGTTGGTTTCACCACACCATTTCTCATTGCTTTGCTCCTCCGCTTGTTTTTACTAGAACGGCGACCTCAGAGAAGCTGTAGGAGGCTGCTTCCACATGGGGCCCACAAGTGGTCCCCACTCGCCCTCGCCTGCCCTCAGAATCTGACGGGCCTCTTGTTAGTTCCCAGATGCTATAGCACTCCTTTGTGGTCACCCAGAACTCTTGCAGCTTAAGATGTAAAACAGATACTGCCCAGGCCTGGGCTCACCTGTGGAGGCCTCTGGACACTGAGAGAAGGTAGAGTTGTTTTCTGTTGGGTCCCAGAGAGCATCGTAAATACCAGAAAGCACCTGTCGAAAATAATGCTGCCTTATTTGTGTGTGTATATCTGTATTTTACTGTTTCTCTGTTTTGTGTTTTCCCCCCATTGGCCCATTTCCACCTTCCTGAATAAATATAGGCAGGACCTCTGCATGCCTAATCCCTAGGTTTCCAACACATAACCCAGAAAAGCCAGTATCACTATGCCTTGGGGTTACCTTTATTGAGTATGGGCTGTGCTAAATTTAAATTAGTGCTTAACTCCAGAGGACGAATGTTGTTTCTGAAAAAACTTTCGATACTTAATTCATCCAACTCTAAAAATAACATATGCTTCTTGGACCAAAATTAGGAGAGAAGGGTGTATGAAAAAAGCAGATAAGTATAAAGAAGTCTTTAAAATAGAATCCCACCACCACTGTTAATGTTTTAGGGTATTTCTCTTCCATTGTTTTATTTTTTATTGTTTTAAAGATTTTATTTATTTATTTGAGAGAGAGAGAGAGAGAGTGAGAGAGAGCATGAGAGGAGAGAAGGTCAGAAGGAGAAGCAGACTCCCCATGGAGTTGGGAGCCCGATGTGGGACTTGATCCTGGGACTCTGGGATCATGACCTGAGCCGAAAGCAGTCGCTTTAGCCAACTGAGACACCCAGGCACCCTCTTCCATCATTTTAAATCCAAACACACTGACCTATCCTCTAGTTTCAGGCAAAGTGTTGGTTAAAAAAGAATTGAAGTCTCATGGCACAAGAACGAGCAAAAAAAAAGAGGTCTGCACATCCCGGGGACTGTTGGCATGGGCGTAAAGACAGGAAATGGGAACGCTTCGTTTTTAAGCCTGGCAAAGGAGACGGCATGTAGGATTCATGTGATCATTGTAACGGACTCCATCCCATGGAAGAAATGATATTAATTAATTCATTGGTCAGGACGAGAAATAAGTGTTGCTGTGGCTCTGACTACAGTCAGTTTCTGTGCCTCTGCTTGAAGGGAAATATACCTGTCGTGTGAGTCGTCGGGCTTGTCAGCCGGGGCTGTGGCAGAGGCGACGGATGGTCAGTTGGTTGGTCGTGGCCGCCTGAATGCAGGAAATCAGGTTTGAAGGGGAAGCTCCGGGCTGGGAGAGGCATGTTAACCTTTCATCCACGTCATTGGGTTTCATATGTTAACTTTGTAGTGAAAGCTGCTTCTTTGAGCTCAGGGTTCATAAAAAGGGTTACTGGTTCTTGATGTTCCCAGTCGAGGATAGTAAGGAAAACAGAACCCTGAAAGCTCACATTGAGTGAAGCAAAGACAGAGCTGGGGGGCCAGCCCAGGGCCCCAGCTCCTCCCCGGCCTGACAGACTGAATGGCTATTCATAGTGGCTGGAGCACTTCCAAGCTGCGAGTGTAAATTTACTTGTATCATCCTTGCAGAGAGGAACTGTGCAGTCCCCCGAGCCTCCTGGTTGATTCAGATCGACTGTTTATTTGTTTAGTCCTGTAATGATATTATCCACAGGGCTAGAGCCACACAGGGCGGAGGAGGAATTCCTGGAGGAGGGAGGCTGCCTGTGTTTACTGCCCTGTCAGCCCCTTCACGACAAAAGACAAAAGTTGCTGTAATTTGTGTGTTCCCACACACATGATCCATATGGACAATATCGAGTATAGGGGTTGATGAAGAAAAAAAAAAAAAAAAGGATTACCAGAAATCAAGATGCCGGCCACCTTGAGAGAAATGTGGAGGCTCACAGTGAGCCTCTGGTTAAACACCACAGTTCCAGAGCTGGAAGGAATTCTGAGATGTTATCCATCACCAGAGGAAAAAGGAACCACTGGCTCTTGACTGACTTAGGCCTTGTGTTGTCTTGGAGCTCCAGCCTATTTTTCTGGGGTTTTTTTTTGGGGGGGGGGTGGTTTTTTTCCTTTTCTTTTCAAGCTCAGCAGTTCCTCTTCCCTTAGCAGGTTTCCCATGGCGATGCCTGTTTGAGGGTGGGAGTCAGGGTACCATGATTTCCCTGTTCCTCAGCACATTTATTTATAGCTTAGTTTCAATGCAGTTCTTAGCTGTGGGTGTATTATCAGTGCCAATTCTAGTTCATCTCCTCTGTGTCAGACCGAAAGCCCTAAAATATGCCGCCAGTTGGTTCCTGATTATTTTTCTGGAAGCTCTGCAGCTTCAAAAGCTTTTTGCCTCAGGAACGTGCCCCTCCATCCAAGAAACACACTACTTGAAAGAAAGGACAAAATGAATCAACAGAGTTAGCGTGTCACTCAGTGGGCTGGCAAGTGGTGATCTGCTGAGGGACAGCTGTGCCCAACCTTCTCGATGACTGTGGTCCCACTCTGGCCCTGCCATATAGATGCTACTATCACAATTTGATCAGGACCCCCTGAAAGTTTCTCATAATTCTTTGATGCCGGGATGGCAAAGGACTGCAGTGAGGGCTGACTGGAAAATGGGATGGGTGGTGGCCACAGGTCTTGACAAACGACACTTAGGGACATGCTCAAACCACCTCAGCAAAGTGAAGCAACACTGCTAGATGCTAATGTGGCATGATGGTCCAGAGAGGACCCTCCAATGGCCTGAGCCCATTTTGGGTATTGAGAGAGGCAACCATGGGTAACAGATCACAGGTAGCAGTTGTTCCCAAAAATAGCCATCTGTGGTTCCCAAACAATGGAGACACTTCACAAGGTACAAGATGGAAAGGAACGTAAAAAGCGGTCTCTGTCTTCCTGGCAGCAGTATTCACTACAGTGGCCCCAACCAACGGACACCCACACCTCCAATCTATACCTAGTGAAAACCCAACTGTGGTTATATTAATCATAATATGAATATGGGATAAAGGGAAAGAGATCCTTAACAAGTGAACCAAAGTTCAATGAGCAATCCTTAGAGCCCCCACGGTTCAGGGGAGAAGCAGCAACTGAGGGGTAGATGCGCTGTGATTTGGTTTTTTTTTTTTTTTTTTTTTTTTTTTTTAAATTTTTTATTTATTTTCAGCGTAACAGTATTCCTTGTTTTTTCACCACACCCAGTGCTCCATGCAATCTGTGCCCTCCCTAATACCCACCACCTGGTTCCCCCACCCTCCCACCCCGCCCCTTCAAAACCCTCAGGTTGTTTTTCAGAGTCCATAGTCTCTCATGGTTCACCTCCCCTTCCAATTTCCCTCAACTCCCTTCTCCTCTCCATCTACCCTTGTCCTCTATATTATTTGTCATGCTCCACCAATAAGTGAAACCATATGATACTTGACTCTCTCTGCTTGACTTATTTCACTCAACATAATCTCTTCCAGTCCTGTCCATGTTGCTACAAAAGTTGGGTATTCGTCCTTTCTGATGGAGGCATAATACTCCATAGTGTATATGGACCACATCTTCCTTATCCATTCATCCGTTGAAGGGCATCTTGGTTCTTTCCACAGTTTGGCAACCGTGGCCATTGCTGCTATAAACATTGGGGTACAGATGGCCCTTCTTTTCACTACATCTGTATCTTTGGGGTAAATACCCAGCAGTGCAATTGCAGGGTCATAGGGAAGATCTATTTTTAATTTCCTGAGGAATCTCCACACTGTTCTCCAAAGTGGCTGCACCAGTTTGCATTCCCACCAACAGTGTAAGAGGGTTCCCCTTTCTCCACATCCTCTCCAACACACGTTGTTTCCTGTCTTGCTAATTTTGGCCATTCTAACTGGTGTAAGGTGGTATCTCAATGTGGTTTTGATTTGAATCTCTCTGATGGCTAGTGATGATGAACATTTTTTCATGTGTCTGGTAGCCATTTGTATGTCTTCATTGGAGAAGTGTCTGTTCATATCTTCTGCCCATTTTTTGATATGATTATCTGTTTTGTGTGTGTTGAGTTTGAGGAGTTCTTTATAGATCCTGGATATCAACCTTTTATCTGTACTGTCATTTGCAAATATCTTCTCCCATTCCGTGGGTTGCCTCTTTGTTTTGATGACTGTTTCTTTTGCTGTGCAGAAGCTTTTTATCTTGTGATTTGGTTTTAATGTCAGGCTGGTACCCCACCCCCCCAGCCTCCGTGCTGGCCTTTTCAGCTGCTCTAAGTAGGAAAGAAACCCTAGAATAATCACTTTGCTCACTGGATGAGAATAAAGGGGAGGATGGGAGGTGAGGGCCTAAACGTGCCCCAGAACAAAGCGAACAACCGTATTAAACAGAGACTCTGTTAATGAAAGCAAAACAGAGACTGTGCGTGTCTTTTTGACGACCAGGACTAGGGTGCCCTGTGCAAACATAAACAGCTCCTGCCTGCGGAGGCCTAGAAAACCTCCAGTCGTGGAGTTTGGGTGCCCTGCCACCCCCTCCGAAGGGTGCCCGCTCCTGCCAAAAATCATTTGCAAATAAAGAGCCCTCAGAAATGCGCCCTACCTTCGGCCAAAGGGGAGAACCTCTTTTCCAATAAATATTTGGCCCGGAATGGGGGAGGGGGGCCAAGAGTAACAAAGGGAGCCAGCGGCCTGGGTTTGTTTGGACTGCCCGGCCGGCGCAGGAGCGGCCGGGCGCAGCTGACCACGGGTACAGCTAGGTTAATTTCCACATGGAGCTGCAGAAACCCTATCCGAGGGTTGCGAAGCGTGGGTCAGCCAAGGCATGTTAATCTGTTTAGCATGTGCGCCGCGCGGAGGAGCCAGACCACCGGGGCGCAGGAGGCGCGGCCGCAGCCGCGCTGCTCCGGGGAGTTAATAAAGAGCTGAAGGCAAGGAAGGGTAGCGAGGTTGTGGCGGCTCGGAGCCAGCCGCGCCCGCGAGTCCCGGGGAGGGTGAGGCCGCCTGCTGCCAGTCGCTCGCGGCCCACAGGCCTCCGGCTCCGCGCGCCCCAAAGGCTGAGTGAGCCCCTAGCCTGGCCGAGGCTGGGCACGCAGAGGAGCGGAGGGCGCAGGGACCCGACCCGCGCGGGGCCCCGAGACAGAGCCTCGCCGGCCCCCAGTCCCGGGAGCGGGGGGATGGGGGGATGGGGGACTGGTGGGGTGGGGGACACTCTTCTCCGCCCTAGCGCCGGTGGGGAGCAGGGGAGCGAGGGGTTAGCCATTTAGAACATTTTTAACTAATCAAAATATTTGCTGATGAGTATTTATTTTTACAAGAACTCGGTTTGGCTGGAGACTTCCCGAGCAACAATATGGGCTGCCGTATTAGGTTTGTGACGCAGCCAAGTGCGGTTGGGCTTATTGAATCTGCGCGCCAGAGATCACTAGCTCCAGAGATGTTTCTCTGTTCTGGGGAAGAAGCTTTCCCAAGACCATCTTTCCGCAGATGGCGTTTAGAACACAACCACATGTACACACACACCACCCCACCACCACCACCACCAAAGGACAGGAGGCTTTATATATTATGTTTGGGCTGAATGAGAAGAGGAACGCAAGCCCCTCCTAGTGAAGCAACAAAAGGGGAAATAGAGGGAAATGTCCCAATCTTAAGAAAGGAAAGCCAAAGCTCAGAGGTTCCAGGGTAAACACAAACAAAACCGGATTAACACAAGATCTACCTCAATACGACCTTCTAACCTGCTAACAGTCTTTCCTGCCTCTTTTTTCTTCTTTCGAATACTAGAGCAAGCTCACTTTTAATTTTAACTTTACTGAAATAAAGTCGTTGAGTCTACTCAATATTGATTAAACCATCCACTTCATTCAAGTCATTGCAGAACCACTAGCCACTATCTAGGAAAAGTCATGAAAGGTTACCTCAAATCAAGTTTGAAAATGGACAAATGAGGGTTCATAATAAACAACCTTGGACTGTAAAGATACCTGCAAAAGTACCAGACTGTAATTTTTAAAATGCTGTTGACTGAGAACTGGATTGAAATCCTAATTCATAGCAGTAATTAAGAAATTGAACTTAAGTAGTTAATAAAATGGGATTTCTGGCACAAACTCCTAATGGTTAACCTGAACAATTTAGCAATCCATTTGAGGGGCACCTGGGTAGCTCAGTCCTTAAGCGTCTGCCTTGGGCTCAGTTCATGATCCCAGGATGCTGGGATGGAGCCCTACATCAGGCTCCCTGCTCTGCTGGAAAGCCTGCTTCTCCCTCTCCCACTCCCCCTGCTTGTGTTCCCTCTCTCGCCCTCTCTCTCTCAAATAAACAAATAAATAAAATAATCTTTTAAAAAAAATCAATTTGAGAGTGCTTCCTAGAAAAGACTCTTCAGCACCTCTGCCCACCCCCACCACGAGGTGGGGGGTGGTCTGTAGGGTATCACCCCCAAGAAGTGCCCGTAGAAAGTGTAAATGAGTAGATTTACATGAAGTTGTATCAGAGAAGCAGAAAGCATATTTGCCCACCATGAAAAAGACGACTTCCCAAGTGCAAGATGACATTGGCCTGGTTGGAATGTATATACAGAAGAAAAATTATCCTTAAGGTTCTAGAAATCCTAAGCTAAGTATCATTTGACAATGTAGTCAGGTAGTTTTCAAAAGCAAAGAGAATACTAGGATAGTGAAAGCAAAATAAACTGTTAGGAGCCATCAAACTACTTCTCCCTTTATACTCTTAGAGCTTTTTCCCAGTTTGGGGAGCCATAACTGAATTGATGTGAAGAATTACAACAGTCTCCCTTCTCTCCTGCACTTCACTTGCTTGGTTTACACTGGTCATTAAGTGTCCTGATCTTAATGACTTAATGACAGTTGCCACCTGTCATTAAGTTGGGCCAAAAACTCCCCAAGTCAAAGTTAAATTATCTGTGTCTCCCAAGAAGTGTGAAAAGAGCTTGTGGCTTCTTTTGATCAAAGAAATCCATGACCCTGAATGTTAAACAGAAAATGAAAAAAACCAGCACTAATAAAAATTGCCTGCACTCTATACTATTTTGAAACTGGTTGGCAGAGATGAAGGAACTAAGGAAAGTAGGCTTCAGAGAATCAAGAAAAAAAAAATCATAGCTGAGGAACTTAAATTCTTCAGAATCAGAGAATGAGTTTCAATATTTCCAACTCAAATTTCCTTTATTCAATGACCCCAGCAAAAGATGACACCTTGCTCCTGCCTGTCAGGAAAAAGACATCAGCTCAGTGCCAGGACATCCAGTAAACCAAGAAGAGTGCCTATCTGGAGGTGGTTTGTTCCTATGCCCAAGCTGAGGCTTCTGATGCCCCCCTTTCACTCCATGTGAGAGTGTCATGGTCAGATGCTAGACTACGTGGCTTAAACCACAGACACTTACTTCTCACTGTTCTAGAGGCTGGCAAGTCCAAGATGAAGTTGCCAGCAGATTCATTTCCTGGTGAGAGTCCCCCTCCCAGCTTGCAGACCTCTCTGTGTCTTCACATGGACATGGACAGTGAATTCCAGTCTCTTCTTCTTATAAGGACACTAACCCATCACAGGGGGAAAAGGAAGGGTGCTCCTCAAGACCTCTTTTAAACCCAATTATATCCCAAAGGCCCCACCTCTAAATCCCATTAGAGGTTAGAGCTTTGACATATGAACTTGAGGCGACACAAACATTTCATACCCAATATGGAGGCCCTACCATGTTAGTGCCATGCAGCTAGACAACCGGTGGGATGGGACACTGGGTGGCAAATGCCACCCTCCTTTCAAGGCACAGACCAAGACCCTACAAAGGACCCACCTCCCTCTTGAAGTTTTCTGTTTCCCTTCTTTAAAACCCGTCATTCCTTTATTAAAACTCATACAGCACTTAATTCTGCCATCCTTATTTCCTAGCATAAGCTACTTTGGATTAGTTTGTTTTTCGGGGTGGGTTTTTTTTTTTTTTTTGATTAGTTGTACTAGGTGTGTCTAACTGGAAAATCATAGCAATAACAGTAGTGAGATAATGATGACAGCATGTACCCTTGATTTGGCCTGTCTCTTGTACCAGTGCTTGTCATGCATCATGTCATACAACTTTCACAATAAATCTATGAGTTAGGTATTATGAATGCCCTTTTACAAATGAGAAAACTGAGTCTCAGAGAGATTTGTAGCTTATTCACCAGGTTAGAAAGTGGCAGACCTGGGTCTCAAGCCATTGGCCCCCCGAGCCTGAGCTTCTCCCCAGTGTACTGTCACATAAGCCCCTTCTTAAGCACACAGTGCCCCCCCCAGATGTTTGTAGAGGATGATAATGTAATATTTTATGTCAATTCCCCTGAAATCAAAAAGAGCCTAAAATTTGGGAGTATTGAACATTTGCTTACTGGGTAAAAAACAAAACTGTATTCCAGTCTTTACAACATACTAAATCTTGTCCCCTCCCCATTTTAAAACTAAGGTATTTTCCATCACATATGATTCTGTTGTGCACCTTCCCTGAGCCTGCGTCATTCTGTTTGCTGCAATGATGATTGATAGCTTTAATTTTTTTAAATGTATTAAACACCAGGCTGGTGGGAAAACTTACTTACTCCATTTGTCATTCTAGAAAATTTAAGACTGATGAAATACAGAAAAAAGAATTAGGCTTACAAGGAACTGAGTTTCCCAAGGCCCCCAGTAGGTAGGTGGAATGGGGCAGGAAATGAACCCAAGGCTTCCTGAGAGCTCCAAGAGAGGAGAGTGCAGAAACCCAGTTAAAATGCCCAGTGGGTCTGGGAATGACCTCTTCCTATATCAGTCCTTTGAGTAAGGGTTGGATATCCATCAATCAGAGGAAAAAGAACAGGGCCAAGGTCTTGATTAGCTCACGGGTCTCATATCTATGAAATGAAACTGGTAATACTGGTGCTTCCCTTCTAAATAAATATGCTGTCATGTTAAGGGGCAAACCTGGTCAAGTACCCTGGGTACCTCCAAGGAAAGCACAGTGGAAAAATTCTTTTCTAAAATGGCGTTTCTTACGCTACCACCAGAAAGTATTTTTTCCCAGATAATGTGATTGATGAACTGAAGAGCTTTCAGATCATGACAGATCCCTGTCATTTAGATAAGCCACTTTTCCAGGGTTCCAAATGGAAAAGAGGATCAATCCCCCAGAATTCCTCAAACACCAGGTGCCCTTCTATGGGCCAAACTTGCCTAGAAAGGAGAACAGAATGACGTCGCCCAGTGAATTCCCCTCGGCTTCACATTCCAAAAGCGTCCCATTAAATGAGTCCAAGCAGTTGCTTCTGAAATCATAAATTCCAAAAGACAATGAAAGTTGCAATCACAAGGGGTAACAGAAGCCAAACACATTAGGAACATGTTCCTTGAGCAAATAGCATAATTCCGGACATGCGGGAACACATGGTTTGCCTCAAACATGTTTCATTTTGTCATCGCACTGAGTGCACAGTATTTCTCTTTGGGTGCAAGAGTGATTGATTTCGTTGGGAGAATTGTTTGTAAGAACATGAAAGTTGCCAAAGCAAACACGTTGGAGGGAAGTGTGGAGAAGGGGAGTAAGAGTATTTGGAGTAGATCTGGGTTTGGGAAGTTCATGCAGAGGTGAGACACTGAGATGTAGAACAAATAAAAACATTCTGCACACTTCATCTACATAAATTATGTTCAGAAATTCACTGTGTGTAGACATTAGCTGTGCAGCTACAACTCTCCCTGGTGTGCCTCCAGAATGTGGGCACAAAGCCAATTTTTAAGTGAATGATTTGTAACTTTTCCTCCATATAAATTAATCTATTAATATTTAAATCATCCTGATTTTAATCCACAAAAGTCATGTAGTCATGGAAAAAGAAAAAAAAACACCCTATAATCTATTTGTCTTTTATGATAGAATTCTATTACCGACCTGCATTAATAGATTGTCTCCAGATATGCTGACAAAATGGACATTAAGAATATTTCCTTTGATCTGTTTTTCTTCCATGGGAAAAAAAAATTAAAAATAAAAATCTACCTAAATAATACACAGCAGCATTTACAACCATACGATTTTGAAATGTTCCTTTTGGTCATTTACTTTACATGTAAGTGTTACGTTAGACAGGAGAATTTTTTCAGCTCTTATCTGCCTCTAGGTATTAGCTTCAAAGAGGTGTCAATGTGTAAGACTCATGATCCTTGGACGCCAAAGTGTGCAGGTACATTACAAACTAGCAGATGGGATTTTTGTTTACTCCGTTAGCATTTCCTTTTTCATGCAATTCTTAGAGTGCAAAAAGAGAACTTCTGAGAATAAGCAATACACTATTTGAATAAACACTCTCATTTAAAGATGATACTGTAAGCACAAAATGAATAAATTAAAAAATGGAAATAGAGACTTTTGAAGTGACCTTGCGCAGAACCAGCATAACTCTGTGCACAGGAAGGTTCTTATCACTCATGCTAAGGCATAGTCTCTCCCCCACCTCTTGTCCTTCCGCCCAGCTAGTACCTCATGCAAGGGCAAAAAGTCACTTATATTAGCTATCTATTCCTGCATAACAAATTACCTCCAAACTTAGCAGTTTAGAACAACAACATTTATTATCTTGCCGTTTCTACAGGTTAGGACTGCAAGCACAGCTTAAGTGGACCCCCTAGCTCTGGCTCTCTCATGTGGCTACCGCCAGCCCAAGGTTTGAGTGGGAAGGATCCAATTCCTAGCTCATTCGCATGGTTGTCGGTGGGATTCAGTTCTTTGCTAATTGGTGGGCTGATGCCTCATTTCCTCCAGGGATGATGGCTGGAGGCCTCCCTTGGTTCCTCCCCATGTGGGCCTCTCTGCAGAACATCTCACAGCATGTCCACTGGTTGCATCAGAACGAACAAGCAAGGGGGAAAGAGAGAAAACCAGCAACAGAGAGAACGTGAAAGCAAGATGGAAGACACGGTCTTCCGTGGAACTGGCATCCCATCACTTTTGCTGCATTCTCTTTGATGGAAACAAGTCACTTGGGGGATTAGATCATTGGGAGCCATGTCAGAAGCTGCCTACATATTCTGGATGATTAGTAGGGGTCTACTTTGCCTGTATCCTCTGGCCCACTTCATACTCTTGAATAGTGATTCTCTTGGTGTGATTCCTGAACTAGCAGCATCATTTGAGAATTTGCTGTAATTACAAATTCTTAGGCCTGATTCAGACCTACTGAATCAAAAACTCTAGTTGACTCTAGGTGATTCTGAGCACGCTAAAGTTTGAGAAACATTGCCCTTAAAATGAAGGCAGCAGAGCTGATTTGGATCTCCTAATTTCTCTCTTACAAGACCTAGATTTCAATGATGCAAAGGTCTGCCCACCTTGTCAGCCTACTCATGGCTGCTGATGGTTTTGTAATGATGGTGATTTGCAACATAAACCAGGAGACATGTTACAATGTACCTCATATGGCATATCCAGAACCGGTTTATTTTGGTTTTTCTGTATCTTGGGTTTAAGTTTTTCAATGTAGTGGACCTCATGCTCCTAACTCCACAGGCCAGTACGTTGTAGGTTTGGGAACCAAAGGGAACTAGTTTACTTGAGTAAGGTTTCAAAACACCTAATCCACAGTTTTTAAAAAAATAATTTAGTTGTTTAAATGCCAGACTGTTCAAATACCTTGATTCTCTAAGAAGGTTCTTCTTGAACTCTGTACCTGTTCTCAAAAGCAAAAAGATTTTAATGGCCACAGGTGTACTCCTAAAGTGTGAGGAGGTTAATAAGGCTAATTATATATTCTAGGTCCTTCTAGCATGAATGCAAACTCTAAAGTGAGTTGTCCTCGTAGCCATAGAATGCTGTGGCAAAATCTCCACTCCGCCACAGTTGTGTCCCTTTGATTTCTTTAACATCCTTTCAAACTCATCATCTTTGGGAGGCTTTACAGAAAGAACATCGACTGGGGGGTTGGAAACTCTGGGTTCAAACCTGAGCTCTGATCCTTAGTACTTGTGTGGCCTCAAGTAAGTTACTTAACCTCTCTGAGCCCTTATTTCCTAGTGTAAGAGGCCAAACACCTATCTCATTGGTTTAATGTACAAATTAAAAGTGATTGGATGCAAAAATTTCCCAGGACAGAGCAGATGTACCCTCACTTTCCTTTGTGTTCCCCTTAGTGCTTAGCATAATGTCTTGTATATCTTAGGTTTTCCATAAATGTTAAAGAATCTGGGGGCACCTGGGTGGCTAACTCTTGGTTTCAGCACAGGTCACGATCTCATGGGTCATGAGTTCAAGCCCTGCACCAGGCTCCGCACTCAGTGGGGAGCCTGTTTGAGGATTTTCTCTCTGTTCTTCCCCCAACTCTCTCTTTCTCTCAAATAAATAAATAAATCTTTTTAAAAAATGTTAGAGAATCCAGAGCTATGCCCTCAGACAGGCTGGGCATTTTCAGGAAATAGACAGAAGAGCATACAATATAGCCAACAAATGTACCTGTCAACTGTGAATGCAGAGAGTGAGTAGATTCTTAATATCGTAGTAGGTAATTCTCCCAAAGAATCATTCTGATTATTTATATGATGTATTAATTTTATTAATGTGAACAGTTAATTCAACAACCCCATGTAATTGTATTGGTGATAGTGTCCTGTTTCCTATAGCACAATAATAATGTGTCTAATGATACCTCCAGGTAGTAATGCCTAAGACCTCAACTGCCTCTTTGGTGTATGGATGGTGAATATGGAAAATGAACAGTTGTAATTTGACACCTCTTTCCCAGATTTCTATGGATATAACTAACAGAGGTTACCCGTACTACATATACTTTAATTTTTAAGAGTATGGCTCTCCTTTGGCAACTCTGCGACCATATACTGAAGAAAAGGCCAAAATGAGAGGTATTCCAATCCTCCCATTGACTTACTGTAAGTTAGCTGTGTCAGTAAAAAACACATGTGAAAGTAAGCAATACAAAAGAAAATATAACTTGAGACACCTGGATGGCTCAGTCGGTTAAGCATCTGCCTTCAACTCTGGTCATGATCCCAGGCTCCTGGGATTGAGCCCCACGTTGGGCTCCCTGCTCAGTGGGGAGTCTGCTTCTCCCTTTCCCTCTGTGATCTCTCTCATTCTCACTCTCTCTCAAATGAATAAATTAAAATAAAGTAAAAAATTAACTTTTGGCAATCAAATAAATGAAAGTATGACGAGAAAGACACTCAATTCCAATGGAAAGGCTTTTCAAAAGTCATGTACCAGGAGTTAAAATAAGAGGTCTTCCCTCACATCAGGTAAATGGAGATGATAGTTACATCTACACTTGTCTATGACCAAAAGTCATAGTCATCCAACACAGCAGTACATATGTCAAATATCCGGGGGAATGGGTTTCTATAACTCTACCACTCCAGTTGAACAGGGTAGATCCATTAGGCTAAATATTATGGCAGTTTCTTACCATTACTGTTTTGCCTCATAGACAAAGCTAATCAACTCCAAATTATTTTACCCAGATTATTCCCCTAGTAGATTGGTCAACTTAACCATTGGTCAAAAAATATTTATTGGATGATAATTATGTACAAGGTAGTATGGAAAAACAAAGAGTTAGGAGGCAAGACCACACTTTTAAGCAACTTAAAACATAACAGACACTTAACGGTGGACACTTCCCAAAAGCTTCTATAGAATTAATGCCGGTTAAGTAGTACTAATAATAAATTCTTCAGGTTTAGAGAGACAAGTCCCTCACTGGGGACAAGGAAGAGTAATGGAGCCCAGGCTCTGGAATCAGAACCCTATCCAGGTCATCTATTTACAGATATATGACAGTGACAAATTGCTTAACCTTCCATGCTTTAGTTTTCCTCTGTGAAAAACAGGGATGTTGCCTCTTAAGATGCTTGTGAGAATTAAGTAAGTCACATAATATTTAGGGAAGCACTTAGCACAGAGTGCGCTATGCATATTAACTACATAGTAATAGTACTCCCATTGTAGTAGTAGTCACTCAGAGGGGTGACTCTCAGCTGGGTCATGTGATGGAGACTACAAAGAGAAGAAGAATAGATATTACAGATGTGGAGAATAACATCATCAAAAAGCAGGAAAATTACAGTGTTGCTGGGGCAGTTATTTTGGCCCAGGTGTGAAAGGTCTTGAACATAAGGTAAACTTACTACTTCATCACATAACCAATAAAGAACACTTTTTGAGCGGCACGGTGACATGATTAAGAGGTTTTTGGGGAGTTCATCTGCAGTGTATATTGCACCATGGGGATTTGGCAACAAGGAGACCAGAGAGGGAAAAATATATCAATGGCACAGACACAGGGCAATAGGGACCTGGTCTCTGATTATGACAGTGGGAGTGGAGAAGGGAGAAAAGACAAGTCTTAGCAAAGGAAGGACTGACTAAGCATGGCAAATGACCGGATGGGAGAATTAAGGTGATGAAGGAATAAAAGATGTTTCTGAAAATGTTAAGCCTGGATTAATAGGAAAATGGAACACAATGGGTGGAAGTAAAGCAGTCAAGAAGGGAAGCCAATTACAAAAGGATGCTGATCTTAGAAATGTAAAGGTTGAGGCTTTTAAGTGGATCTGTCTGGCAGGAATTGAAAATTTGGTACCACAGCGCAGAGAAGATGTTGGTTATCACTTGAGTAAGGGAAGGGTTTGATGAATTGCTGTAAGTGGCACCACTGTGAATCATCAGAATCAGTTCTCCCTATGCCTCATTCGCTATCTTTTTCACTTTTCCCAGCTGGCCCAGCTAGTGGTCTCAACTTCTACCTCTTTATCCCCCTCCACCTTTATCAGGATGGAAATTAAAAACACACTATACATGTCTGAGACCCATCCCTAAAATCACCAATCTTCTTCTCCTTTTGCCATTCAGAAAGTTACATATCCCACAGAATTTGTTTCCATGTTGGAGTCAAAATAATAGAAATACACTGGAAGGGTTAAACATACTTCAACAGTTAACCACATAACTCAACTGAAAGGATCCCTCGTCCACCTTTACCTTAACTTTACATCCAAAATGGTTCCAGGCACAGCCAAAGAAACCTCAGATGTGGTGATCAGACTAGGAGTATCTGCTGAGTACTTTATACACATTTGTGTATACTGGGCACTCCGTGTGATGAGGCTCCAGTATTCATTTATCCACTCACTGAAAACATTCTATTCTTTCACCCTGCTATTTTTTAATACATTCTATTCCCATGTATAATTTTTCCTCCTTCTTTTTTTTAAAAAAAGATTTTTTTATTTATTTGACAGACAGAGATCACAAGTAGGCAGAGAGGCAGGCAGAGAGAGAGGAGGAAGCAGGCTCCCCACTGAGCAGAGACCCCCAGATGCAGGGCTCAATCCCAGGACCCGGGGATCATGACGTGAGTGGAAGGCAGAGGCTTTAACCCACTGAGCCACCCAGGAGCCCCTTTTTCTTCCTTCTTTAAGACTCATGTCAAGCATTCCCTCTTCTGGAGAGGCTTCCCTGGCCCTTCTAGACATAGTTATTTCTTTCTTTGTGATCTTCAACTAATCAGCTCACACTTTTATTAAAGCACACCATATAATATTTTAATTAGTGTACGTATCTTTCTCCACCCATCCCCAACCCAGTAACTTATTTTTCTCTGTATCCATAGCCCATCACACCATGCCTGGACACAGCAGGTGCCCACCAAATGCAGAATGAATAAATGAATGAACAATAAAGTACAGGTCTTTGGTTTCCCTTGATCATTTGTTTTAGTTACAGTATCATATTTTAACATAATCTTTATTTGTACTTTCTTTAACCCTTATGCTATTTTATGCTCATAATACTATGTAGACCCAAGAATCTGGCAACAAATTCCCAAGTTTTGACATTTTATAGGCATTTCACAGGAAGTGGTTTTAGTTTGTTACTAATTTTTCATGTATTTCATTGGATTTTTAAATGAAAATGTATAATTTTTTCAAGAATTTCTGGTCAAATTGAGCAAAATAACAAGTCTTAAGTTACTTTATTTTTAAGAACTATTTTCAGGCAAATAAAAAAGTAAACAAAAATCTAATATTAATTACTAGGGATTTTTCTATCATAAACTCACATTTTGGGGGGCGTGTGGGTGGTTCAGTGGGTTAAAGCCTCTGCCTTTGGCTCGGGCCATGATCCCAGGGTCCTGGGATCAAGCCCCCGAATCGGGCTCTCTGCTCAGCGGGGAGCCTGCTTCCTCCTCTCTCTCTCTGCCTGCATCTCTGCCTACTTGTGATCTCTGTCCATGAAATGGATAGATAAAATCTTTTAAAAAATAAATAAATAAATAAACCCACATTTTTGTCAGATACCCATGATCT